>NC_052147.1:233255479-233555479 GCF_902713615.1 Scyliorhinus canicula
TCAACTTTTGTTGATCAATACCCTGCTCTATTGGCTTAGACTGACACCAAATGCACAGTGCCTACTGTAACTATTCTATTTGTGTATTACAATCTTCAAAATCAATTACATAGAATATGATTCAGACTCAAAGGTATTATCTGCACTAGTGAAGGAGGAAAGGAGGCTGTGGATGTTGTCTTCTCCCTGAGCTTCAACCACGGGGTGCCTTCACTGTGATGGTTGTCGCTGACTATGTGTGCAGATGTTCCTTCTTTTTCCAGCTTCTGCTAGTGCTGAGACATGATACACACCCACACCTGGCTTGAATTCCATTGTCTCATCGAGACTTAAACTCATTAATAGAGATAATCAAGATACTCCTGTTTAGCTAGGATGATTTAATCAAGGTACATTGTCCTCTGAAATACACATGTCTGACCAGCTATTAGCCCATCATGGAGTTTGATGGCCTCTTTCTTTATCGTTCTTCCTGCTGCAAAGTTGATCTCCACTGTCTTTAATTTAGTTACATATTTAGAGTGTTTTTTTGTCCTTTTGTGTAAACGTGATAACTACTGTAATTAGGTGACCTTAAAGTTCCAAAAGTGATCATGAGTTTCTGTGCTTACTTGAGTGGTCTGGCAGACATCCAATATTGATTCCAGCCTGGGCCTTATTCGATAATTCCTGTTTTCAACCTATAGGTCTTTTTCCCTTTGTCAGCCTGTCCCCAGTACACCTCTTAATCCTTCGAACTTTAAAGTAACACTCACATTAAAGTAAAGATCTTTTTACCCCCAACTTTCATTATGGCCACTACTTATTTTTAAATAAAGTTTTAAAATAAAGTTGAGCAAATTATGGAGGATTTATTTGAGATAATATTGACAGGAAATTCAATCACTCTGCTGACACATTTTCCCCTCTTCAGAATCTAAGATTGGCAACTGTGATATTCCTGGAGATTTCATCTCAAGACTTTCCCCCATGCGCCATCCATTTGTTGGCCAACACATTCATTGTTGTAACACACTGCCGACAAGCCAATTGAAAAGCAAAACTCATTATGGTGCAGACTCGATGGGCCGAATGCCTCCTTCTGCACTGAAAATTCTATGATTACCCAATTGGATGATGCTTGAACGTCAGTCCAACACACTTTTTGTTTCCCATTTTTAATGTTTTTATATCTTGTAAAAAGAGACAAAGAAAACATTTAGAAGTCTGATGATTTTTCTTGAGGGTTGCACACAGCAGTGAAGATTTATGTTCAATTCCTGGAGAGTTCAGGCCAGCCCTGGAGGCTGACAACCCAATCAGCATTTCAAAACAGTAGGAAATAGCAGCCTCACCTTATGTATTGTTACTTATATAATTGGCTGATAACTCCATCTCACATGAAAATCCTTGCACATGTTGGGGCAGTATGGTGGCACAGCTTTTTGCATTGCTGCCCCACAGCAATTCCGGCCTTGTCCGTGTGGGGTTTGCACATTCCCCTGACTGTGTGGGTTTCCTTCGGGTTTCCTCTGGTTTCCTCCCACAGTCCAAAGAATGGGCAAATTGGATGGATTGGCCATGCTAAATTGCCCCTAGTGTCCATTATGTGCAGGTTGGGTGGGGTTACGGCGATGGGGCAGGGAATGGGGCCTGGATGGAGGAACTCTTTCGGAGGGACGGTGCAGGCTCCATGGGCTGAATGGCCTCCTTCTGCACTGTAGGGATTTTCTGTTCTTGCGCAGAAACGGCATTTACTACTATGTGTGAAGACATAATTTATAAAAATGCTGATTTATTCTGAATTTAATGAAAAACAGCTCAATTATATAGAGTTTGCAGTAAACGGTAGTACAATACCTGAGCACTGTGAGCAAGAAAAAATCCCCACAAAAATTAATGTCAATCAAGTGGCATGCCCCTCCTCTCTTGTATAATGAACTATTTTTAAGACCCAAGATATTAAACCATCGTATTTACTTCTTGTCATTAAATGTTTTTCTCTTAATTTATTATGAAATGAAGATCAGATTAGTACACACACAATAATTCTTCAACTGGAGTATCAAAATATGGTTATGCATGGTTTAATCTCAATGAAATTGCAATGTGAGCAGATTAAGAACTGCAGTTATTCAGAACATCATCTACAAAGAAATGTGATGTGATACAAGGAGATTTAAAGAGTGAAAAAAATATACATTTAACAAGGAATAAAGGTTTATGTTTGGGTGCTATTTCAAAAGCTTTTATCTGAAGATTGTACGTTTGACTTTGGAAAATGTGCCATTCCATTGTGCTCACTTTTCTCCTTACTACATTCAATGTTCATGGTTGAGTAACTGTGCTTTGCCACTACTTAAGGAACAGAAGTTTGTTGTCTTGTTGGACAGGTTGGTACTGCCAGGTATATGGCACCCGAAGTTCTAGAATCCCGTGTTAACCTAGAAGACCTTGAGTCATTTAAACAGATGGACATTTATTCATGGCCTTGGTTTTATGGGAGATGGCTTCTCGATGTGAGGTAATTGGAGGTAAGAATAATGACAGACCATCAATTGTTTTCATTCAACTGTCCAAAGAAAATTATACTGCATGCTAAACTAATGGAGAAGCTATTAAATCTTGTAAACATTCTGATGTGAAAGAAGGACAAAGTCTTACTACGAATGTTGGTTTGACTGGCTTGCCTAATGCTGTTCCTGATTATTTAATAGAGTGAGTTCAAATTGGCTGTTACGGACGGGAGAGAGATGCTGGGATAAATTGCCCCCTTGCTCCTCACCTCTTGGTTGTCCACAAAAAGGTGTATTTTAGAGGGAATGTTTAAACCCCTTTTAGTGTTGTGATGTTCACGAATAGACACCAAACAGGCTTCCTGGTCATTTTAAACCAAATCATTACAGTTTTTTAGTCACATGACACCCCAAAATGTATATGCAACAAAAACACTCACTCACTCAGACACACACAAAAGGAAAGCTTAATTCTAAACATTAAACATATACTTAGGTTGTTAAGGAACGGAAGAAGCAAAATCTCAAGTGGGTTTTCTTTCTTTTGCTTATAAGTGCTGTCAAGGCGAGAAAATCAGTATGAAGCTCACTGGCTGCACAGCCAGATTTTCCCCTCATATTGGACAGTACCCAGAAGAATAAAATCCTGTCAGCGTGTCCCATGCTGTCATGATGGCAGATGAGGCCTGAAAAAGCCAGAAATATTAAGTTCCAGAGATTGAGACGCCAGTTTTAAAGGACGCCCTGATCTCCAGTTTTAAAAAAAGAGGAACAACCCCCCCTACCCAAGCACAAGGGAACCTGCCCCACCCACACACAAAAGGACCCCCACCTCCAAGGACAGGGGCCTGACACTACCCCCTGACATAGCCCCCTGGTAAGTGCCAGGGAACATTGCCAGCCAGCAGTGTCAGGGTGCAACGGCAGTGAGCAGCAGCTGGGGGCCATATGCATCTGTGCACCCTCAGCTGGGTACCTTCGCCTGGTTTACGTTTTTAAAAACCTATTGTAAACTTGCCGACGTGACGTCAAGTTAGCAAGGGGGAATTCCCAATGTGGGGGACGATACAGTGAGGAAGCTCGCTATTGACATTGAAATGTATTTAAATGAGGTTTCCAGCCTTCCTGGACGGAAACTTCATTATGTCAATGGCAGGAGCTGGGGACGATTCGGCTGTGAGATCTCGCCAGTGAGAGTCTCACCTTTGGCTTCTCATGGGATGTTTCACCCAATCGACGTGGGCATCAAATCCCAGTCCATGTGTTTAAATCAGTGTTTTCCAAACTTTTATTCCGGGGACCCATTTTTACCAACCGGCCAACCTTTTGGACCCACGCCGGCTAACATTCGCGACTCACTCGGGCCGACCTTCATGAGCCAAGCCGGCTAACATTCGCAACCCACCTTTTTCTCTTACCTTTAGTGTGAGAGATGAGCCTGCTTGGTCCTCATTTACTTTTTTGCTGCTGACAAAATGGATTCACAATCATGCCCAAAGCACATGGCGTCAGCGTTCGGTGTGCGTAACCTGCTCTCTGCCTCGCTTCAAGCAGGAAGATTGCATTGAATTAAAACAAAAATCTTCTCATGGGTCAGCGCGCTGACGTCAGGAGGAGGCGGTGCTCTCGATTGATTCTGCGCATGTGCACCAATGAGCGGGCATGCATGCGCAGTGCGCCTGTATTTTCTTAGTCCTTTTCAAAACCGCTCGCAGCTGGTATTCTTAAAAGTCGGCTGTTGCACGCGAATTCACGCAATCGTGAACGGCGCGATGGAAGGCTCGGGACCCTCCCGACACCCGCCCGCGACCCACCTGCGGGTCGCAACACCCACTTTGAAAATGCCTGGTTTAAATTATTCCTTGTCTAAGTTGTGGCATTCAGACCTGGATGGCTTCTCTGGTTCTTTGGAGATGAATGGAAGTTGGATTTCTGGATGACATTGTGGCCGAATCTCAGGCGAGAAGAATCCTTGCAGTGAAGGCCAAGTTGGGCCCCTCGCATTGCTTGGTTTGACTGGCTGTTTAGGCAGAGTTATTGGCAATGAATGGTGGTTTCCACACCTGTTTGTAATGAAGGAAATACTCGGGACAGAGGGTCTAGCATGAAGGAGGAACTGAAGTAAATCTTTATTAGTCAGGAAATCATACTGGGAAAATTGATGGGATTCAAACCCAGTAAGTCCCCAGGGCCTAATGCTCTGCATCCCAGAGTAATTAAGGCAGTGGCCTGAGAAAAAGTAGATGTATTGGTGATCATTTTCCAGCATTTTATAGACTCTGGATGAGTTCTAAATTGATTGGAGGGTAGCTAATGTAATCCCACATTTTAAAAAAGGAGGGAGAGAGAAAACTGGGAATTATAGGCTGGTTAACCTGACATCAGTGTTGGGAAAATGCTGGCGTCAATTATTAAGGAATAAATAACTGAGCATTTGGAAAGTGGGGACAGTATGGATTCACGAAGAGAAATCATGCTCGACAAAATTTTGGTAATTTTTGAAGATGTGGCCAGTAGAATGGACAAGGGTGAACCAGATGTTGTGTATCTGGACTTTCAAAGGGCATTTGACAAGATCCCACACAAAGATTAATGGAGGTAATGTACTGACGTGGTTAGAGAACTGGTTAGCAGACAGGCAGCAGAGAGTGGGAATAAACACGTCCTTTTCAGAGGACTAGTGGGGTACCACAGGGTTCAGTGCTGGGACCCCAGCTGTTCACAATATACATTAATAATTTGGGTGAAGGAATTGCATGGAGTATCTCCAAATTTGCAGACGGCACTAAGCTGGGTGTGTGTGGGCTGTGAGGAGGATGCAAAGAGGCTGCAGGGTGACTTGGACAGGCTAGCTGAGTGGGCAAATACTTGGCAAATGCAATGTAATGTGGATAAATGTGAGGTTAGCCACTTTAGTGGCAAAATAGGAAGGCAGATTATTATCTGAATGGTGGCAGTTTAGGAAAAGGGGAAGTGCAACAAGACCTGGATGTCATGGTGGAACAGTCGCTGAAGGTTGGCTTGCAGTTACAGCAGGTGATGGACAAAACTAATGGCATGCTGGCCTTCATAGGGAGAGGATTTGAATATAGGAGTAGGGATGTCTTGCGGCATTTATACGGGGCCTTGGTGAGGCTACATCTTGGGTATTGTGTTCCGTTTTGGCCTCCTAGTTTGAGGAAGGACATTCTTGCTAATGAGGGTGCCAGCGAAGGTTCACCAACTAATTCCCGGGATGGCAGGACTGACATATGAAGAAAGACTGGATGGACTGGGCTTGTACTCACTGGAGTTTAGAAGAATAAGAGGGGATCTCATAGAAACATATTAAATCCTGATGGGACTGGACAGGCTAGATGCGGGATGCCTCCTACTGCACTGTAAATTCTATGAAACAGTTTCCTATTATAGGCCAGTTAACTCATTAAAATGCTTTCTGGGATCGTAGTTCCTGTTGTTTATCTTAAAGGAAGTCAATTGAAAGAAAACTCAAGTGGGGTGTATACTGTGCAACCGATCTGCTACCAACAATTTTCCACCCAGTGGTGTAAATAAAAAACACCCCATTGCTTCTGTGCTGTGGATAAGCACCACAATTCTAATTATACTTCAGAAAAGAGTGAAAAGATGTAATCTATAGGAAAGTTGGACTCCAGAGAACATATGCTTTTGATTTCATTAAATTCCATTAGATTTATAATTCATATATCCAGTTGTATTGCAGAGTAATTTATGACAAGGTCCTAATTTTCAGGCTATATTAGCCAGTTTGTTTCTATGTAGTGATGGCACAATTAATAATAACTTAAGTCTTATTATCATGGAATATTAATTTGCAATTATTTTGTATATGCTAATCTTGCTACATGCAACTATTGCCTGTAGCTCTTCAAATGTATTGAATCCAGCTGGATCCCGTTGTATTGCCATGTTATTTATACCTCAATTGAAATTGAATGTCTTGTATTTTAGCTCTTTAGTGACATCTTGAGGTAGTGTCCTGTTAGAACAATCCAAGAAAGCAAAGCTGATCTCTGATGTAAAATGTTACACAAGTAATGTATCCAAACATTGGTCACTATAATTTCTCATGGGAAAAATGAAAATATTGCACACTTTTTACTTTTCACTTAAATATACAGCTCAGCTTGAGCTTTTGAATATTATTGTGCAAATTAAGTTTTGATCCTGATCTCATTTATGTGGATGAGCGAATTCTACCTCGTTAAAAAGTACGATTACACTGCCCAAGGATCATCATTAGATATTTCCTACTTACGAAACATTTACGTTGTTTTTCTAATGCACATAGACAAAACACACCAAAACGTTAAAACAGTGAAGTTGTTCCGACATTTTACCATTTTAGAAAATACTGTAACCAGCAAAGGTCCAGCAGTAGTCTGTTTATTACTAGGTAAACAACAAATAGTGCAAGAACAGTCATTTGGATGAGATGGATTCACAGCTGCTCGCAGACTCTCCCAGGGAACCCCGTGTCCTGCAAGTGACTCTTATTTATGAGTAAGACCATGGTGATGGATGTCACGAGGCTATGGTATCATACATCATACTCTTATACAGTGGGTCCTCATCTAGGCTTCCAAGAAAGTGATAGTAAAATATTTATAATGTTACAAAGATCTGGAGTTGGATGAGAAAACAATGTCATTTTGGGATTTGAGCCAAAGCCCATATTTGCAATCTTGTCCAGGATTGGACAGTTCCCCTACTGGCAGCACAGTAGCATAGTGGTTAGCACAGTTGCTTCACAG
This sequence comes from Scyliorhinus canicula, assembly GCF_902713615.1. NCBI lineage: Eukaryota > Metazoa > Chordata > Chondrichthyes > Carcharhiniformes > Scyliorhinidae > Scyliorhinus > Scyliorhinus canicula. The sequence continues at coordinate 233,262,750 of NC_052147.1, forward strand.
CTCCAGGGTCCCAGGTTCGATTCCCGGCTGGGTCACTGTCTGTGTGGTCTGCATGTTCTCCGCGTGTCTGCGTGGGTCCTCCGGGTGCTTGGTTTCCTCCCACAGTCCAAAGATGTGCAGGTTAGGTGGATTGCCCATGCTAAATTGCCCTTAGTGTTCAAAAAGGTTGGGTAGGGTTACTGGGTTATGGGGAGGGCTTGGGTAGGGTGCTCTTTCCAAGGGCCGGTGTAGATTTGATGGGCCGAATGGCCTCCTTCAGCACTGTAATTTCTGTGATTCTCCAGCCTGTCTCCACCCCCCCCCCCCCCCCCCCCCCCCCCACCCCTCTCCGGTGAAGGGGGCGGCTAGTTTAGTTGCCATTTACTTTGGTAGGACCATAATAACCCATCAGGTGGAGAAGCTGTAAAACCTGGCCCTAATTAATGTCCAGAATTAATAGGTACTAATTTCCATTAGACAGTTTCATTTTTCTCACAGTCGCAATCATAGCAGACTGAATTCTATTTGCTGAACTTCTAAGAGAGCTGACTCCCGTCTGCACGAGCAATTTATTTTCAAAATACAGTCAGCAATGTGAAAAAGACAAAAAAAATTGCACTTAAAAATAATCACATTGGAATTTCATTTGTACAATATTGTTGAACAATTAAATGGAATAGTGACCCCTCAACTCGCCCACTCCACCTCTGCAGCCCTCAGACTGAAGACTTCAGTCTCGGTCACACAGTGTATATAATATAATCTTTATTAGTGTCACATTACATTAACACTGCAATGAAGTTACTGTGAAAATCTTCTAGTCACCACACTAGAGGGCCATGCAATGAAAGAAAAATAAAACTTGTATTTACCCTCAGCGCACCTCATAGCATTTTTAAAAAAAATTATTTAGAGTACCCAATTCATTTTTTTTCAATTGAGGGGCAATTTAGAGTAGCCAATTCACCTACTCTGCAATTCTTTTGGGTTGTGGGGGCGAATCCCATGCAAACACGGGGAGAATGTGCAAACTCCACTCCAGAGCCGGGATCGAACCTGGGACCTCGGCGCTGTGAGGCAACAGGGCTAATCCACTGTGTCGTCATGCTGCCCACACCTCAAAGCATTTTTACAACCAATGGATTACTTATGAAGTGTTAGGTAGCAAAATGCAGCAATCAAAGAACAGGACCCACAAAACTAGACAATCTGTTTCTGATTGATCAATCTGTTGCTGTAACGCAATCGTGACACCAATGCTAAGATTGAATTCACACTTTAAATAATATTAAAGTCACAAATAGAAGTCGCAGAAGGCCTCAGGTTTACTGACGGACACGATGCACTCCTCCTCCAGTGCCACCTAAGCACGGAAAGCTACAGAGTGAAACCAATAGCCTGAGCAAACATCTGGTAGTTGTTTGCAGATGCAGTGACTTTTATAAGGCAAACAAATGAACAAAGGTGTGGGCAATTTAAGATACTGTGGTTTGTGGTTGTGGTTCTGAGTATAGAAAACATCTGACACTAGATGCTTGCACTGTGTGATGTGTGACTTGAGTTGTAGGAACTAGATTTGAATCTCATGCCTGTCCTAGGCTAGATGATCTCAAAGCCCAGCAGAGGTAGCATTACATTTTGTTAGAGAGAAGAAAAAAACACTGCTTGTCACTCTCCAGTAAACAAAGCTAGAATTAAATGTATAAAGGCAGGCAGTATTTGTGGGAACCAAACTGAGTTAACATTTCAGCACAAGGCATTGGCCTTCCGACCTGCTGGATATTTCCAACACTTTCTGCTTTTCAAACTTTCACATATACAGCTGGGTTTTTGGAAAAGTATATGTATGATGATAGAGTTTTGGAGTATAGAAAAGATCTTTCACCCATTTGGTACCTCTGCTTTCATTCACCCATTCAGTTCCAATCTCCGTCCTTTCCTTATATTGCATTTAGTTTTTACTTTTCATGTATTTATCCATTTCTTTTTAAAAGTCATCATGGATTATGCTTGCAGTACTGTTGAGAAAACTATGTTCCAGTAGTCCCCTGTGCAAAATAGAAGTGAGAACACCATTTTTCATTTAGCGATGATCTTCGAGTTCGGCCCTCTGGCTATCCCCCCCCACCAACCATTGGAAACAGTTTTTCCTGATTTACCGATGAACAAGGAGTCAGAGTAGGACAGAATTTAGATGGTATGCCCCCACAGTTTAGCAGCTGACAAAACTTACTGTGCACACTCACACAAGACTCAGTACTTGGGTGAAGCAAATGTGACTACTTCAGGGAGGAGGAGTTGAGAACAGTGGTCAAAAGGGGAATTGAGTGAGGGGAAAAGCAAACTGCCCAGGAGAGTCAAGTGCTCCTGAATTCTTTTGGTTTTAAATAATGTATTGAAAGGGCCATTGGGTGCAATTTTCAGCATCAGCATTTGGGAGACAAGCTAAGATCTAGGAATTAAAATCAGACAGGTTCTAATGCAAGACACTTGGGGGTCGGTTAGCACAGTTGGCTGGAAGCTGGTTCGTGATGCGGAGCGATGCCAACAGTGTGGGTTCAATTCCTGTACCAGCTGAGGTTATTAATGACAGGTGCTGCCTTCTCAACTTTCACTTTCCATTCATCCAGTATATTATTTCCCTACTGGTGAATTGTAGCCATTATGTCTTCCAACCAGTTAAACATACTCAGCTACTTAGTCGAAAGAATAATATTTGAACTATTGATATTATTTGGTAATGTTGACTGCACCAGTTACATTGAGATAGCACTCCTTATTGTAAAATGATGTCTCCAGTGCTTTAAAGAAACACCAGGGTTTTGCCTAAAACATAGCAACATCCGATGCTTCTGACTATAGCTGTGTTAGAACGAAAATGAATACATTCGTGAATAACATCTTTTTAATTTTTTACAGAGGTAAAAAGTTATGAATCACCTTTTGGTTCAAAGGTTCGTGAGCACGCATGTGTTGAAAGTATGAGGGACATTGTATTACGGGACAGAGGTCGCCCTGAAATTCCCAGCAACTGGCTGGTACATAAAGTAGGTAATGAGTATGAGAAAGAATCAAGTTAACTCTGCCAACTCAAGCTTTCTTTGTAAGACAAAATAGTATTTGGGACTTGACAACTAGAAAGCAACAGCATCATTTTATGCCTTTTTGAGAGTTAGTGCCATTTTCTGTTTATTAAGGAAAGGGTAATGTTAAATGTATGTTGTAGAATGAGTATGCTTCTTGCCAAAGTAAACATTTCTGCTATTGAACTAACTCATTATTTGTATTGCTTGTTCAGAAAGTATGATAATCCCACACCATTTTTCAAATACGTTCAGCATTCTCCACGACACAATACGTTTGGCACTATTACTGCTAGGTTTTTAAGGCCTGACATCTTCTGAACAGTAAAATTGTAATTGATTGCCATTTATTATACAGTTCATTGCATGACAGTACTCAATTTAAAGTGCCTTTTAGTGGTTATAATGCACACTGAAGACCAGTTTTTGGACCTGCTCTGCCTCACAATTTGCAACATATAACTGGGTAAATTGATCTAATAAGAGGAAGGGGCTTTTCTGCTCTGTGATTCTGTTGTTGGCAAATGGGATTAGTATTGACAGATCAAGTGCCTTTCATGTGGTGGTGCAGACTCGATGGGCCGAAGGGCCTTTTCCGCATATATTTTTCTGTGATTCTGTTTCTGTGATATATCAAAGGAAGCAAAACATGAATAATTGGCATACAGATGAGGCTGAGAGGCTGAAGGGAGATTACCCAGGGTGATTAGCCTGATGTCAGTGGTATAATCTTCATTTCTGAGTCAGGGATACTCTTGAACCTAGGAAATCAATCTTGCAAGCACTTATTTTCTTAGCCACCACACCTGCCTCATAAACCTCTGACACAGTGGGCGGGATTCTCCGATGCTGCGCCGCATCGGGAAAACCTTCGTGAACTCGGTTGAGTTCAACGACGGCGCGAAACGGCCCCGATCGCTATCAATTCTGGCCCCGGGAATGGGCTAACATCGGGGCCGTGCGAAACATGGGGGGGTGACGTCGGAAGCATGTGACGCCTGAATGACGCCGCTCCGGGCGCGATCGACGCACAGAAAGAAGGGGGGAGAAAATGTCGGGGCCACGGAGGGCCGCCCCGAGGTTCCGAGATACTGATCTTGAGACCCTCCTCGATGAGGTGGAGCAACGCAGGGGCATCCTCTGCCCAAGACGAGGGCATCGCCACCCTTCCAGCGTTGTGCGACGGGCCTGGTGTGAGGTGGGCACGGCAATCAGTGCTGTGGGGCAGACCCCTTGGTCTGGGGAGCAGTGCCGCAAGAGGCTCCACAACCTCACCAGGGCTGCCAGGGTAAGTGCCACGAGGGTGCCCTCGTGGCACAACCATCCGCCCCCCCCATGTCCCTCATCACCCACCTCCCCCCCCCGCCCCCTCCCGGGCACGAGGGGAAGGGGGCGAGAGTGAGTGGAGGGTGGTTAACAAAGTTGTTACAGACCCACATGAGCGCTGCGACCCCCTGGAGAGATGCCATGGTGTAGCTGCAACTTTCCCCCCAGCCTGTGCCAATATCTGAACGCCCTGATGATACCTGCAGATTGTGATAACCTATCTATGCCCCCCCCCCCCTGCCCCCGCACCCCCCAAACAGGACAGACTGCTCACAACAGCCGGGAGCGCAACAGAACCGGACGGGTTCGCCCATTTTCCCCCCTGACAGTGTTCGAGCAAAGGGCACTGGATCTTGCTGGGGGGTCTGCCACCCGGAGGTCGCGCAATGCGAGATTGGAGGTGCAGAACCAAGTGAGACAACCTTGCATGACACCCCCCCCCCCCACCCCCCCCCCCCCCCCCACCCCAGTCCATCCTCTGTCCCCTCACACTCTACCCACTGGACCCCCCCTCCTCTGTCCCCTCACACTCTACCCACTGTACCCCATCCTCTGTCCCCTCACACACTACCCCTGGACCATCCTACGCCCGCCGAGTGTGTCTAACTAACCCCGTATTATTCTGTTCCCTAGGGCGTGGTGACGACGTCCAGGACCGTCTGGTGCCACACACAGGCGACCATCCACGACGACCACCCGCACCCAGGGTCGCACACCAGAGGGGTGGCAGGAGGTCAGCCAGGAGGTGCCATCCTCCAAATCCGGGACTCTCGAGCGGGACGCACAGAGGACAGACAGTGACGAATTTCATGGCTGTGCGTTGCCCGAAGGTCGGGCCGTGAGACAGGACAGGACGGGGTCAGTGGACCCAGGCGCACAGAGGACGGCGATGCAGTCAACAGGCTCACCTGATGCTGAACCATACATGGGCCACGTGCGCCCTGCGCTGGGACATGACTGGGACCAGGACACTGCTGATTTACTGACGACGAGGACCTAGAGCTTGCGGCACTGGCTTGTCTCCCACACCATCCACCATCCCAGAGACACTCACCTCGGTTGGGCATTAAGTGATGATGCTCCTGGGTCACGGTCTGGTGTGCACCACACAGCGAGCCGGTACAGCAGGTGGAGGTCGGAGCAGCCGAGGGCTGGACGGTCGGAGGGCAGCCCAGGCCCAGCATCCAGCTGCCGCCCAGGTTTCCCGGGTTCCTGATTTACTCGACCCACCCGGACAGCCGATGCATTTTGAAACCCAGGGACACAATGACGGGATGGGCCATCTTCCAGCAGCTGCAGACGCAGTTAGAGGAGTCAACCGCGTCTAGAGCAGGGAGTGGGCCGCTCATCGCAGCCACCCAGGCCGACACCGCACGGGTGCGTCCACGGTCGAGGCAGTGGGTGAAACGTTTTCGGCCATGGGTCAGGTTCTGCAAGGCATTAGGCTTCATGTGCACATGTCATCCGCGGCCCTGGAGAGGGTTGCCCTCTCACAGGCAGCAATGCGCCAGAGCCAACATGACATTGCCGGCACGCTACGGGCCCTGGCCTAGTCTCACCAGGTCATGGCACAGTCCCAGCAGGCCATGGCACAGTCCCAGCAGGCCATGGCACAATCCCAGCAGTCAGTCGCGGAGAGCATCGACCGCCTGACGCACGTGCTGGATGGTATCACGCACTCACAGGTTTGAGGTCGCACAGTCCCTGGCGGGAATGTCTCACTCCCTGGACTCCGTCTCTGCGAACGTTCGGACCCTGGTCGATACCGTTGCAGGCCTCCAGGACTGGCAGCGCCAGGTGTCGTGGTGGTGCGGGGACCTCCCCGCTCGCACCTCTGTCCCAAAGGGAGGCCCGGGGCCACCGGGCCCCCGAGGGAGGAGGAGGTTCCGGGGCCCATCCAATTAACTCCATTACGGGACATCCCTGAACGCTCAGCCTCCCCCCGTCCCATCCCTGGTGCATCGGGTGGGCAGCGGGCAGAGCAGGGTGGCACCACGTCATCCGAAACGCCCGCGGAGCAGCCTGGCCCATCAAGGCCGGGTCGCCCCAGGAAACAAGTGCCGACCGGGAGACATGTCGCGGGGCATGATTGGGTGTGCAGTTCCCCGCCCCCCCGCCCCCACAGTCGGGCACCGTAGTCCTCGGCACTCCGACGCCAGCTAGCCCACGCGGGCAAGTGATGGAGTGTCCCTGACGAACTCAGCGACCACCGAGATGGATGGTTCAGCTATTGCCATGAGTCAGACTTTGTCTAACGATTCTGAGCTCACAGCTCATGGCAGAGCGGGCTGTCATCATTCAACATGGCACCGATCACACCCGCTGACACAGCCATCAATGTCGTGCCATAACCGTTTGCTGCAGTGGTAAGGGTGATCTCGAAGTGGAGCACTGTACACGAGCGGGGGGGAGTTGTGTGCTGACCGTCTGCACGTCTGGCGATGCAGGTGGTTGTGCTGGCGTTCAGCGGTGACGTCGCGCGCGGCGCGTGAATCTTGCTGCCACCAACGCGTCGCGTGCCCACTGTCCTCGCCGGTGCCGTCGTGCAGCCTCCTGGACATTACCAGCACCCGGGTCATGTGATGTACCATCAATTGGACGCGAGACACGATGAATATCCAAACTGTGGCTTTAATCAGCTAGTTGTTAGCCCGGTGGTCGACTACAGAGAAAGGCCGATTGGTGAGCAGTCACATGACTAGTCCCAGCCAATCAGATGAGAGGCACATGACCAGCCAGAGACAATGGGAAACCAATGCTCTGCACCAATGGCAGTGCTCCCACTCATATCACCACATCGTGTCTGTGTGCTGCGCCCGACGCACCACCAACCTCCTCCACCTCCTCCTCCTCCTCCGTGTTGGCACCATTGCCAGTGGCTTCTCCCTCCGACTCCTCCACCAGAAGGGCATCTCCCCTCTGCATTGCAATGTTGTGCAGCGCACAGCATACCACAACAATGCGAGCGACCCTGTCAGGCTGGTACTGCAGAGCCCCTCCGGAGCAGTCCAGCACCTGAATCTCATTTTCAGCAGACCAAAGCAGCGCTCCACCACACTCCTGGTTGCTGCATGGCCTCATTGTATCGGGTTTCCGCGTTGGTCTGAGGCCTCCGTATGGGCGTCATCAGCCAAGCCCTCAGTGGATAACCCCTGTTGCCCAGCAACCAGCCCCTCAGAGCCGGGGGGGTCCCGTCCCTCAAAACATATCAGGGATGAATGACTGCGCGAGAATGTACGCATCATGCACACTCCCTGGGAACCTTGCACACACGGCATGATCCTCATGTGAGGGTGCGCATACCACCTGATGTTCATGGAGTATGTCCCCCTCCTGTTAGTGACACTTCCCTGTTGCCTGCAGGCGGGAGCATGGGGACGTGAACACAATCAATCACTCCCTGGACCATCGGTATCACCGGCCACATTGGCAAATGCACGGGCTCGTGCTTCTTGACTTGCTCGGTCCTCGGGAAAGGGTGATGTAGCAGTTGGCGATGGCAAACAGGGCGTCGTCACATCCCGGATGCACCTGTGGACCGATGTCCTGTGATATCCCGGATAGTGCCCCACTCGAGACTGGAAGAGCCGGTAGCATAAAAGTTAAGTGCCACCGTTACCTTGACGGCAACCGGGATCGCGTGTCCTCCTCCCGTTCCACGTGGGGAGAGGTGCGCCACGAGGTGGCAGATATGTGCGACCGTCTCTCTGCTGAACCGGAGTCTCCTCCTGCAGGTGATGTCCGGCAGTGTCCCTCGAAAGAGAGATCCGGCCACGCGGTAACACCCTAGGCCTCGATCGTCGCCCCTGGGGCCCTGGCTCCACCATCAATGCCTCCTCCTCCTCCCCCCCCCCCCCCCCCCCCCCCCCCCCCCCCCCCATGCTGTTCAACTTCAGTGCCCGCATCCTGTGCCATCCTCAGCGTTTGGGGATCAATGTTTCCCCTCGCATCCCCCTGGACTGCCGGCCATGAGTGCCTGTGGCCTGTACGGCGACGACAGCCACCTATGCGGCCACTCCCTCGCTGCTGCAGCTGCCCCTGCATCTGCATCCACTGTGGGATGTCACTGTGGACGCTGCTGGATGTCCACACTGCAGTGCAGCGGCTCCAACCACTGCGCTGAACATAGCCGTTCGGTTTGAATACATTATGGTCCACCTACAGAGGGTGGTGGGGGGCAGAGAAACGACATGTTAGACGGAGGTTAGTCGACAACCTCGGCTGCCGCCTGCCACGGATACCTGTGTGTCCCGGTGTCTGGTCGCGCTGCTGAACACGCGGCCAGCCTAACCCTGGTCACTTTTCTGCGTCCAACGGTCAGTTAACAACGTCCTCCTCACCGGTGCGTCAGTGGGCTGCGGCCATCAGCCACAGGGCAACCAGCGGCCGTGTCCTCGTCACCGTACCTGCCATGGCAGGCAGCTGACATGTTGACATCCTGGGGGTGGACGACCCACTCCACCACCATCTCTCCTCGTCCCCCCCTCGCCACCTCCACTCCATCACGTTCTCTCTTCCCCCCCTCCACTACTTCCCTCGCGTCTCCCCCTCCCACTACTCCCTCTCTCTCCTCCCCCCCCTCCCACTACTCAGCTCTCCTCCCCCCCCACTACTCCCTCTCTCACCTCCCTCCCACTACTTCCCTCTCTCCCCCTCCACTACAGCACCTCTCTCCCCGCCCTCCCACACTCTCCTCGTCTCTCACCCCTCCCACTACTCCTCTCATCTCCCCCACCTCTCCCACTACTCGCTCTCTCATCTCCCCCTCCCACTACTCTACTACTCGTCTCTCCTCTCCCCCTCTCCACTACTCACTCTCTCTCCCCCCCTCCCACTACTCCCTCTCTCTCCCCCCCTCCCACTACTCCCTCTCTCTCCCCCTCCCACTACTCTCCTCTCTCTCCCCCCTCCCACTACTCGCTCTCTCCCCCACCCACTACTCCCTCTCTCCCCCTCACTACTCCCTCTCTCTCCCCCTCCCACTACTCACTCTCTCTCCCCCCCTCCCACTACTCCCTCTCTCTCCCCCTCCCACTACTCCCCTCTCTCCTCCCCCCCTCCCACTACTCACTCTCCCCCCCCCCCCCTCCCCCCTCTCCCCCCTCCCCTACTCTCTCTCTCCCCCCCTCCCACTACTCCCTCTCTCTCTCCTCCCCTCCCACTACTCCCTCTCTCCCCCTCCCACTACTCCCTCTCTCTCCCCCTCCCACTACTCTCCTCTCTCCCCCCCCACTACTCCTCTCTCCCCCCCCCCCTCCCACTACTCGCTCTCTCTCCCCCACCCACTACTCCCTCCCTCTCTCCCCCTCCCACTACTCCCTCTCTCCCCCCTCCCACTACTCCCTCTCTCCCCCCCTCACTACTCGCTCTCTCCCCCTCCCACTACTCGCTCTCTCCCCCCTCCCACCTCTCCCTCTCCCCCCACTACTCCCTCTCCCCCCCTCCACTACTCTCTCTCCCCCCCATACTCTCTCTCCCCCCCCCCACTACTCCCTCTCTCTCCCCCCCCTCCCACTACTCGCTCTCTCCCCCCCCACACTACCCTCTCTCTCTCCCTCCCCCCCTCCCACTACTCGCTCTCTCCCCCCCCCCCCCCCACTACTCGCTCTCCTCCCCCCCCCCCCCTCCTCCCCCCCCCCCACCCCACTGGCCGCTGCGTTCTCGGGATGCCTTCCCCAGTTTCCGAAGACTCCGGGACAGTCTGCTCACCTCCTCACTGCTCGTCAGCCAGCACGACTGGCTGATGACTTTAAAAAGCAGGTGTGGACGGCGATGGCGTCACGACGTCGGGAGAATAGCGGGGGTTCCGGAGAATCGCCATTTTGGGTGCATCGGGCGATTCTCCGGGTTTTGGCGCGCGGAACACGACGGAACAGATTTGGCCATTTGGGAGAATAGCGGGAGCGCGTCGGACCGGCGTCGCGTGAAAAACTGGCGCGGCCCGCTATTCTCCCAACCGGCGTGACATCGGAGAATCGCGCCCAGTGTGTAGGAATAGTACATTAAGAGCTGGAAGTGCACTATATTAGTATAGCAAAACAAATTGGCATCAGGGTGGGGGCCCATGCCTGAACAGATCCTTTGTGAATGCGAGTAAGGGGCCCAATGCCTGTTCTAAGCCTTCACTGCAATAATGGTATACTCCGAGGCAGTAAACATCAGCACCTGATGAACTCAGGATAACCCAGTCTACAAATTGCTGAACAGAATCTCCAAAAGGTTATTACATATTAGATTCTAACAAATCAGGTATTAAAAAATATATACTTAAATGAATGTGGGGAATGAAGTAGCTCGAGTGATCTCCCGGAGCGTGCAAGCCTACCTTTCCTAACCCTTTTCCTTTCTTACCTTTGTTACTATTGTTTTAGAAGTGGCTCTTCTGGACTTTCAGAATTCTCCTCCAGTTTTCCCAAATATGGTTCTACTCTATTTCCCGCAGGTGAAATCTTTGTTCCAACAGAAAGGTGTCCTGCTATCTTAATAGCTTTTAGAAATTTAGGGCGTGATCTAACCAAAATAACCAGAGCCCATTCTGGGCCAGAATCGTGCCAGGCAGCAGATCCATCGCTATAGCATGTTTTGCAACATCCGGGCCGGACTCGGCAGGGTGGGGCAATGCTTCGGAAAGCAGAAGCACAAAGGGATTTGGGAGTCCTTGTTCACGATTCTCTTAAGGTTAATGTGCAGGTTCAGTCGGCAGTTAAGAACGCAAATGCAATGTTAGCATTCATGTCAAGAGGGCTAGAATACAAGACCAGGGATGCACTTCTGAGACTGTATAAGGCTCTGGTCAGACCCTATTTGGAGTATTGTGAGCAGTTTTGGGCCCCATATCGGAAGAAAGATGTTCTGGCCTTGGAAAGGGTCCAGAGGAGGTTCACAAGAATGATCCCTGGAATGAAGAACTTGTCGTATGAGGAACTTTTGAGAACTCTGGGTCTGTACTCGTTGGACTTCAGAAGGATGAGAGGAGATCTTATTGAAACGTACAAGATACTGCGAAGCTTGGATAGAGTGGACATGGAGAGGATGTTTCCACTTGCAGGAAAAACTAGAACCAGAGGACACGATCTCAGATTAAAGGGACGATCCTTTAAAACAGAGATGAGGAGGAATTTCTTCAGCCAGAGGGTAGTGAATCTGTGGGAACTCTTTTGCCGCAGAAGGCTGTGGAGGCCAAATCACTGAGTGTCTTTAAGACAGAGATAGATAAGTTCTTGATTAATAAGAAGATCAGAGGTTATGGGGAGAAGGCAGGAGAATCGATTTGAGAAAATATCAGCCATGATTTTTAAAAAAAATAATTTTTATTGAAATTTTTTACAGTAAATATAACAACAAACAATAACAAGCAACAATAAAACAACATAATAAGTATAACACCCCCAAGACCGTAACACCGCATGTATCACACCCCCCCCCCCCCCAAACCCAGTAAACAACAAGATAACTTAATAAATACGCATATTCAACACCCCCCCCATCATCTCTACCCCGCTCCAAGAAGACCCTCTTCACCCTCGGGGTCCCATGCGCCCAAACAAAGCTCATGATGCTGCTAGTCACCCTCCTGAAAAAGGCCCTAGGGATAAAGATGGGCAAACACTGAAAAAGGAACAAGAACCTCGGGAGAACCGTCATTTTGACGGACTGCACTCTACCCGCCAGCGATAGCGGTACCATGTCCCACCTTTTAAATTCCTCCTCCATCTGCTCCACCAGCCTGGTAAAATTAAGCTTGTGGAGAGTCCCCCAACTCCTGGCCACCTGCACCCCCAGGTACCTAAAACTCTTCACTGCCCTCTTTAAACGGGAGCCTCCTAATTCCCTCCTCCTGATCACCCAGGGTGTACTACAAATACCTTCCATTCTTGCCCAGATTCAGCTTATAGCCCGAAAAGCTCCCAAACTCAGCCAATAGCTCCATCACCCCCGGCATTCCCCCCTCTGGGTCCGCCACATACAGCAGAAAGTCGTCCGCATACAGCGATACCCGATGTTCCCCCCCCACCCCTCACCAGACCCCTCCACCTCCCCGACTCCCTCAACGCCAAAGCCAGAGGTTCAATCGCCAGTGCAAAAAGCAAGGGGGACAGGGGGCACCCTTGCCTGGTCCCACGGTAGAGCCTGAAGTACTCTGATCTCCTTTCATTAGTAACTACACTCGCCATCGGGGCCTCATACAGCAACCTCGCCCATTTGTTGAACCCCTCCCCAAATCCGAACCGCTCCAGCACCTCCCACAGGTACCCCCACTCAACTCTATCAAACGCCTTCTCTGTATCTAGCGCCACCACTATCTCCGCCTCCCCCTCCACCGCCGGCATCATAATAACATTTAACAATCTCCGTACATTCGTATTAAGCTGTCTTCCCTTGACAAATCCTGTCTGATCTTCGTGTATAACCCCTGGCACACAGTCCTCTATCCTGGCCAGGATCTTCGCCAGCAACTTAGCATCTACATTGAGGAGCGAGATTGGCCTGTATGATCCACACTGCAAGGGGTCCTTATCCCGCTTCAGGATCAAAGAAATTAGCGCCCGTGACATCGTCGGGGGCAAAGCCCTCCCCCTCCCATGCCTCATTGAAGGCTCGCACCAACAGGGGGCCCACCAGGTCCGCATACTTTTTATAAAATTCCACCGGGAACCCATCCGGCCCCGGCGCCTTACCTGACTGCATTTGACCAATCCCCCTGACTAGCTCCTCCAAATCAATCGGCACCCCCAACCCCTCCACCAGCTCCTCCTGCACCTTTGGGAAACGTAGCCTGTTCATGAAGCTCTCCATCCCGGTGGCTCCGACCGGTACAGTTCCTTGTAAAAGTCCCTAAAGACCCCGTTCACCTCTGCCCCCTTCCGCACCACATTACCACCCTTATCCATCACTCCACCAATTTCCCTAGCCGCATCTCGCCTGCGGAGCTGATGTGCTAGCATCCTGCTCGCCTTCTCCCATACTCATAAACCGCGCCTTGCGCCTTCCTCCACTGTGTCTCCGCCTTTCTGGTGGTCAGCAAGTCGAACTTGGCCTGCAAACTACGGCGTTCCCCCAGCAATCCCTCCTCCGGGGGCTCCGCGTACCTCCTATCCACATCCAAGAGCTCCCCCACCAGTCTCTCCCTCTCCCTCCTCTCCCTCCTTTCCCTATGGGCCCGGATGGAGATCAGCTCCCCCCGGATCACTGCCTTCAGAGCCTCCCAAACCATCCCCACCCGGACCTCCCCCGTGTTGTTGTTCTCAAGATACCCCTCAATACTTCCCCGGACCCTCCTACACACCTCCTCATCAGCCAACAACCCCACGTCCAGACGCCACAGCGGGCACTGGTCCCGCGCCTTCCCATCTCCAGATCGACCCAGTGCGGAGCATGGTCTGAAATACTCGGCATCCTGCACCCTCGGGATCAAGCCCCTGCTCAGGACGAAAAAATCTATTCGGGAGTAAACCCTATGCAATGGGAGAAAAAGGAATACTCCCGTGCCCTCGGCCTCTCAAACCTCCAGGGATCCACCCCTCCCATCTGGTTCATAAACCCCCTCAGCACCTTGGCCGTCGCCGGTCTCCTACCCATCCTTGAACTGGACCGGTCTAGTGGGGGATCCAGCACCGTGTTAAAGTCTCCCCCCATGATCAGGCCCCCTGCCTCCAGGTCCGGAATGCTGCCCAGCATACGTCTCATAAAGCCAGCAACATCCCAATTCGGGGTATACACATTAACCAGCACCACCTTCTCTCCCTGCAGCCTACCCTTCACCATAACAATCTGCCCTCCTGTCCGACACCACCTCAGCCGCCTCGAACGCCACCCTCTTCCCCACCCAGAATCGCCACCCCCCCGGTTCTTCGCGTCTAATCCTGAGTGGAAAACCTGCCCCACCCACCCCTTCCTCAGACAAACCTGGTCCGCCACCTTCAGGTGGGTCTCTGGAGCATGGCACATCGCCTTCAGCCCCTTCAAATGAGAAAATACCCCGGGGCCCGCTTAACCGGCCATTCAGCCCCCTCACGTTCAGGTGATCAGCCGGATCAGAGGGCACCCCCCGCCCCCCTCCCCCGCCGACTAGCCATAGCTCATCGATCTGCTCGCCCCAGCCAGCCCCACCCCCCGCCCGAACCCGTTCCCATGACGATACCGCCTCTCCTTACCCCCCCAGCCCACGCCAGCTCCTTCCTGGCCATTCCAGCAGCACCCAAGTATCCCCCCCCCCCCCCCCCCCAAGGCTAGGACCCCTCCCTAGCCGCGACGCACCCTCCATGGTACTTCCGTGAGTCAGCTGACTTCTGCTGACCCCGGCAACTCCCGCCAAAACCCGGCCCCTCCCGACATGGGATCATCCCCCCTCCTGCCACACCTCCCTGGTGGCACCGCTTCAGTGCGGGAAAAAACCAGTAGAGGCCACGCCCCCCACCGCCAGCTCCACCCCTCCTGCCCTGCATCGCGGGAAACCAGAGAAAAGCCCGCGCTTTCACGCTGCCCCACCCCCACCTTTCTAACGCAGCTCCCAAACTCCAGCTCCACCCCATCCCCCAGCCCCGTACAGAAGAAAAACAAACTCCCAACATTCCCCACATAACACAAGACCATACCCAACAGAACCACCCGGAAAAGAGCAAGAACCAGCAAAAAAAACACATGTCAAAATTACACAAAACAGCAACAGCAAAAACAGCAACAACCGTAGTACACAGGACCCCGCAGCCCCAGACCCTAGTTCGAGTCCAACTTCTCCGCCTGTACAAAGGCCCACGCCTCCTCCGGGGACTCGAAGTAGTGGTGCCGGTCCTTATATGTCACCCACAGACGTGCAGGCTGCAGCATTCCAAATCTGACCTGCTTGGCATGCAGCACCGCCTTCGTCCAGTTAAACCCGGCCCGCCGCTTAGCCACCTCCGCACTCCAGTCCTGGTAGATTCTCACTACCAAATTCTTCCACTTGCTGCTCCTCTCTTTCTTGGCCCATCGCAGCACACACTCCCGGTCACTGAACCGATGGAACTGCACCAGCACCGCCCGCGGGGGTTCATTCGCCTTAGGCCGCCTGGCCAGTACTCTGTGGGCCCGCTCCAGCTCCAGGGGCAGATGGAAGGACCCCGCTCCCATCAACGAATTCAGCATCGTGGCCACATAGGACGGGAGATCCAACCCCTCCAGCCCCTCCGCCAGGCCCAGGATCCTCAAAATCTTTCACCTCGTGCGAAAGTCCAGCTCCTCCAAGCGGTCTTGCCACTTTTTGTGAAGTGCCTCGTGCATCTCCACCTTCCCCACGAGGACCACGACCTCCTCCTCCCGATAAGCGGCCTGCCGCTGCAACTCCTGAATGGGCTGTCTGGGTCTCAAGCAGCTTGTTGGTAGTTGCATTCAAGGAGTCCAGCAACTCAGCCTTCAGCTCCACAAAACAGCGCAGAAGACCAGCTTGCTGCTCCTGCGCCACCTTCCACCAGTCCTCGGGTGCTCCGCCAGCCGCCATTTTGTCCTCCTTCCCCCGCTTTTCCTGGTGAGCTGCTGCAGCCTTTTCCTTTGCCCCACTCCGGGTGCGCACCATAAATTTCGGGGAATGTTCCTCCAAACACCTTCCCCCACCGGGAATCGTCGAAACAGCGCCGTTTGGGGCCCTAAAACAGGCCCAAAAGTCCTTTGATAGCGGGAGCTGCCGAACGTGCGGCTTAGCTCCACATCACCGCAACCGGAAGTCCCAATAACAGCCATGATTGACTGACGGGGCAGACTCGATGGGCCAAGTGGCCTAATTCTGCTCCTATGTCTTATGGTCTTATGGACCATGCAAATAGCTCATTAGAGCTATTTTACATGTCACTGACAGACAGGAAGCACCAGTCACTATCCAGCTGGGATTCACTGCTCCCCCTCCCCGCTCCCCGCTCCCCCCCCCCCCCATTGACAGCCTTTAAACCAATTAGTCAGTCAGTCAGTATGTAAAAATTAAAGCTTTTTCATAATAAAGTGAAACTGTTCTCCTCTGTCCCCGACCCTTTAAAATGTCTGTCAGTGTGCCAAGTTTAACGGTCTATGAGACGAAGGTTAAATATATTCCTTTAAAGTGGCGGAAACCTTTGAAGAGGTTTTGACACAGTCAATTTCATTGCTATATGAAGTTAGAAGTCTGTGTGTACAGCTAGAAGGCTGAAAACTTTGAACTGGATTGTTTACATTCAATTTCACAATCCATTACCGGCTGAACACTTTCTGATTGACAGGTTGTGGCAGCTTCAAAGAGTGCAATCAGAGTGTTTATTTTTAAAGCTCTGCAGGGATCCATTACCTCAGGATAGCAGGTGTTTTCTTAACCACAGTTTTTTAAATGTGTTGCCTCTTTGTTCCCGAGTGCTTCCTAGAAGGTACAGGGGCAGCCCCCACAGCTGAGAATATTTTCACTATACTATGAGGGATATGCATTTTTGAGATACCGAGTGACTGTTCAAATGGTCTAGGGGTGCAGATGAGAATATTTTCACTTTATTATGAGAAAACTTCAATTTTGACATACTGACTGATTGTTTAATGGATTTAAAAGCTGCAGATGGGGCGAGTAGCCAAATGAGTCCCATCCCAGGAAGGACTCCTGGCCTGGAAGTTTCCTGCAGAAAAAGGAGACTAAAAAGGCAAGTCTCATTGGGACAACAAAAATTAGCAACTTGAAGTAAATGTTTCTCTGAACATTATTTGGAGAAAGTGGCCTCCCCCGCAATCCTTTTTAAGACACTTCTTATTTGTAACATTTTGAACTGTTTGGGGCTGAACATGATCCCATTCATGGGAAGGTTCTTGCATTCAAATTGGCTTTCTTAATCCAACAGCAGAACCACAGGCCCACATTTCCATTGGTCCATGATTTCGAGATAAAGTTAAGGGAGCTTACTTTAGCAATATTAAAATTGGACGTTGGTTTTAATCTACTAGGATCTGAACGATAGGAGTATCTTCTATATGGTAATTATTTGGGATATTTCAGCAAATCATACAAACCAAATATTTTAACTTTGTTTAGTCACAGACTGAATACTTAATTGTCTAATTATTGTAGAGTGGCCTATGAATATTGTTGTTCCACGTAAA
Source organism: Scyliorhinus canicula (assembly GCF_902713615.1). Taxonomy (NCBI): domain Eukaryota; kingdom Metazoa; phylum Chordata; class Chondrichthyes; order Carcharhiniformes; family Scyliorhinidae; genus Scyliorhinus; species Scyliorhinus canicula. The sequence continues at coordinate 233,280,221 of NC_052147.1, forward strand.
GTTAATAACTATTATTGGAATTTATATAAGTATGGCCTCAATTAAAATTAATTTGTATGAACTGTAAGTGAATGTATGTCTATTACCTTTCTGACATTGTGGCGACTACCAGGTGTTTTTATTGTTCCCTATACAGGGCATGCATTTCCTGTGCGATACTATCGTGGAATGTTGGGACCATGATCCCGAGGCACGCCTAACGGCACATTGTGTGGCTGAGAGAATCAATATGATGGTACAAATGAACTGTGAAGACTTCCTCAATAACAATACAAGCAATGAAGCAAGCAAGGAGGCAGGTTCTAATCCCTCAGATCTTGAAAGCCCTGTTGAACATAAAAATATCGAACTAGTCACAGCTCTGTGAAGAAACACAAGCATCAAGAGAAGCATAAATTTTGGTCTCTTTGTACATGAAAAATTGCATATTATTTCCAAAAATAAAATGAGGATGTCATATGAATAAAGCCGCATTGATATGGTGCATTATTAATAACTATTTGACAGTGGACTCCAAATAAGTGTATATCTTGTCTAGGCCGAATTCTAGGCAGCGCACAGAACACAAAGTTGGTAATATATAGCATTCTTGATTCAGACATTAAAAAATGTGCTGTGACATTGCCCATCTGGATTGTAGGGCAAAATTTCTGGAGATAATGAATGTGACAGTACAGTATATTAGTCGTCCTCTTCACAGAACAGGTTCCCTGAAAAAACATTACATGACACTTTGTACAATAGAGGGTTTCAACTCAGATGTATTTGCTGTAACAGCCATTAAATGGAATGAGCCATAAAGTATTATTAAATATTCACTGGAAGTCATATTCTAAACATAAAATTAATTGGTAAACTGGTTAAGTATTTGTCGGGTAATTCATTTAATTATAATGGATTTGGATTTGGATCATTAGTATGCGAGCACTAGGATAGCATTTTGAACTCAGTACTTGCACATGGCAAGGTTTTTTTTATAAATTTAGAGTACCCAATTACTTTTTGCAATTAAGGGGCTATTTAGTGTGGCTAATCCACCTACCCTGCACATCTTTGGAGTTGTGGGGGTGAGACCCATGCAGACAGGTGGAGCACATGGCAAGGCTAGTGATAGAAATGATAGAAATGATCAGGTGCATTGTTGGCAGCCAATTTACAATTGCTCATTCTGCACTGAAACTCAGGATAATTTTGCCCCTGGAGTTCTTTATTACCAGCTACTAATAATTAAATAACATGAAAAACCTGTTTCTGAGGGTCTAATATGAAATCTCAATGATGAGCTTTCAAAAATAAGAGTTTATCATTGAGTGGTAATGCACCTCAATATGAAGCTAATATATTCGAATAAGTTCATACAAAACTGGAAGCGGAAGTTGTAATATTCTGAAGCACTATTTACCATACTTCTTGGCACTAACACTTTCTCAGTAAGATTAATCCTTTTGTTACTCATATTATGTGAAAATCACAATATTTTACATTATGTCAAATTTATGTCTGCTCATAGCAGCAGATAAAGAAATATTGGAGAAACCTAAGGAAATAAAGCTGGCAAAACCCCAGGACCTGATGGCCTAAATGCTAATGTTCTAAGAAGTGACTCGCGAGACAGTGGACGCACTGGTGATGATTTTCCAAAATTCCTTAGATTCTAGAATGCAGTAGATTCGAAGTTAGAAAATCTAACATCACTATTCTCGAAGGGAGAAAACAAGCAGCTACATGCCGTCTAACCTGAAATCAGTGGTCGGGGAAATGCTGGAATTAATTAGTAAGACAGTCTTAACCATGCACTTATAAAAATATAGCATGGTCAGACTGAGTTTATATGGTTTAATTCTTTTATAAATTTAGAGTACCCAATTCATTTTTTCCAATTAAGGGGCAATTTAGCGTGGCCAATCCACCTAGCCTGCACATCTTTGGGTTGTGGGGCTAAACCCACGCAAACACGGGGAGAATGTGCAAACTCCACACAGATAGTGACCACGAGCCGGGATCGAATCTGGGACCACGGCGGCATGAGGCAGCAGAGCTAACCCACTGTGCCACCCTGCTGCCCTGTTTATATGGTTTAATATGTTTTAAAAGGCACAGATACAACAAGCAGTTAGGAAGACAAACTGTATGTTGGCCATTGTTGCAAAGGGATTGGAGTACACGAAGAACATCTCTTGCTACAGTTGTATAGGACTTTGGTGAGCCCGTACCTGGAGTACTGTGCACAGTTCAGCTATCCATATCATAGATATATTTGCCTTTCAGCCTGTCCAGCAAAGGTTTACTAGATTGGTTCCCTGGCATGAAAGGATTTTTCTATAATGAGAAGCTGAGTAAATCGGTTCTATACTCTCTGGAGTTTTAATTAGTAAGAGGTGATTTAATTGAAATAGACAGGTTCTGAAAGGGCTTGACTGGGTAGACATGAGGTTACTCCTCTTGCATGGGAAATCTAGATCATGGGGGCACAGTTATTAATTATTTTGAATTTGCAGATATGAGTTTGGCCATGTAGAGTGAAGATCAAGAGATTTTCCAGTGCTTCTCCATTAGAGCATTTGTTTTTCTATATACTTTATGGATTTCCATATTCATTCCCTGTGGGAGTGACTCTGTGACAGGAGCATTCAATTTTTCCCATAATCTGTGCATTTGACAATTGTTTCAAATAAATGAATCCAGATCAACATTCATTAAAAATATAATAGGTTGTTGAGAGAGTTGTAAGGCTGTAGAGTTCCAATTAAAACAGCTAAAAGCCGATATTGGGTGAAAGTTTTTGGCCTTGTGGGCCTTCTCCAAATACACCTCTTTGATGCATTGGTTATAATCTTCCAAAATTCCTAGAATCTGGAAAGGTCCCAGTGGTTTGGAAATCTACAAATGTAATGCTCCTATTCAGGAAAGGAGGGAGATGGAAAGGGAACTATGTGGGCCAGTTAGCCTGGTATTTATCATTTGGAAAATGCTGGAATTTGGGGCAAGAATGCAGGACACTTAGAAAATCGTAATACAGACCAGCAGAGTCAACATGGTTTTATGAAAGAGTTCCTTGAGGATGTAACAAGCAGGATGGTATAAAAGAGGAACCAGTTGGCATGGTTGGATTTTCAAATCTTTGATAAGATGCCACATAAAGGTTTACTATACTAGATAATAGGAAGTGAAAATGAAAATCGTTTATTGTCACAAGTAGGCTTCAAATGAAGTTACTGTGAAAAGCCCCTCGTCGCCACATTCCAGCGCCTGTTCGGGGAGGCTGGTACGGGAATTGAACTTGTGCTGCTGGCCTTGTTCTGCTTTACAAGCCAGCTAATCATTGGATTGGATTGGATTTGTTTATTGTCATGTGTACCAAGGTACAGTGAAAAGTATTTTTCTGCAAGCAGCTCAACAGATCATTCAGTACATGGAAGAAAAGGGAATTAAACAAAATTCAAGAAAATACATGAGAATACATAATAGGGCAACACAAGATATACAATGTAACTACATAAGCATTGGCATCGGTTGAAGCATACAGGGTGTAGTGTTAATGAGGTCAGTCAATAAGAGGGTCATTTAGGAGTCTGGTGACAGTGGGGAAGAAGCAGTTTTTGAGTCTGTTCATGCGTGTTCTCAGACTTCTGTATCTCCTGCCCGATGGAAGAAGTTGGAAAAGCGAGTAAGCCGGGTGGGAGGGATCCTTGATTATGCTGTCCGCTTTCCCCCGGCAGCGGGAGATGTAGATGGAGTCCATGGATGGGAGGCAGGTTTGTGTGATGGGCGGTATTCACGACTCTCTGAAGTTCCTTGCGATCCTGGGCTGGGCAGTTGCCATACCAGGCTGTGATGCAGCCCGATAGGATGCTTTCTATAGTGCACCTGTAAAAGTTGATATGGGTTAATGTGGACATGCCGAATTTCCTTAGTTTCCTGAGGAAGTATAGGCACTGTTGTGCTTTCTTGGTGATAGCGTCGACGTGAGTGGACCAGGACAGATTTTTGGTGATGTGCACCCCTAGGAATTTGAAACTGCTAACCATCTCCACCTCCACATCAATGTACTGCACCTGTATTTTTTAATTGAGGTATGCATCAGGGAGCTTCATTTTGTCTTGACCATTGCATGCTTTGAATGGAACCTGCACCCATGATTAATTGTATCCGTTGGAGGCATATTTCTGGCACAATAAAGGGGATAGGGGAATTTACCTTTTTTGTACTGGTACCTAATATAGTCCAGAATAGAACAGTTTGACCAGAAAAAAAACTTACAAATTGTGGGCGGCACGGTAGCACAGTGATTAGCACAGTTGCTTCACAGATCTAGGGTCGATTCCTGGCTTGGTTCACAGTCTATGCGGAGTCTGCACATTCTCCCCATGTCTGTGTGGGTTTCCTCCCACAGTCAAAAGATGTGCAGTTTAGGTGGATTGGCCATGCTAAATTGCCCTTAGGTTAGGTGGGGTTACGGGGAAAGGGTGAGGTGTGGGCTTAAGTAGGGTACTCTTTCTGCAGACTCGATGGGCTGAAAGACCTCCTTCTGCACTGTAAATTCTATGATTAGCTATAATCATAGAATCGCTACAGAGCAGGTGGAGGCCATTTGGCCCATTGATTGCAAATTCTATGGGCTAAATGGCCTCTTTCTGCTCTGCAGGGATTCTACGACTTTATTCAATGGTGGAATAGGTTCAAAGAGCTGAATGGCTTACTTCTGCTTCTATTTCTTATGTCATAATTCAATTAATAAATGGACTGTCTACTGTACTATTGATCTATACAAATAAGGAGTTTCCAGCTTCAATTCATAATTTCTGTTTCGTCAATTCATTCTAGTTAATGTCTGGCTACATGTCTAGCTACATGTCACAAAATAATTACAGGGTAACTAGAGCACTGATGTTTGCAGTTTTAAATAATAGTTCTAGCAAGAGTGGTGTGGTTGATATTGGTGGAATTGGAGCCTTCATAACTAGCAGATGTGCAGTCCAACAACAAGGGTTCTAAAGCATAACAGTTCCCAACACAAAGAACTATATGCACCTACAGGAACAGAGACTTGATGCTCCTACAAAACTGAAACACAAACTGGGGATGAAACTGATGTAGAACTCTCTTCTATTTTATGAACAACAGTGAAACATGCTGACAATTTTTACTATTTTTAAAAAATTGCGGAGGACATAACAGATAGCATTATATTTGATTAACAGATACAAGTTTACTTCTTTTGGTGCTTCAATGAAAACCAATTAATATAGCTAAACCATTGAAACCATGTGTTTCTGGGAGTGTCAGTTTCTGGAATGTTTAAGTATATTTTACCCACAGCAGAAGCGCTCCCAAGTACAAATGCTGATGTGGAGAAAATTAGTTTGGATCTAGTTTATCTGAATCCTCATATTTCCCGAAATACATTATGCATATTCAGTCATGTGGGAGTCATGGCAGCTGATCAAGAGCTCCCGAGTAAATACTTTAGAAGAACCAAAAATATTTCGTAAGAAGAACGTCATGGCTATGTTAGCATATGTCGATCATACTGAAGTATCGAAAATCTAAAGAAAGGATGGACAAGATTTTTTGCCGAAGGGGAATTAAATACAATTCGGTGAACATTCAGGTGAATACCCCCGAGCCCAAGCATCATCTCATTTTATTTTTGTTAAAGGAGAGTTAATGATTTTGGTATTATCTATCATTTAATTTGGTCCTTTGGGAAGATATAATTTTACATATGGACATTTGTGCTGGGATGGACTGCTACTGCGGGTTAAAAATAATGATGTAGATTCCAGAAGCCAACACTCCCGAAGCCACATATCTAGCCAGGTTTTTGATGGGAGCACATTATGCACTGGAAATTACCTCCTTACATATGATTGACAATATCCAACAGATTACATGAACTATTTATGCATTTCCAGTGTTGTTCCTCTACTTTGCTATGCAGTACTACTGCAAGCAATGTTCAGTACATGGTTACAGAACTTGCAACTTTACCAATTGTTCATGGTGGACAATGTAATTTTGTTTTTTGAATCAATCTGTAGCTTAAACTTGAAACTCTTCTCTTATTTAACGTACCCATTTTAACTACCAATACAAAATTTGCTGAAAACCTTTGCAAATGTTTGTTCAATAGTTACTTCAAATCATACAAACCACAGCCACTGAGCCATTTAAGATTTCAGATTTGTACACTTTGAGAGACAATCACCATTAATTACCTTCCACGCAACAAAGCAAAAAGGACACTGGCCCAAAGAAGGAGTTATCTCAAGACAAGAAAAAGCTTGGTCAAATAAATAGATTTTAAACAGGATCTTAAGAGGGCAGGGAAGTAGAGAGGCTTGGGAAGGGAATTTAATGCGTGTGTTGAGGAATGACAAGCCATGGTGGACTGATGATAGGGGGATGTAAAAGAGGCCAGATGCATAGGAACAGGGAGTTTTGGGAGCTAAGGTTGGAGGAGAGAGATGGGAAAATGCAATGCCATGAAGGAATTTAAACACAAAATTCTAAATTGATATCCATGAGCTAGTGTAATTCAATTTGGACAACAGTAACCGGTGACTTGAGACCTGGGGTGGGACTTTCCCATCTGGGCTAAGTCCCGTGACGGGAGTGGGGGGGGGGGGGGGGGGGGAGACATAGAGGGCGCGATTCTCCGCTCCCCACGTCGGGTGGGAGAATCGCAGGAGGGCCGGGTGAATCACGCCATGTCGCCCTGGCACCCCCTGCGATTCTTGACACGCTGCTCAGAGAATCGCCGCTCGCCGTTTTTCCCGGCGACCGCCGATTCTCCGGCCCGGGTGGGCCGAGCGGCCTGACGACCCCGACGGGTTCACGTCGGCGGCAACCACACCTGGTCATTGCCAGCGTGAACATCGCATGACAGGTAAGTGTGGGGCCTGTGGGGGGTGGAGAGAGGATCGAGGACCACGGGTGTGCTCGTGAGGTGACTGGCCAGTGATCGGTGCCCACCGTCGTTGGGCCAGCGTCTCTAAGAGACGCACTCTTTCCCCTCCGCCGCCCTGCAAGATCAAGCCGCCACGTCTTGCAGGGCAGTGGAGGGGAAGACGGCAACCGCGCATGTTTACGTCACTTAGGCGCCACCGGCCGCGTCATTCTCGGCGCGCCGCTTTGATGTAAGCGTCAAGGCCCGGCGGCTGAGTTTCTCGCAACGCCGCTCCTAGCCCCCCCCCCCGGGGGGGAGGAGGAATAGGGGGCGAGGAGCAGCCTCCGACGCCGGAGGGAAACACTCCGGATTTCACTCCGGCATCGGCCGTTGCGGAGAATCGCGCCCAGGGTGTTTCTCGTGTTGCTCGTTCTGAGTAAGTGTGTTTAACACTCCTCCCAGAGGAAGTGTGCTTAACACTCGCTTGGCTCTGTTTCTCGTTTATATGCTCTGGAGTCGCCAGGTGCCGTAAGAGACACCGTCACAAGTATCAAGGTCAAGGTCAAAGCAATAAAGCTATACACCAATTAGTAAGTCCAAACAGTTAGAGTTTATTATAACAATTATAATAAATACTCATGCACATGCTAAAGACTAACTTACTTCTACCATTAAACGACTAATACTTATCTAAGGCAAGGTCAGGGAACAAGGCCTTCATTCCGTTCTGGTCTGCAACTTCTTGTTACTACTGGTCGGCACGGGTATAAGTAATGCCTGGGTCAAGGTAGCGATCGCCATTTGGCACTTACTTATCGATGGCTGCTGCTTGATGGCTGGTGTAAAAGACAGGAGTCTGGAGGCTGGAGTCGGAGGCCGGAGACAGGAGACTGAACCATGTGCGGAACCTCTCTTTTATAGGTCCCAGGGGGTCCGTGGCCCTTGGGGCAGGCTTCCTCACCTGCTGGGGATCGATTGGGCCTTTTCCCAATCGATATGATTTGAACCCCCTATCCTAGGGCCGTTCCTTGATGGCTGGGGCGGTTCTTAGGACTCATTGTCCTGACTTCGCTGGCTCCATCGTGTCTGGTTCTCTATTAAAAGTATCGATTGATACCTAAGTGTATCCTTTGTATCTGGGACGGCCCAATATCACCTCATTACTATGTAAACTGTTTTCCCATTTACAGCGCTGCCTAAACTCTGCAGCTGTCGGGAAACCGGTTTTTTGCAAGTGTCTCAATGCTGAAAGCTTCTGCAAGCTGTTTGCTCTTTACTATGTCCGTTTTTCCCTGCACTCTTTGCAGTCTTCCATTTTGTATTCACTGGTGTCCATCTTAGATGGCTACACTCGTTGAAGAGGCAGGTTGGGAAAGCACATCATACCTTCTGGCCCAATCTCATTAATTATGCAAATGGCTGTTTTGCGCTGTATTCCATGGCAGTGCGGGCCTGATGGTGCGAAGACCACCGTTGAATCCGAGCGTCTTGTTTAAAAGGGGCCCAACACCATTGGCTCACTGTTAAAGAAAGAAGATGGACTTCCAGATAATGAAGATGAATCATTGGTAGCACTCTGAGGGTGGAAGACAGACCTCCTATGAAAGAAGATGGATCTTTGGGAACATTTTGAGGCCGCAGGCATTTCACTCTGTCCCCTGCAATTGTGCGTGCTGTTGTCATTCTCCCCTCTGTCCAGTTCCTGAGCTTGGCCACCCATCTAGTCCTTCTCCGATCTTCCTGGTCTAATGTTTCACCTTCCATATTGGCAACACTCAGCTCTCATCCCACCTTTTTCACTGGTCGTATTCTCTCAATTTTCATTTCTCCACTTCAGCTAAAAAATGACAAGCTGGGACTCTGATTTCCATGCTGACACATTCATTGGTTCTTTACTCTGTTACAATCCTAGCTGTTATTACTACTGGACAGTCAGGTCCCAGAATGGAACCTTGGTTCAATAGATCATAACTTGCCATTTTTTTGTTTAGAGACATGGATGAACAGAGTCACAGGACTGTCACAGTCAACGTACTGCAGGAGGACACCTCAGAGGGCAGCGAGGCTATATGGGTAGAGATTAGGAATAAGAAGGGTGCAGTCACAATGTTGGGGGTTTACTACAGGCCTCTCAACAGCCAGCGGGAGATAGAGGAGCAGATAGGCAGACAGATTTTGGAAAGGAGTAAAAGCATCAGGGTTGTTGTGATGGGAGACTTTAACTTCCCCAATATTAACTGGGACTCACTTAGTGGTAGGGGCTTGTACGGGGCAGAGTTTGTGAGGAGCATCCAGGAGGGCTTCTTAAAACAATATGGAGATAGTCCAACTAGGGAAGGAGCTGTACTGGACCTGGTATTGGGGAATGAGCTCAACCAGGTGGTAGAAGTTTCAGTACGGGAGCATTTCGGGAACAGTGATCACAATTCAGTAAGTTTTAAAGTGCTTGTGGACAAGGATAAGAGTGGTCCTCGGGTGAATGTGCTAAATTGGGGAAGGCCATTATAACAATATTAGATGGGAACTGAAGAACCTAGATTAGGGGAGGATGTTGAGGGTAAATCAACATCTGACATGTGGGAGGCTTTCAAATGTCAATTGAAAGGAATTCAGGACTGGCAATTTCCTGTGAGGAAGAAGGATAAATGGCAATTTCAGGAACCTTGGATAACGAGAGATATTGTAGGCCTTGTGAAAAGAAAACGGAGGCATTTGTCAGGGCTAGAAGGCTGGGAACAGACGAAGCCTGTGTGGAATATAAGGAAAGTAGGAAGGAACTTAAGCAAGGAGTCAGGAGGGCTAAAAGGAGTCACGAAAAGTCATTGGCAAATAGGGTTAAGGAAATCCCAAGGCTTTTTACACGTACATAAAAAGCAAGAGGGTAGCCAGGGAAAGGGTTGGTCCACTGTCTGGAGTCAGCAGAAATGGGCGAGGTACTAAATGAATACTTTGCATCAGTATTCACCAAAGAAAAGGAATCAGTGGATGTTGAGTCTGGAGAAGGGTGCGTAGATAGCTTGGGTCACATTAAGATCCAAATCGACGAAGTGTTAAACATAGAACAGTACATAGAGTACAGCACAGAACAGGCCCTTCGGCCCTCAATGTTGTGCCGAGCCATGATCACCCTACTCAAACCCACGTATCCACCCTATACCCGTAACCCAACAACCCCCCCTTAACCTTACTTTTATTAGGACACTACGGGCAATTTAGCATGGCCAATCCACCTAACCCGCACATCTTTGGACTGTGGGAGGAAACCGGAGCACCCGAGGAAACTCACGCACACAGGGGGAGGACGTGCAGACTCCACACAGACAGTGACCCAGCCGGGAATCGAACCTGGGACCCTGGAGCTGTGAAGCATTTATGCTAACCACCATGCTACCCTGCTGCCCCAGTGTTGGGCGTCTTGAAAAATATTAAGGTGGCTAAGTCCCCAGGGCCTGATGGGATCTACCCCAGAATACCGAAGGAGGCAAGAGAGGAAATTGCTGAGGCCTTGACAGAAATCTTTGGATCTTCACTGTCTTCAGGTGATGTCCCAGAGGACTGGAGAATAGCCAATGTAGTTCCTTTGTTTTAGAAGGGTAGCAAGGATAATCCAGGGAACTACAGGCCAGTGAGCCATATGTCTGTAATTGCTGGAGAGAATTCTTCGAGACAGGATCTACTCCTATTTGGAAGCAAGTGGACATATTAGTGAGCGGCAGCATGGTTTTGTGAAGTGGAGGTCGTGTCTCACTAACTTTTTTTTTTTAAATTTAGATTACCCAATTATTTTTTCCAATTAAGGGGCAATTTAGCATGGCCAATCCACCTACTCTGCACATTTTTGGGTTGTGGGGGCGAAACCCACGCAGACACGGGGAGAATGTGCAAACTCCACACAGACAGTGACCCAGGGCCGGGATTCGAACCTGGGACCTCAGTGCCGTGAGGTGGTTGTGCTAACCACTAGGCCACCGTGCTGCCCTTTGTGTCTCACTAACTTGACAGAGTTTTTCGAGGAGCTCACAAAAATGATTGATGCAGGTATGGCAGTGGATGTTGTCTATATGGACTTCAGTAAAGCCTTTGAAAAGGTCCCGCATGGCAGACTGGTACAAATGGTGAAGTCACACAGGATCAGAGGTGAGCTGGCAAGATGGATACAGAACTGGTTAGGTCATAGAAGGTAGAGAGTAGCAATGGAAGGGTGCTTTTCTGATTGGAGGGCTGTGACTACTGGTGTTCCGCAGGATTCAGTGCTAGGATCTTTGCTGTTCGTAGTATGCATAAATGATTTGGAGGAAAATGTAACTGGTCTGATTAGTAAGTTTGCGGATGACAAAAATGTTGGTGGAATTACGGATAGCGATGAGGACTGTCAGAGGATGCAGCAGAATTTAGATCATTTGGAGACTTGGGCGGAGAGATGGAGATGGAGTTTAATCCGGACAAATATGAGGTAATGCATTTTGGAAGGTCTAATACTGGTAGGGAATATACCCTCAAGAGTATTGACAGTCAGAGAGATCTAGGTGTACAGGTTCACAGGTCAATGAAAGGGGCAACACATGTGGAGAAGGTAATCAAGAAGGCCTACGGCATGCTTGCCTTCATTGGCCAAGACATTGAGTATAAAAATTGGCAAGTCATGTTGCAGCTGTATAGAACCTTAGTTAGCCACACTTAGAGTATAGTGTTCAATTCTGGTCATCACACTACCAGAAGGCTGTGGAGGCTTTAGAGAGGGGGCAGAAGAGATTTACCAGGATGTTGCCTGGTATGGATGGCATTAGCTATGAGGGGAAGTTGAATAAACTTGGTTTGTTCTTACTGGAATGAAGGAGGTTGAGGGGCGACCTGATAGAGATCTACAAAATTATGAGTGGCATAGACAGAGTGGATAGTCAGAGACTTTTTCCCTGGGTAGAGGGATCAATTACTAGGAGGCATAGGTTTAAGGTGCGAGGGGCAAGGTTTGGGGGAGATGTACGAGGCAAGTTTTTTTTACACAGAGTGTAGTGGGTGCCTGGAACTCGCTGCTGGAGGAGGTGGTGGAAGCAGGGCCGATAGCGATGTTTAAGGGGCATCTTGTCAAATACATGAATAGGATGGGAGTAGAGGAATACGAATCCCGGAAGTGTAGAAGATTTTGTTTAGAGGGGCAGCATGATCGGCGTGGGCTTGGAGGGCCGTAAGGCCTGTTCCTGTGCTGTACTTTTCTTTGTTCTTTGACTGCCAATTAACTTTAACAAAGAATAAAACATTTATTAAACATGAAAAGATTGATTATAATATAATACTCCTTCACCCCCCCCCCCCCCCCCCCCCGTATCTTCACAGATGTACACATTTTTAAGATAACACAATTTACAAAATATAACATAGTATAATGTTCTCGTAAGTACACAGTTCACATAAACCAACAGGACAACTATGATCAGATAAACCACAGTCTGAAACCAGGTGGCAGATGCCACCTAATAAAACATATCTGGATTTCTCATCAAATCCCCCAAGATGCTTGTCACACTGTGAGCCAACTGGTCTCGCTGGAATTCTGACTTCCATATAAGTATTTCCAATCTCCACTCTCGAAGAAACACGCCTTGGAATCTTCTCCCAAACAATGTTTTCTCTCAGATGCCTTCACCATGGATCCACTTCCAGGATTGCAATCTCACCATTGAATATTCCTCTGCCTGGGATTGTCACATACATTCAAGCTTCTGTAAAATCTCTCAGGTATCCAGCCATGTCAACTGAACACTACTGATTCACAGGCTGTATTAAGCTGTCACTAACCTTAGGATTAGTTCAGATGCCCAACTCTCGCCAACCAACTTCATTAAATCTGCACCTTTCAGCTCTGTCTTTAACTGGAAGCCGCTCTCTCCGCCCCTTTATTTAATTTCAGTGAACAGTACCATGCTCATATTCCAGTTCTTTATCCCTGTGGCTTCAATCTTCCTGGGCCTTCTCTTTCAATCCCTGGTTTCCAGAACTATCCTTTTGCTTCTCGGACTTGCTTTCTCCCTATTACTCGTTGTCCTGCCTCTTTGTTGGCAGTTTCTGTGAGAGCTGCTTTCTTCCCAGGTGCCTGGTTCCAACTGAGGCTTATGCATTTCAGTGTGGACTCCTGGTTGCTAAGCAACAGCCTAGTCTTTCCATAAACTTAGTTTTTATGTTGTAGGCCCTTTAATTACAATGCTGGCACAGTTTAAAATGAAACCAAAGCCCACAGACATGCAAGCACCTTTGGTTGACATGAGCTAACTGAAGTTTTAATCTTTTCTCAGCACCTAACTGCAGAACCACAAATTAAGCTGAAACTCAAACCCTATTTCCAATATCCACAAATACAACTACATGTAACATAAAACTACCTGTTTCTTGACAACTCTCTGGCTGGATGATTTTAAGGACCCTCTCCAGAGATACTTCAAAATTTGTAATCCTCTTCTCGACAGCCTTACTTATGGTCTAGCTCTCAAACCAAAACAGCGCAATGCTCTACATCATGGATTATGCAAGTTGCTTTTTCAAGTGCATACTGCTTGCTGTTGGGTGCTGTCTGGCTATCATTTAGCCGGCGTCTTGTCGAGCGGGCAATTAATTGCCTTTATTTCAGTGCTGCTGCTATCCCCATAGATTCCTTTGAATCGCAGAAATTGAAAATGATTTTTTATGTTCACAATGGTTAAAAACTGAAATGCCACACTGTTTTCTGTTATTGATGCTCAACCCAAACTTCAAACTTGACCTTCTCAGCCCCTCAGCCATTATGGATAGGTGTTGCTCATCTCCAGCCATTAGGGTGGTGTCATCAGCATATCTATTTTTCAGATCATAGTATCCCTACAGTGCAGAAGGAGGTTATTTAGCCCATCGAGTCTGCACCGACCCTTCGAAAGACCACCGTACCTAGACTCACTTCACCACCCTTTCCCCATAGCCCCACCAACCTTTACATCATTGGACACCAAGGGCAATTTAGCATGGCCAATCCACCTAACCTACACATCTTTGGACTATGGGAAGAAACTGGAGCACCCGTAGAAAACCCATGGAAGCACGGAGAGAAAGTACAAACTCCACACAGACAGTAACCTGAGGTTGGAATCGAACCTGGCTCCCAGAGATGTTGTGACACCAATGCTAGTAGCTGTTCTGGGAATGCAGACCTGATTTCTCTCATGACATTTTCTCCTATGGCATTGAAAATACTTGCAGTATAAGAAATAAGAATTAGGTATGAGAACAGGGACATTATTTTAATTTTTTTTTGTGGTTCACACAAACGACTGTCAACTAAGGTAGAAGCCCGTGTAATTGAGGGAAAACAACAAATAAATCTCCCATTGTCACAAGCAGGCCGACACCAACACCGCAACAAAGTCACTGCGACCAGCCTCCAGCCACCACACTCCGGCACATGCCCAGGCACACAGAGGGAGAACCCATTATCCCTACTTTCTGTCGACAGCCACTCAAGCAATTTCCCAACCAAGTCAGTAATTAAGGGACGGCATGGTAGCACAGTGGTTAGCACTGTTGGGTCCCAGGTTCAATTCCCAGCTTGGGTCACTGTCTGTGCAGAGTCTGCACGTTCTCTCCGTGCCTGCATGACTTTCCTCCGGGTGCTCCGGTTGCCTCCACAAGTCCCAAAAGATATGCTGTTAGGTGAATTGGACATTTTGAATTCTCCCTCCGCGCACCCGAACATGTGCCGGCGACCAGGGCCCTGCACAGCAACCCCACCGCAGCGCCAATGCAAGCCCACCCACGACAATAAAAGACCCATCTACCATTATTTCCCCTCAATTCCACGGGCCTCCACCCCAGCTTTTTTTTAAAAAAAGGTATTTTTATTAAGGTTTTGCCGAATTTTCATAATAAAATAGTAACAATAAACAAAACAAACTAGAGTGAACACTCCCTCCCCCCCCCCCCCCCCCCCCCACGGATTGCTGCTGCTGCTGACATTTTAATTTTCCCCAGAAAGTCAACGAACGGCTGCCACCTCCGAGAGAACCCTAGCGTAGACTCTCTGAAGGCAAACTTTATTTTCTCGAGGCTGAGAAACCCAGCCATGTCGTTAACCAAGTCTCTACACTCGGGGCTTCGAGTCCCTCCACATTAATAAAATCCCTCTCCGGGCTACTAGGGAGGCAAAGGCCAAGACGTCGGCCTCTTTCCCCCCCTGAACTCCCAGGTCTTCTGACACTCCAAATCGCTATCTCTGGACTCGGCACCACCCTGTGTTAAGCACCTTGGACATTGCCCTTGCGAACCCTTGCCAGAACACGCTAAGCTCCGGGCATGCTCAAAACATGTGGACATGGTTTGCAGGGCTGCCCTTGCACCTCATACAACTGTTTTCTACCCCCAAAAACTTGCTCATTCTCACTGCCGTCATGTGTGCCCAGTGGACCACCTTAAATTGAATTAGACTGAGCCATATGATGAGAAGGAATTAACCCTGCCCAGGACCTCTGCCCACAGACCCGCTTCCAATTCCTCACCTAGCTCTCCTCCTCCCACCTGCCGTTGAGCTCCTCCACCGGGGTTTCCTCTGCCTCCTGTAGTTCCTGGTAGAGATCCAACACCTTCCGTCCCCTGGAGACCACCCTGTCCTGTATCCTCAGCGGCAGCAGCGGCGGAAAGGCCACTACCTGTTTTTTCAGGAAGGCTCGTACTTGCAGATATTTAAAGGCGTTTCCTGGCGGCAGATTAAATTTGTCCTCTAGCACCTTCAAACTGGTAAGCTTCCGTCTATGAACAGATCTCCCATCCTTCTGATGCCTGCCCTCTGCCAGCTCTGGAACCCCCATCCATCCTACCCGGGACCGACGCTCCCTCCACCTTCTTGTATCTCCTCCACTGTCCCCAGATTCATAGTGTCGCCACCACCACCGGACTTGTGGAGTAACGGGTCAGCGAGAAGGGCAAAGGAGCCGTTATCAAAGCTCCCAGACAAGTACCTGTTTTGTTATGCTCTTGACGTAGCATAAGCTGCTTCCTTGATGTGCAGTCTGACGAAGGAAGGTTCAGACTTGGAGATAGCTTTAACACGTTTATTAAACTGTTAACGATTCTCCTACTTGGATTCAACTCTCCTGTTAATCTTGCTATAGCTACTCAGACTATCTAACCAGTCTGCTACAATCCATGTGCTGGGTGTGATGTGTTTCAAATCAACCCTGTCTGTACTCACTAAGTGTCTCCACTGGAAAGAGGAAGGTGATGTGTGCTGTGTCCTTTTATATGGGTTGGTGTAATGCTCCCCTGTGGTAGTGTCACCTCTGTGTGTCTTGAATGCCCATTGGTCGTGTCCTATCTTACTGACCTATTGGTTGAGTGTCTGTGTGTCGTGTCTCTGGTGCACCCTCTAGTGTCTATCTAGTCTACGCGTATTTATATTAACCCCTTGTGTATTTACAGTGATGCATATCACCACAGTACCTTTACATGACGCCACCTCCAGCTGCTCCCACGCTGCCCCCCCCCCCCCCCCCCGACTGCACTCCAACAGCGATCTCCTTACTCGTGGGGTCTTATTTGTCCACACAAAGCCCGTAATGATGGGACAGTATTTTAATGAGACTGTAAATAAATCCAATATAACTTGAAAAAGTTGGTTTAGAGTCAGAGATGGTAAATTTAATTCATGGTTGCTTTATGTCTAATCACATAAGGAAAGCCACAAGAGCACTGATTATCTTGGCCTGCATATATGCAGGGCCAGAATAATACCTAAAAACTACATTGAGTTCTACAATAGCGCGGGCTGTCAGATCAGGTGAAAAATTAAAAATGCAACAGGCTTGAAACTTGAGCATAAGATAGGAAATATTCTGCATGATTCCCTCCTTGAATTTTCAAAGGTGGATGTGAATAGGAGGTCTTTGACATAATTCAAAGATTGAGGTTCATTACAGGCTGAATGAGTTTAAACATATAAATTGGTGGATTAGATGTAATTTATCCCAGAGTACTGAGAGACCAGTGAAGAAATTTGAAAGGCAGTGTAATGATGAAGAATTCATGGCTACTGGGTCAGTGCACTAACTACAGATGAACTTAATTCAATTCCACATAATTAACGATGAGGTATAAATTTGAGGGTTATCCGTACAACAACCTAGTTGTCAACATAGATTTACGGAAGGCAAGATATTTAATTTTCTTTGAAGAACGACATGAATAATAATAATCTTTATTAATGTCACCAATAGGCTTACATTAACACTGCAATGAAGTTACTGAAATTCCTTTTACATTCCGACGCCTGTTCAGAACATCCAATCCACCTAACAAGTATGTCTTGTGGACTTGTGGGAGGAAACCGGAGCATCCAGAGGAAACCCACACAGACACGGGGAGAATGTGCAGACTCCGCTCGGATAATGACCCAAGCCGGGAATTGACAGTGTTAACCATTGTGCTACCGTGCCGATTAAGTTCAAAGCTGTGGGGATTCAGGATAAGACTTTGGGAGTAATAAGAAACTTGAAGTTTAGAGAAGTCATTGTTAGGACATGGGTGGGGAACAACTGAGTAGATTGTGATGATTACGATTTCTAAAATGACATCAAATGAATCCAGAGATTCTGACATTCAATGCAAATTAGTTATATTTGCAGATAACAGCATAGCAAAAACAGCAGGAAATCAGAGAATAGGCACTCAGTGGAGCACACATCTCAATCACAGTGTTCACTCGATATTATTACAATTATGCAGCACTACCTTCAAGCCTTTCCTTGCTTGGTTGATGCTCTTTAACTGAAAAGCGGCGTATTCTAGTAATACGACATGCCGTTTATCCACGGTCTCAGGCCATTGCCTGAGGCCCATGATGCTCCGTCCCCGACCGGCCGAGTTCCGGACGGTGTGGGACTCTCATGGTCTCAGCTGTTCGGGAACTCAGTGTGGCGGCTGCGGACTCAGTCTGGGGCCGCCACAGTCAGGGGAGGGGCGATCCTTGGGCAGGGGGGCTGGATTCGGGGCTGGGGACACTGTGGGTGGACGGTCCAGAGCACACGGGCGACTGAAGGTGGTCACTACTTTAGTGGTCCAGATCCGTGGGCTGAGTCCGCCATGGAGCACGGCGCAGTCGCTGCAGGCCACCACTGTGCGCTAGTGCGGCCTCGGAACCAGAGGTGCGGAGGGCCGCATCGGCAGCTGGAGCTGCGAGCTCTATGCTGCCTCCTGCTAGTCCCCAACAAAATGGGGATTCGGTCGCCATTTTACACCAGTTTTCCTGGCATAAAAGACCACCGTTTTCACACCGGTGTGGAGACTTAGTCTCCAAAACAGAGAATCCAGCCCAATATTTTTATTAAGAGGTTCCATCCCACTGTGCCAAACTGCCAGGGGCCAGGCCAGGGAGCAGTGCCCAGGCATGTTCCTGTTCCCTTGGGTCTATGGGGGGCATGCGTAATGAGATTAAAATTTACTCAAATTAATTAGAGGTTCTCACAATTTGCGGGCGTGAATCCAGTGATGTCGCTGGCGAGACATGGGGAAAATTGGCAAACCCGATCTCTTTTGCGGATTTTCCACCTACGCTGCTGGCAGACAGAGGCTGAAAATCACCCCATTGTTTACAAACAAATTAACAGGGCAAAACATTACTTCTGCCCACTTTCAGTGGTGGAAGAACAAGTTAGAGGAAGTTCTGATAAAACTGTAAAGCCACCTTGAACACCATCTCCAGCTCTGATCACCTAGAAATATGGGAGACATTCAAGTAATAACAGTGCAGAGGCACAAGACAAATCCTTGATGTTAGATGTCTGGGTTATGCGAAAGAACTGGAGCTTTGCATTTTCCACCTCAATAGGAGCCATCAAAGTGGTGAGTTTTGAGAGGTATATATCATAAATGGTTTGGAAAAGCATCTTCCCTGTCCAAGGCCCCATACACTCGTTCCAGGTGAAGCGGTTTTTACTTGTACTTCTTTCAATTCAGTCTACTGCTAGAGCGAGAGGAGCCGGAGATTTAAAATAGCGGGAGAGGAGCCGGAGATTTAAAAGCATAGGAGAGGAGCCCGAGATTTAAAAGAGCGGGAGAGAGGCCGGAGATTTAAAAGAGTGCGGGAGGAGACGGAGATTTCAAAGCGCGGGAGGAGCTGGGTGATTTAATTGGACCTGCGAAATTTGAATCCATCTAGTAAGTAGCGGTGATTGGGAAGTAATTTTTCTTTTATTTACATTTATCTATTTTTTTGGCATTGCAGTTATACAAGTTAACCTAAGGGTTAAGTCATGGCAGGAGTCCCAGACACGTGTCATGCTCCTCTTGTGCGATGTATTCAGGGACACGTCCACTGTCCCTGGCTCCTTCATGTGCAAGAAGTGCATCCAGCTGCAGCTCCTGTTAGACCGCTTGATGGCTCTGGAGCTGTGGATGGACTCACTTTGGAGCATCCACGATGCTGAGGAGGTCGTGGATAGCATATTTAGCGAGTTGGCCACACCGCAGATAAAGAGCACCGAGGGTGATGGGAAATGGGTGACCAACAGGCAGAGGAAGGGAGTGCAAGGGTACCCTGCAGTCATCTCCCTCCAAAACAGGTATGCCATTTTGGATAGTTGGGGGAGATGGCTCACCAGGGGAAGGCAGCAGTAGCCAGGTTCATGGCACCATGGCTGGCTCTGCTGCACAGGAGGGCAGGAAAAAGAGTGGTAGAGCTATACTGATAGGGGATTCGATTGTAACGGGAGTAGACAGCCGTTTCTGTGGCCGCAAACGAGACTCCAGGAAGGTATGTTGCCTCCGGGTGCTGGATTTAGGGATTTAGGAGCTAAACTAAAAAGTAGGAGCTCAAAAGGTAGTAATCTCGGGATTACTACCAATGCCACATGCTAGTCAGAGTAGGAATGACAGGAGAAACAGGATGAATGCGTGGCTTGAGAGATGGTGCAGGAGAGAGGATTCAGATTTTTTGGACATTGGATCTGGTTCTGGGAGAGATGGGACCATTACAAATCGGACGGTCAACACCTGGGCAGGACTGGAACCAATGTCCTAGGGGTTTGTTTGCTAGCACTTTTGGGGAGGGTTTAAACTAATGTGGAAGGGGATGGGTAACAATGCAGGAAGTCAGCGAGTAGTAAAGAAGGGACAGAAACAAAAGCCAGTAAGGAGAAAAGTGGAAGGCAGAGAAACAGATTGAACTGTATTTATTTCATGCAAGAGGCCTAATGGGCAAGGCAGATGAACTCAGGGCATGGATAGGTACATGGGACTGGGATATTATAGCTATTGCTGAAACATGGCTAAAAGAGGGGCAGGACTGGCAGCTCAATGTTCTGGGGTACAGATGCTATAGGAAAGATAGAGCAGGAAATAGGAGGGGAGGGAGAGTGGCGTTTTTGATTAGGGATTTCACGGCAGTACAGAGAGAGGATATATCCAAGGGTTCGGCCACTGAGTTTATATGAGTAGAACCAAAAAATAAGAAGGGTGAGATCACTTTGATAGGGCTGTACTATAGGCCCCGAAATAGTCAGCGGGAAAACGAGAATCAAATATGTAAGGAGATTACACATAGCTGCTGGAAAAATAGGGTGGTAATAGTAGGGGACTTTAACTTTTCCAACATTAATTGGGACAGCCATAGCATTAGGGATTTGGATGGAGCGATATTTGTCGAGTGTATTCAGGAAGAATTCCTCATTCATTATATGGATGGCACGTCTAGAGAGGGGGCAAAACTTGACCTCCTCTTGGGGAATAAGGAAGGGCAGGTGACGGGATATTGATGCCCTGGTCAAAAGGAAGAAGGAGGCATATGACATGCATAGGCAGATGGGATCAAGTGGATCCCTTGAAGAATATAGGGCTTGTCGGAGTAGAGTTAAGAGAGAAGTCAGGACGACTTCCAGTGGCGGCTATGGAGGAGTAAGTCGCACATTTGGTGGCTCCCACTCTGGTCAGACTTTTGGACCTTTCCCCCAGACATTTTTACGGTTTAAAACGGAAAATTTGTAAGTTGAGGCAACTGGGCACTATTTCCTCGCATGGGTTTATGGAAAAAAGGATCTGAAGTGTACGAAAGGGCAGAAACAAGAAGACAGTAGCAAGCTGTGTTGAAGCTGCAATGGGAGACAGTATGACCCAGGGACGGACCCCTGGGGTGGCAGCGCAGTGATCAACGGACCCAGTGATGCAGGCCATTCAGGATGGTTTCACCAGACAGAAGCGGGAATGCCTGGACCAGATCAAAAAATCAACTGATCGCCGAGAGAGCAGACTGGACACCCAGGACTGGGCGATTCAGAAGGTGGAGAAGGCGCTGCTGGAACAAGAGGAGCACCAAACAGCGGTGGAGCTGGAGGTGGGGATGCTTCGGGAGCAGCAGAAATAGTTCTTGGAGAAGGTGGAGGACCTTGAGAACTGGTTCCGCCAGCAGAACCTAAGGATTGTCAGGCTCCCAGAGGGGGGTCACAGGCTAACTAGGTGAGCTAGCTCACGGAAGCACAGTGGGGTGTGTGTATATGCTTAGTTTATGAACTGGGTTGGGATTTAGAGTAGAATTGTTGGGGGGGAGGGGGGGGATCTTCTGACGTGGGAGGGACTTCAATGGAAGGTCACTGAGGGGGTCAGGAGTGGGAGTCGCCCCATGGTGGGCCGGCGGAGGTGCAGCGCATGGGTTAGCTGCGGGCCCAAGAAATGTGATGGCTGACCAGCAAGCGGGGGGGGGGCACTTTACCCCCCCCCAACTAGGCTGGTCACCTGGAATGTACGGGGGCTAAATGGGCCGTAAAGAGGGCACGTGTGTTTGCGCGCCTGAGGAGACTGAAGGCTGTAGCCACCTGGGGTGGCCACATCCCGATTCCAAAATGGACACTCGCAAGGAGTGCAGGGAAAAACAGACAACACCAGAGAAAACAAGCAGGTGCAAGGTTTCCTGTGTATTAAGATTTGCAGAACCCAGACAGAACTGAAACCAATAGCCATTAGCATATTAATGAGCTATCTCCAGGGACAAAAAGAAACATTGAAACAATCGAGACCAAGACAGACACACCGGGGCCAGCGGGAGCTAAAACAAAGGCAGGCCCGCCCAACGATCAGGGGACAGCCCCAGTATTGGAGAAAATCAATACGAACGATTGGGACATGGTCCAATTAATTGGGACCATGTCCGGGGCCCGCCCAGAAGGGCGTGAAACCCCTTGGGGTATAAAACAGAGTCCTCAAGTTCAGTTTGCTCTCTTGGCCTTGGCTCTCAGCAAGGAGAGACCTGCCTAACAGCTGCATCAACGAAGTAAGTCTAAGGTCAACGCACGCTACAAGATAGACGCTCCTAGCTACTATTCCGTACCAGTTCGAAGCCAGCAGTATCAGAACCGGACAACGGACATTGTTCCTCTGACCTGGTGGACCACTCGAAGCTAAGTATAGGCTTTTAGTAATAGTTGTAGTTTAGCGAGTAGAGTTTATGCATGAGTAATAATTGACTGTGTGGGTAAATAAATGTGTATTGATTTCAAACTTACTAACTGGTGTATTGAGTCATTGATCAGTACTTGGCTTTGAACCTTGTGGTGGTATCAGAAAGATACCTGGCGACTCTAGAGCAAAGGTAATTAAAACAGAGCAAATTAAGGGAAAGCATTACGAGCAACAAGGCGGACGTGGTGATGCTGCAGGAGACACATCTTAAAGTAGTGGGTCAGGTTGAGGAAAGGTTGGGTTAGCCAGGTTTTCCACTCGGGGCTGGACTCAAAGACAAGAGGGGCTGTGATTCTGATTAACAAGTGGGTGGCATTTAAGGCGTGGAGGATAGTCTCTGATGTAGGAGGGAGATTTATCATGGTTAGTGGCAAGCTGCAGGGTATGAAGGTAGTGGTCAACGTATATGTGCCAAATTGGGACGATGGGGATTTTATAAAGTGGGTGCTGGGGAAGATTCCGGACCTGGATTCACACAGGCTGATTATGGGTGGGGATTTCAACACGGTTATTGATCCCGGTCTGGACCGGTCGTGTTTGAGAACGGGTAGGGTGCCAGCAATGGCAAAGGAGCTAAGGTGGGAGGGGATCCATGGAGATTTAGACAGCCGGGGGCCAATGAATTTTATTTTCTCCCACGTACACAAGGTGTATTCCCTGTTAGATTTCTTTGTTGTGGGCAGGACCCTGTTGGCGGGGATGGTGGACACGGATTATTCAGCGATTACGATCTCGGATCATGCTCCACACTGGGTGGACCTGCAGGTCAGTATGGATAGCAAGCAGCGTCCGCAATAGAGGTTGGATTGGATTGGTTTGGATTTGTTTATTGTCACGTGTACCGAGGTACAGTGAAAAGTATTTTTCTGCAAGCAGCTCAACAGATCATTCAGTACATGGAAGAAAAGGGAATTAAACAAAATTCAAGAAAATACATGAGAATACATAATAGGGCAACACAAAATATACTATGTA
Organism: Scyliorhinus canicula; assembly: GCF_902713615.1. NCBI lineage: Eukaryota > Metazoa > Chordata > Chondrichthyes > Carcharhiniformes > Scyliorhinidae > Scyliorhinus > Scyliorhinus canicula. Next base: position 233,303,544 of record NC_052147.1, read on the forward strand.
ACTACATAAGCATTGGCATCGGTTGAAGCATACAGGGTGTAGTGTTAATGAGGTCAGTCAATAAGAGGGTCATTTAGGAGTCTGGTGACAGTGTGGAAGAAGCTGTTTTTGAGTCTGTTCATGCGTGTTCTCAGACTTCTGAATCTCCTGCCCGATGGAAGAAGTTGGAAAAGTGAGTAAGCCAGGTGGGAGGGATCCTTGATTATGCTGCCCGCTTTCCCCAGGCAGTGGGAGGTGTTGATGGAGTCCATGGATGGGAGGCAGGTTCGTGTGATGGACTGGGCGGTATTCACGACTCTCTGAAGTTCCTTGCGGTCCTGGGCCGAGCAGTTGCCATACCAGGCTGTGATGCAGCCCGATAGGATGCTTTCTATAGTGCATCTGTAAAAGTTGGTAAGGGTTAATGTGGACATGCCGAATTTCCTTAGTTTCCTGAGGAAGTATAGGCGCTGTTGTGCTTTCTTGGTGATAGCGTCGACGTGAGTGGACCAGGACAGATTTTTGGTGATGTGCACCCCTAGGAATTTGAAACTGCTAACCATCTCCACCTCAGCCCCGTTGATGCTGACAGGGATGTGTACAGTACTTTGCTTCCTGAAGTCAATGACCAGCTCTTTAGTTTTGCTGGCATTGAGGGAGAGATTGTTGTCGTTACACCACTCCACTAGGTTCTCTATCTCCCTCCTGTATTCGGACTCGTCGTTATTCGAGATCCGGCCCACTATGGTCGTATCGTCAGCAAACTTGTAGATGGAGTTGGAATGAAGCTTTGCCATGCAGTCGTGTGTGTACAGGGAGTAGAGTAGGGGGCTAAGTACGCAGCCTTGCGGGGCACCGGTATTGAGGACTATTGTGGAGGAGGTGTTGGTGTTCATTCTTACTGACTGTGGTCTGTTGGTCAGAAAGTCAAGGATCCAGCTGCAGAGTGGAGAGCCAAATCCTAGGTTTTGGAGCTTTGATATGAGCTTGGCTGGGATTATGGTGTTGAAGGCTGAGCTGTAGTCAACAAATAGGAGTCTGATGTAAGAGTCCTTGTTTTCGAGATGCTCTAGGGATGAGTGTAGGGCCAGGGATGTGGGGCTGATGGCGGACGAAGCGGTGTGCGAGAGGTTGCGGAATTGCATGCTGAATTACCTGCAGGTAAACGATACGGGGGAGGTCTCAGCAGCGGTGGTTTGGGAAGCGCTGAAGGCAGTGGTGAGAGGGGAGCTGATCTCGATCCAGGCTCACAGGGACAGGACGGATAGGGCAGAAACGGACCGACTGGTAAAAGAGATTCTACGAGTAGATAGGAGGTATGCGGAGGCTCCAGAGGCAGGGCTGTTCAGGGAACACAGTAGCTAGCGCATGGACAAACAGGACGATTTCGGACTATTTAAGGCTACACTGGGGACAAGACAGGGATGTCCCATCTCCCCACTGCTGTTTGTGCTGGCGATAGAGCCGCTGGAAATTGCTCTGAGGGCCTCAAGGGGTTGCTCCGGGGGGTTGGAGCATAGAGTCTCGCTGTATGCGGATGACTTACTATTGTATGTCTCAGACCCAATGGAGGTCCTGGGGAAATTATGGGAATCTTAGGGGAATTCGGGCAGTTTTCGGGGTACAAGCTTAATATGGGGAAGAGGGAGCTATTTGTGGTTTAGGCGAGAGGTCAGGAGAGGCGACTGGGGGAACTGCCGTTTAGAGTAGTAGGGGACAGTTTTAGGTACTTGGATGAAGGAGGATTTCCGGAGATGGGATGCGATCCCGTTGTCTATGGCGGGCAGGATGCAGTCGGTAAAAATGAAGGTCCTCCCGAGGTTCCTATTCATTTTCCAGTGCCTCCCCATCTTCAACCCACGGTCCTTTTTAAAGCGGATCAACAAGATTATCGTGGGCCTTGGGTGGGGGGGCAAGCCTCCGCGGGTGAAGAGGGCAATGCTCGAGCGGAGTCGGGGGGATGAAGGGCTGGCACTGCCGAATTTCAGCAATTACTACTGAGCGGCTAACATACCAATGGTTAGGAGGTGGCTGGTAGGGGGATGAGCCGGCCTGGGTGCGCATGGAGGCGGCTTCTTGTAAGGGCACAAGTTTGGGGGCATTGGTGACGGTGCCTCTGCCATTCCCGCCGGCGCGGTACTCCACTAGTCCAGTGGTGGTGGCGGCCCTGAGAGTCTGGGGGCAGTGGAGGAGACATGTGGGAGCAGAGGGGGCACCGGTGTCGTCCCCAATCTGCGATAATCACTGGTTTGCCCCAGGGAGGATGGACGGGGGGTCTGAATTTGGCGGAGAGTGGGGATTGAGAGGATGGGGGACTTGTTCTTGGAAGGAAGCTTCCCGAGTATGATCGTGCTGGTAAAGTGGGTGAAGCTGGGGGAAGAGATAAAGGACGGCATCTGGGCGGACGCGTTAGGAAGGGTCAATACTACTGCAACATGTGCCAGGCTCAGCCTGATACAATTTACGGTTGTTCACTGGGCTCACATGACAGTGACCCGGATGAGCAGATTCTTTGGGGTGGAGGACAGGTGTGCGAATTGCATGGGGGGGGGGGGGGGGGGGGGGGGCAGTGAATCATGTCCATATGTTCTGGGCATGCCCAAAACTGAGGGAATTTTGGCAGGGCTTTGCTGATGCCATGTCCACAGTATTAAATAGGAGGGTGGCAATGCCGGTTTTTGGTGTATCGCAGGACCCGGGGATCCAATAGGAGAGAGAGACGGATGTTCTGGCCTTTGCTTCCCTGGTAGCCCGCAGGCGCATATTACTAGCATGGAGGGCCTAAAAGCCCCAAAATCGGAGACCTGTCTTTCAGACATGGCAAGTTTCCTCTGCCTGGAGAAAATTAAGTTCGTCTTGAGGGAGTCTCTGCTGGGGTTCGCCCGGAGGTGGCAATCATTTGTCGACTTCCTCGCAGACAACTAATCGTCAGCAGAAGGCTAGGGGGGTAAGTAATGGCAAGACCTGTGGGAGAGAGGTGGAATTTGCGCTGTGTTCATATTTTTCTTGTTATGTATATTGTTGATTTTGTTGCTGTTGAAATGCCAAAGAACTACCTCAATAAAACATTTATTTAAAAAAAGAGAGGTCAGGAGAGCAAAAAGTGGACATGAGATTGTCTTGGCAGATAAGACAAAGGAAAATTCAAAGAGCTTTTACAGATACAGAGTATCAGTAAAGGGTAAAAGGGTGACCAGGGAGAGGGTAGGACCTCTTAAGGATAAACAAGGTCATCTATGTGCAGATCCACAAGTGATGGGAGAGGTCCTAAATGAATATTTCTCGTCTGTATTTACTGTTGAGAAAGGCACGAATGTTAGGGAAATTGGTGAAATAAAATGTAATGTCTTGAGGAGTGTGCATATTACAAAGAAGGAGGTGCTGGGGGTATTAAAGTGCATCAAGATAGACAAATCCCTGGGACCTGTTGAAATGTATCCCAGGATGTGGTGGAAGGCTAGGGAGGAAATTTCCAGCCCCCTAGCTGAGATATTTTAATCATCGACAGCCACTGGAGAGGTGCCTGAAGATTGGAGGGTAGCAAATGTTGTTTAAGGGCTGTAGGGATAAGCCCGGGAACTACCGACCAGTGAGCCTTACTTCTGTAGTGGGTACATTTTTAGAAGGTATTCTGAGGGACAGGATCTACAGGCATTTAGACAGGCGAGGGCTAATTAGGGAAAATCAGCATGGCTTTGTAAGAAGAAAGTCATGTCTCACGAATTTGATTGAGTTTTTTGAAGGGGTAACCAAGAAGGTAGACGAGGGCAGTGCGGCCGACGTCGTCTACATGGACTTCAGCAAGGCCTTTGACAAGGAACTGCATGGCAGGTTGTTGCAAAAGGTTAAATCTCACGGAATCCAGGGCAAGGTAGCCAATTGGATATAAAATTGGCTTGGCGATCGAAGGGTGGTTGTGGAGGGCTGTGACCAGCAGTGTGCATCAGGGATCAGTGCTGGGTCCACTGTTATTTGTTATATATAAAAAAATTATTTGGATGAGAATGTAGGAGGCATGGTTAGTAAGTTTGCAGATGACATCAAGATTGGTGGCATAGTGGATAGTGAAGGTTATGTATATATTTTTAAATCTTTAATGTCACAAGTAGGCTTACGTTAACACTGCAATTAAGTTACTGTGACAAGCCCCTAGTGGCCACACTCCGGCGCCTGTTTGGGTACAGAGGGAGAATTCACAATGTCCAAGTTACTCAACAGCACGTCATTCGGGACTTGTGGGAGGAAACTGGAGCACCCGGAAAAAACCCACAGACACAGGGAGAATGTGCAGACTCTGCACAGACAGTGACCGAAGCTGGGACTCTCGAGGTGTGAAGCAACAGTGCTACCTACTGTGCTGCCCAATATAAGATTGCAGCAGGATCTTGACCAATTGGGCCAATGATTGGCAGATGGAGTTGAATTTGGATAAACGTGAGGTGAGGCAGGCGCCGGAATGTGGCGACTAGGGACTTTTCACAGTAACTTCATTTGAAGCCTACTTGTGACAATAAGCGATTTTCATTTCATTTCATTAGATGAAATCAGGCCAGGACCTATTTAGTTAATGGTAGGAAGTTGGGGACAGTTACAGAACAGTGATCTAGCAATACAGGTTCATACCTCCTTGAAGGTGGACAAGGTGGTGAAGAAGGCATTCAGCATGCTAGGTTTGATTAGTTAGAATACTGAATACAAGAGTTGGATACATGTCTTATTGAAGTTGTACAATACATTGGTAAGACCACACATGGAATACTGTGTTCAGTTCTGGTCACCCTATTATAGGAAGGATATTGTTAAACTAGAAAGAGTGCAGAAGAGATTTACGAGGATGCTACCAGGACTTGATAGTTTGAGTTATAGGGAGAGGCTGGTACTTTATTGCCTGGAGCATAGGAGGCTTAGGGGTGATCTTATAGAGGTCTATAAAATAATGAGGAGCATGGATAAGGTAGATAGTCAGCATCTTTTCCCAAAGGTAGAGGAGTCTAGAACTCGAGGGCATAGGTTTAAGCTGAGGAGAGATACAAAAGAGACCAGAGGGGAAATTTGTTCACACAGAAGGTGGCGAGCATCTGGAATGAGCTGCCAGAGGCAGTGGTAGAGTCGGATAGAACTTTGCCCTTTAAAAAGCAGTTAGACAGTTGCATGGGCAGGGTGGGTATAGAGGGATATGGGCCAAATGCAGGTAAGTGGGACTAGCTTAGTGAAAGAAACTGGGTGGCATGGACAAGCTGGGCCGATGGGCCTGTTTCCATGCTGTAAACATCTATGACTTCACTTCATTTGCAGTTCACAATGAGGTCTCCTCTACATTGGGATTTGGTTTTTGCCAAGTATCAGTTTATATCTCGTTTTTGCTTTCAGACTGAACGGATAATTATTCTGCTATTAACAGCCACTCTGGACCGATGCTTGGTTTCTTTATGATGTGGAGATGCCGGCGTTGGACTGGGGTGAGCACAGTAAGAAGTCTTACAACACCAGGTTAAAGTCCAACAGGTTTGTTTCAAGCACGAGCTTTCGGAGCACGGCTCCATATCCCTCTATACCCACCCTCACCTGAAGAAGGAGCCGTGCTCCGAAAGCTCGTGCTTGAAACAAACCTGTTGGACTTTAACCTGGTGTTGTAAGACTTCTTACTGGTTTCTTTATGGCATTCATTACCACTCCCTTTGTCTTTTGCTCCATGATAACAGTACATGACCTATCACATTTCTACCTCTCTTCAGTTCTGAAGAAGTCATATTGGATTAAAAACACTTTCTCTCGCCACAGACCCAAGCAAAGTTTTCCAGCACTTAGTTTTTATTTTAGATCTCCAGCATCAGCAGTATTTTGCTTCTATTTTAGTGCTTAAATTAATCGGTGGGAAGAACAGAAAGAGAACACCACAAAAACATTGTGTATTTATATAACACTGTTAACATATAATGATAACATACCTTTTCTGACCAGACTGCTATGTGGAACCTTGTCCAATGCCGTGGTAAAATCCACATTGACTACTTCAAAAACATTCCCCCATCGACTCACCTTGTTACCTTTTCAAATAACAAAATCAATTTACTCAGAAAAACCTTGAACAAACCCATGCTGTCCTTGATTAATCGGTGTCTTTCTAAATGATAATATAGTCCCTCAGAATTTCTTTTCCATTAATTTGCCTGGTACCAGTTAGGCTGACGCGTCTTTAAATATCATTCGGTAATTATCAGTCAATCCAGCAGAGCGGAGCCGCTGATTGGCTGTTGCGGGGAAAATTTGTATCAGTGCATTGCAGTCACTGTATCCAGGTGTACCTGAGCAAGACACCCACCGTGTTCAAGTGAAGGAAAGCATCCAGCAGAGGGCAGCAGAGCGCAGCCGCTGAGTGGCTGCTGCGGGGAAAATTTGCATCAGTGCATTGCGGTCACTTTATCCAGAAGGTGTGTCTGAGAAAGACACGCTCCTTGTTCAAGTGAAGGCAAGCACCCAGCAGAGGACAGCAGAGCAGAGCAGAGCTGCTGATTGGCTGTTGCGGAGAAAATTTTCATCAGTGCATTGAGGTCACTGTATCCAGAAGGTGGTTTGTGTAGGAGGGAGCTGTTGTCAAGTGACAGCTCATCATGCAAAGGCAGCAGTAGCCAGGTTCATGGCACCGTGGCTGACTCTGCTGTACAGAAGGGCGGGAAAGAGTGGAAGGACTATAGTCATAGGGATTCAATTGTAAGGGGAGTAGATAGGTGTTTCTGTGGTCGAAAACGAGACTCCCGAATGGTATGTTGCCTCCCAGGTGCACGGGTCAGGGATGTCTCAGATCGGCTGTAGAACATTCTGAAGGGGGAGGGTGAACAGGCAGTTGTCGTGGTGCTTCTAGGCACCAATGATATAGATAGAAAACGTGATGAGGTCCTACAAGCAGAATTTAGGGAGTTAGGAGCCAAGTTTAAAAAGTCGGACCTCAGAGGTAGTAATCTCAGGATTGCTACCAGTGCCACGTGGTAGTCAGAGTAGAAATGAAAGAATAAGCAGGATGAATGCGTGGCTTGAGAGATGGTGCGGGAGGGAGGGGTTCAAATTTTTGGGACATTGGGACCAGTTCTGGGGGAGGTGGGACTACGACAAATTGGACGGTTTACACCTGGGCCGGACTGGAACCAATGCCCTTGGGGGTGCTTTTGCTAACGCTGTTGGAGAGGGTTTAAACTAATGTGGCAGGGGGATGGGAACCAAATGAGGTTAGTGGATAGTAAGGAGGTAGTAACTAAAACCTGTAAGGAACTAGATCGTGAAGTCAGCGTGACTAAGGGGAAGAGTAGGCAGGGAACAGATTATGAACGCAAAGGGACTGGTGGTCTGAGGTGCATTTGTTTTAATGCAAGTAGTGTAGTAGGTGAGGCAGATGAACTTAGGGCTTGGATTAGTACATGCGAGTATGATATTATTGCTATTACCGAGACTTGGTTGAGGGAAGGGCATGATTGGCAACTAAATATCCCAGGATATCGATGCTTCAGGCGGGATATAGAGGGAGGTAAAAGGGGTGGAGGAGTTGCATTACTGGTCAGAGAGGATATCACCGCTGTGCTGAAGGACTCGAGCAGTGAGGCGCTATGGGCAGAGCTCAGAAATAGGAAGGGTGTGTAATAATGTTGGGGCTGAACTACAGACCTCCCAACAGCGAGTGTGAGAGAGGGATACAAATATGTAAACAGATTATGGAAAGATGTAGGAGCAACATATTAGACGTATTAGATGCTGTGGTATGAAGAGACAAAAGTTCTGTTCCTTTTTCACCAACACACTTTTATTTTCTTCCAACAGACGGCACAAAACTCTACACATCACCAGACCCAGAGGCCACCTGAAGCCCCTTTACATATCAGTGTCAATTATTGGACACTTAACATAAATGAGACAACTAATTGCAATGTCTCTTAACCCATTACTTAACACAACAGGGTGGTGATGATAGGAGATTTTAATTTTCCCAACATTGACTGGGATACACTTCATGCAAGAGGTCTCGATGGAGCAGAATTTGTAAGGAGCATCCAGGAGGGTTTTCTAGAGCAGGATGTAAATAGTGCAACTTGGGAAGGGGCCATACTGGACCTGTTGTTGGGGAATGAGCCTGGCCAGGTGGTTGAAGCTTCAGTTGGGGATTACTTTGGGAATAGTGATCACAATTCCGGAATTTTTGGAATACTCATGGACAAAGACGAGAGTGGTCCTAAAGGAAGAGTGCTAAATTGGGGGAAGGCTAACTATACCAAAATTCGGCAGGAGCTGGGGAATGTGGATTGGGAGCAGCTGTTTGAAGGTAAATCCACATTTGAAATGTGGGAGTCTTTTAAGGAAAGGTTGATTAGAGTGCAGGACAGACATGCTCCTGTGAAAATGAGGGATAGAAATGGCAAGATTAGGGAACCATGGATGACAGGTGAAATTGTGAGACTAGCTAAGAGGAAAAAGGAAGCATACATAAGGTCTAGGCGACTAAAGACAGACAAAACTTTGGAAGAATATCGGGAATGTAGGACCATTCTGAAATGAGGAATCAAGAGGGCTAAAAGAGGTCATGAAATATCTTTGGCTAACAGGGTTAAGGAAAATCCCAAAGCCTTTTATTCATATATAAGGAGCAAGAGGGTAACTGGAAAAAGGGTTGGCCCACTCAAGGACAAAGGAGGAAAGTTATGCGTGGAATCAGAAAAAATGGGCGAGATTCTTAATGAGTACTTTGCATTGGTATTCACCAAGGAGAGGGACATGACGGATGTTGATGTTAGGGATAGATGTTTGATTACTCTATGTCAAGTCAGCATAAGGAGGGAGGATGTGTTGGGTATTATAAAAGGCATTAAGGTGGACAAGTCCCCAGGTCCAGATGGGATCTATCCCAGGTTACTGAGGGATGAGGGAAGTGAAAGAAGAAATAGCTGGGACCGTAACAGATACCTTTGCAGCATCCTTGAACACAGGTGAGGTACCAGAGGACTGTAGAATTGCTAATGTTGTCCCCTTGTTTAAGGGTAGCAGGGATAATTCAGATAATTATAGACTTGTGAGCCTGACATCAGTGGTAGGGAAGCTACTGGAGAAGATACTGAGAGATAGGATCTATTCCCATTTGGAAGAAAATGGGCTTATCAATGATAGGCAACATGGTTTTGTGCAGGGAAGGTCATGTCTTACCAACTTAATAGAATTATTTGAAGAAGTGACAAAGTTGATTGATGAGGGAAGGGCTGTAGATGTCATATACATAGACTTCAGTAAGGCATTTGATAAGGTTCCCCATGGTAGGCTGATGGAGAAAGTGAAGTCTCATGGGGTTCAGGGTGTACTAGCTAGATAGATAAAGAACTGGCTGGGCAACAGGAGACAGAGAGTGGTAGTGGAAGGGAGTTCCTCAAAATGGAGAACTGTGACCAGTGGTGTTCCACAGGGATCCGTGCTGGGACCACTGTTGTTTGTAATATACATAAATGATCTGGAGGAAGGTACAGGTGGTCTGATTAGCAATTTTGCAGATGACACTAAGATTGGTGGAGTAGCAGATAGTGAAGGGGACTGTCAAGAGAATACAGAATATGGATAGATTGGAGAGTTGGGCGGAAAAATGGCAGATGGAGTTCAATCCGGGCAAATGCGAGGCGATGCATTTTGGAAGATCCAATTCAAGAGTGAACTATACGGTAAATGAAAAAGCCCTGGGGAAAATTGATGTAGAGAGATTTGGGTGTTCAGGTCCATTGTACCCTGAAGGTGGCTGCGCGGGTCGATAGAGTGGTCAAGAAGGAATACGGCATGCTTTCCTTCATCGGAAGGGATATCGAGTACAAGAGTTGGCAGGTCATGTTACTGTTGTATAAGACTTTGGTTCGGCCACATTTGGAATACTGCGTACAGTTCTGGTCGCCATATTACCAAAAGGATGTGGATGCTTTGGAAAAGGTGCAGAGGAGGTGCACTAGGATGTTGCCTGGTATGGAGGCCCCTAGCTATGAAGAGAGGTTGAGTAAATTAGGAGCGTTTTCATTAGAAAGACAGAGGTTGAGGGGGGACCTCATCGAGGTCTACAAAATCATGAGGTATAGACAGGGTGGATAGCAAAAAGCTTCCCCCCCCCCCCAGAGTGGGGGACTCAATTACTAGGGGTCACAAGTTCAAGGTGAGAGGGGAAAAGTTTAAGGGAGATATGAGTGGAAAGTTCTTCACGCAGAGGGTGGTGGGTGCCTGGAACGCATTGCCGGTGGAGGTGGTAGAGGCGGGCACGATAACATAATTTAAGATGTATCTAGACAGATACATGAATGGGCAGGGAGCAGAGGGATACAGATCTTTAGAAAATAGGCGACAGTTTTAGATAGACGATCTGGATCGGCGCAGCCTTAGAGGGCCGAAGGGCCTGTTCCTGTGCTGTAACTTTTCTTTGTTCTTTGGTGTATACTCGGATTCCATTTCCGTACATGCTTTCTGGTATAATTTATTTATCTCCAAAACTGTTTGTTGTAATTCAACCAACTTGCTTGAACTAAAGGCATCTGCTTCATCCACCACCTGCTCTGATTCTTTATTGCCCATCTGATCAAACATCGTTCCTGACAATTCATCCATCACCAGCTCTTTGCCTTTTGACTAACCATCTGATCAAATATGGTTTCTGGTAATTGAATCTCATTCTCCCAATTGGCACTCCTTAAGTTCTCTTCCTCCTGTATCAGCCTGTGGCTTTGTGATCGGGTTACCACATTCAGGAAATGATTGTTACCACAATCAGGAAATACTCCAGATATGCCTGAAGCCATTGACTTTCCACTGGTTTTTCAAACACAGTAGGCTGCACACCTACCTGTGATCCAGCTGTACCATTACCCAGGATAAATTGTACCTCAGGCAATTGTATTTATTCTAGTATTCCTACTACCACTTCTCAACGGACTCTCTAACCTTATCTTACATAATGGCACACTACTGCTCTCACCACCAATCCCACATATTACCACCTTTTCCGACAATGTGCTTTCCAAACCGCACATCTTCTGATCTCTGACCATTAAAGAATGATTTGTTCTTGTAATATCTTAATTTCCTTACCTACTCTACTTTGTACACGAGTAAACTTTACCCTCACAAATAAAATCCTTAAGAAGTTCTGATATCTGCTTATCTACCAGCCTCTGAACAGGTTGTACACTCTGTGGCACCACTTCCATTGGGTCAGTGGTTTTTCTTCCCACTTTAATAAACCCTACTGGCTTACCCTGTTTTGCCAAGTCTGTCTTCCCAGCACTTTTCGTAAGCCACCAACATGGTGACGTCACCATGTCCAGCTTAATTACAATGACAAGGTTTTCCTGTCTCTCTATCACTATCATTGGTTTTCTTTTTACTCTGAGGCACACTCTCCTTAACATCACCAACTACACCTTTTCTGCATAGACCCCCTGTGAACTGCTCATGTCTCCAGTTTCTATCCTTCGCAGATTGAAATTGATGTCAGACACAAAACTTTGCTTTATGAACCAATTCAAAATCGTCAGACATTTATGCAGCCTGCCCAGCCATTTTAACTCTCTGCTCTTCCACACGAGTTCTCACTACTGTGGGAAGTGAATCTTTAAATTATTCTAAAATAATTATTTCTCGAAGCAGCACCTCATACGTTTGGTTTATTTTTTGTGACCCTTTTCAACTATCAATTCTATATAGGTATGACCTGGTTCTTTTCTTAGATTTCTAAACTTCTGTCTGTAGGCTTCTGGCACTAGGTAGTAGGCACTTACTATGGCTTTCTTCACCTCATTATAATCCCCAGATACCTTAACTGATAGTGAGGCAAACATATCACTCGTTCTACTGACCAACTTTGTTTGAACCACCCACATGGTCGTTGGCCAATTAAATTGTTTAGCTACTTTCTTAAAGGATATAACGTATGCTTCAATATCGTTCTAACTGAATCTTGGCAAGCTTGCATACAATTAAACATGACCCTACTAAACCTTTGACATGGGGATATTTCTTGTTCCCTAAAATTTCCTCAGCTCCTGCCTTTGCCTCCAACACTTTATGTTGTTGCTCTCCTTGCAGTACCAGTTTCCGAAGTTCAATTCTCTTTTGCCTTTGCAGACAACAGCATTTATGAAGCAATTTTTCATCCGTTAGGCACATCGATTAGAACCCTTTTCCAAAGCCTGCCTCGGTGGCAAATTTCACAACCTCTCTCGGTCGATGTCCAGTCTTCTCCTGTCCCTGTTCGAATCAGTGTTGTTTCTCTCTCTCTCTAAGCTCCGTCCAGCCCCTCAAACAAAGGTTCTCTGGGGTTTCCAGACTTGATTCTATCATTGTTATCTTGGCTGCTTTATTGCCCACTACAGCTTATAGAAAAAGAACAAAGTCATGCTGTTGAGAACAAATCTTCCATTGACAGACAAAGAGGCCATCAGACTATAATAGGCTAATAGCTGGCCAGACAGGAAGTGTCCCGAAGAACAATGGATCTGGGCATCCTGTGTATTCCCACTAAAGAGTTGAAGCCTGACTGGACAGCGTAACTCAACCATTTGTGGACGTATCCCTCTGAGTCCGTGCTAGCAGTATTTCCCCTCAATTGGTTTAACCTCTAAATTGTTTGACATTTATGGACCCAATTTCCTAATATCTCCCTCACGTAACAATGGTGTACAATCTCATGCATTTCAGGAAAAATTCAGTGGAAAACTGTATGCACCACTTGTGATACCAGATGTCATCCCATTCTATGGATTTTATACAAAAGTAAGCCAGTTGCTATTTGAAATTGTGCTTTGTCTCGGTGTAATGTTTTTCAGTGCACCATGGAATTCCTACAATGCTGCAGGAGGCCATTCGGCCATCGAGTCTGCACTTATCCGCTGAAGAACACCCTACCTAGGCTTACTCCCCTGCCTATCCCTGTAACCTCACCTAACTGGCACATCTTTGGATAAGGAAGCAAACCGGAGCGCCTTATTGTTCAACTAGACATTGGGCAGCAAAAGCTGACCCTAATCAGAGGATGTGACATCTGCTTCAGGATTGGTCAATGATCCTTAACCCAAAAGCAAAACTAGCACTAAAACCCAAAATCTGTGACAATACCAGTGTATTTCTGTATTTTTTACTGAAAGAAAAGGTTTCCTACAAAGCACAGCTGTAATCAACTATATTCAACACATTTATAATGACTTATGATTTATCTGAATTACTTGGTTGTAGCCACGATCCATTAAAGTTGTAACATTCGGGCAGCACGGTGGCGCAGTGAGTAGCACTGCTGCCTCACGGCGCCGAGGTCCCAGGTTCGATCCCGGCTCTGGGTCACTGTCCGTGTGGAGTTTGCACATTCTCCCCGTGTTTGCGTGGGTTTCGCCCCCACAACCCAAAAAGGTGCAAGCTAGGTGGATTGGCCACTCTAAATTGCCCCTTAATTGGAAAAATGATTGGGTACACTAAATTTAAAAAAAAAAAAAAAAAAGTTGTAACATTCAGTTTTACAACACACATTCTGCACTTTCACTGACAATTGAGAGGTGCAAGTAGGAAAACTTTAAAAGAAAAGATCGTAAAATTGACCATTTTTGCAGTATGTTTAATTCAATCTTTTCACACTTGCTACTACTACAGGAGTGTCATTTTGAGTTTCCTTCAGTGCATTGTACATGATTGCAAAATATACAGGACCGTAGCATCACCAAAATGTTGCATGACAATCAATACACTTTCATTTTGATTTTAAATACAATGAGTAATGATGTTTTCTGCTTTACTTTCTCACAATTAAGATAATTCAGATGGAAAATTCTAGTCAATAGTGTGTACTGCTAATTGTTCTCCTAAATCTCCCAGTAACAAAACATAATAAGATTTTTTGAATTCAGATCTGTCCTGTTAAATTTCAATTAAACTTAAAAAAAACATACAAACAGAATCTCACCCAAATGAATGACAATTTATTTAACATGTGGAATATTGCATAACGTCGAAGCTTACTTTGTAAGCTATGTCTTCCACACACATTAGAAAAAGCCATCTTTCAACTGTCAGTGCATAGACAGCAAATTTGATCCTATGAAGCGTGAATGGTACTTTCGCTGTCACAAGGTCAATATTTAACTAATATTAATGTGACATAACAATTAATGGTCAGCAGTAACCGGTGGACTTTCAGATTTATTGCAACACTCGAGCCACACACGCACAAAATAAACAGCATATCTCACCAGTGATGGTGGGTATCATGTTTTTTTTCATCAGTGTGAAATGCCATAGTTTACTTTGATCATTCGAATCATATTTTCTATATTGTTCCCTTGAAAGTTAAAATCACATCCTCTTCTTGAAGCCCAAAGGTTTGCTTACTAAGCGGTTTCTGCAAGAAACTTGAAACAAATCAATTCATAAAATTCATTGTACTTTCAGTTCATGATGAATAGTTAATTCAGCCATCATTCAGCTGCAACAGATAATGTCACATGTACTAATTGGAAGACAATACATTTAAAAAAAGATACAGCGTAAGGCACAACGCTTCGGAAACAAGGTGTTTTAAATGACATTACTCAATGTAACAAGTACTCTTTTCATTTTGCTTACCCTTTTCTTGGGATTATTTATTAATTGCCTGCAATTTTTAAAGAAATGTACTTAAAAGGAACTTCATATGACAAATTTCTCCCGAATAGACATTTTTTTTTAAAAAACAGCTTAAATAATAGATTGAACCAAAAGGTCACCCTGGCATCTTTCAGTTGCAAGTTTCACAGGCTGGATCAACAGTCCTGTCTCTCAGCCATTCTTGTCAACTGCACAAACAAGCCAAAAAAAAAGCACTACACTGTGCCAGTTAGAAATAAATCTTTGTTCTGAGGCAGCATCAATCACTGAAGCATTACCTCTTTCAAGTACTGGTGTCAAAATAATACACGATCCTTGCCAAAAAGTAATTTAAGTCAAAGGCTTTAGATAAGATACAAAAAGTAGTTGAAGATAAAAACTGCTTTCTCTTGTTTTCCTGTAACTTTAAAGTGCCCTTCACTTTACCATGCCGATGTGTACTTAGAGCACTTATACAATATCATACAGACACACAATGTTGGATAAAAGCAGCTGAGAGATTAACTGCATTTTACATTTTAATAGGAAGTCATTATGGCTAAACAACATTGGTCACAGCTACGTTTTGAATGCTTATTACTTAAAGCCCATGTTGCTCTAGTCCAGTTGCACAGAATCTAAGGTGCTGGTGCAGTTGTCTCAATGTCGTCTCTTGTAGATTTCCATAGTGGCTTGTAGTACATCCATCCATCACCCTGCAAAAGATGAATCAAGAAAAATTTAGAGGTCTCTCGCAGATTTAAATTTATAAATTAAGATGTGGGGAGATACATTTAATAGATGAGAGGCTAAAATGCTGGAATTCAGAGGGATTGGGGATCCTTGTACATGAAACACAAAGTTAAAATTTGCAGGTATAGGAAGCAATATAATGGTAAATGGTATGTTAGAATTTACTACAAGGGGTTTGGAGTACAAGAGTAAGGAAGCCATGCTGCAATTATATAGTGGGGCGATGAGATCACATGTGGAGCACAGAGTATAGTTTTGGTCTTATTACCCAAGGTCGGATATACTTGCCTTAGAGGCGGTGCAACAAAGGTTCACTAGATTGATACCTGGGATGAGAGAGCCATTCTATATTGAGAGCTTTGATCAGCAGAGTAGGCTCTGTGGGCTAACTGGTCTACTCCTGTTCCTATTTCTTGTGATCTCAAATTAGGTTTGGAATACTTTTCCAAAGGGAACAACCAAGACACCTTTTCAGGGAAGACTAATAGTTGAAGTATAGTGTTCAATTCTTGTCGCCACACTACCAGAAGGATGTGGAGGCTTTGGAGAGGGTGCAGAAGAGATTCACTAGGATGTTTGACAGTCATCGGACTCGAAACGTTAGCTCTTTTCTCTCCCTACAGATGCTGCCAGACTTGCTGAGATTTTCCAGCATTCTCTCTTTCGTACCAGGATGTTGCCTGGTATGGAGAGCATTAGCTATGAGGAGAGGTTGAATAAACTCAGTTTGTTCTCATGGAACGACGGAGGTTGAGGGGCGACCTGATAGAGGTCTACAAAATTATGAGGGGCATAGACAGAGTGGATAGTCAGAGGCTTTTTCCCAGGGTAGAGGGGTCAATTACTAGGGGGCTTAAGGTGTGAGGGGCAAGGTTTAGAGATGTACGAGGCAAGTTTTTTTACACAGGGTAGTGGGTGCCTGGAACTCGCTGCCGGAGGAGGTGGTGAAAGCAGGGACGATAGTGATGTTTAAGGGGCATCTTGACAAATAAATGAATAGGGTGGGAATAGAGGAATACGGACCCCGGAAGTGTAGAAGATTTTAATTTAGACGGGCAGCATGGTCGGTGCAGGCTTGGAGGGCCGAAAGGCCTGTCCCTGTGCTGTACTTGCTTTGTTCTAAAAGTAGAAGCAACATTCATATGGAAAAGCATTCAACTGCAGTAGGGCTAAATTCAGTGAGTCGATGTCCATGTGGATCAGAATCAAAAATTGGGAGACTAAGCAGTAACTGAAAAATGGGAGGCCTTCAGAGAAAAGGTAGTTACATTTCCATAGCGGAGGGTGGGTGGGGAAGAAAGAAAGGGCATCCACAGCCAGAGCTGCCCAAATGACTAAAGTTATGGAGGATAAAATGAGACAGAAAAAGGAAAACAAACGAGACGGGGAAAAGAAAAATGACAAATGTAAGGTACATAATACAGTAGAAGACCAGGCTGAATATAGAAGTAAAGAATAGATTTAAAAGAGAAACAAAGGGAGAAAGTCAATGAGAATAAAAATGGAACCTAAAAGTCTTTTATAAGCTCAAATAGTAAAAGGGTAGTTAAAAAGGGTAGGGCTGAGTAGGAACCAAAACACAAAGGAGATATTCTTATAGATTCAGAGGCCGTGACTGAAGCATGAAATGTGCACTTTACATTGGATTTAACTGGAGAAGAGAATGCTGCAAATATAGCAGTAATGGAGGAGGCAGTTAAAATACTGGATTGGATAAATAGATAAAAGATGTGCGTTTGAGTGCTCAAAGACCAAAAGTCACTTTATCCAAATCAAATGCATCTTAGGTCACGGAGAGAAGTAAGAGTGGAAATTCCAAAGGCTATGGCCACAAGTTTCCTTTGCCCTTGGAAATTGGGGTGGAGGAATAGAGTTGGTGAATTGAAAAGGTCACACACTGTTCAAACAGAGAGGCAAGTGATAAACGTAGCAGGTACAGGTCAAACGTCAGGTGAACATTTGTAGACAATTATTTGGGGCAGAATAATTGAACTCAAATAATTTCCATTTGAATAAACATGGTTTAATAAATAAAAGTCAGTACAGATTTGTTACGGGCAAATTGCATATCATTAGCTGGGCTAATTAGAGGGGCTGGTTTAGCACACTGGGCTAAACAGCAGGCTTGTAATGCAGAACAAGGCCAGCAGCACGGGTTCAATTCCCGCACCGGCCTCCCCGAACAGGTGCCGGAATATAGCAACCAGGGGCTTTTCACAGTAACTTCATTGAAGCCTACTTGTGACAATAAGCGATTTTTATTATCGATTAAGTTCTTTGGTAAAGCAATGGAGAAAGCCGATAAGGGTAGTGCCACAGATATTTCATATATGGTAGTTTACATATAAAGTCAATGAGATTAAAGGGAGAGTGGCAGAAACGATACAGAAATTAGCTAAGGGATAGAAAGCAGAGAACAGTGGTGAATGCTTTTGGACTGAAGAGGTATCGTTATATTTACTAGGGGTCAGTATTAGGACAAAGAACAAAACAGCACAGGAACAGGCCCTTCGGCCCTCCAAGCCTGTACCAGTCATGACCAAAACCCTCAGCATTTCTTAGTGCCGTATCCCTCTATACCCATCCTATCCATGTATTTGTCGAGATGCCTTTTGAACAACGTTAATGTATCTGCTTCCACAATCTCCCCTGGCAACGCGTTCCAGTCACTCACCACCCTCTGTACAAAATCCTGCCTCGCACATCTCCTCTAAACTTTGCCCCATGGACTTTAAACCTATGCGCCCTAGTGACTGACCCCTCCACCCTGGGAAAGAGTGCCTAGCCATCCACTCTATCCATGCCCCTCCATGCTCTTCCAGTGGGCAGAAGATACAACAGTCTGAGAACACACACAAACAGATTCAAAAACAGCTTATTTGCGGCTGTTATCAGAATCTTAAACGACCCGCTTATGGACTGATCTGATTAATACTATACTCTTGTATGCTTCACCTGATGCCGGTGTCTATGTATTAACATTGCGTACCTTGTGTTGCCCTTTTACGTATTTTCTTTTGTTGTACTAAGTGATCTATTTGAGCTGCACGCAGAAAAATACTTTTCACTGTTCCTTGGTACACATGACAATAAACAAATCCAATAATCTTGTAGACTTCTAGCAGGTTGCGCCTCAACCTCCGTTGTTCTAATGAAAACTGTCTCGAGTCTGTTCAGCCTCTCCACATAGCGAACACCCTCCAGACCAGGCAACATCCTGGTAAACCTCCTCTGCACACTCTCCAAAGCCTTCACAACCTTCTAGCAGTGTGCGGCGACCAGAATTGTGGGCAATATTCCAAGTGCGGCCATGCCAAGGTTCTATACAACTGTAGCATGACTTGCCAGTTTTTATGCTCGATGCCGTGTCCAATGAAGGCAAGCATTCCATATGCTTTCTTGACTACCTTGTCCACTTGTGGACCTGCACGCCCAGATCTCTCTGACAGAACCATTGGTCTTTTGGTTATAATGACCTGGATTTACGTATAAATGGTATAATTTCTAAGTTCGCCAATTACTCTAAATTCATAGTTCTGGTAAACAAGAGAATACTAACAGATTCAGGTCAACAGGCAGACTGCAAAATGGGCAGGCATATGGGAGATGAAATTTAACACGGAGAAGTGTGAAGTCATACATTTTAGTCAGAAGAATGAGGAGGGGGCAACATGAACTAAATGATACAATTTTAAAGGGTATTCAGGGACAGAGACATGAAGGTGGCTTCCTTAAGTCTTTGAAGGTGGTAGGACAAGTTGAGAAGACTGTCAAAAAAGCTATGTGTATGCTTTACTTTATTAGTAGAGAGAGCACAACGCAAGGAAGTTATTCAAAACCTCTATAAAACACTAGCTGGAATACGGTGTTCAGTTATAGGCACCACACCTTGGGAATATGCCTTAAGAGAGTGTGTAAAAAAGATTTGATAGAATGTGACCAGGGATAAGGGACTTCAGTTATGTGGAGAGAACAGAGAAGCTGGAGATATGCTTAGGGCAGAGAAGGTTAAGGGAAGGTTTGATAGAGATGCACAAAACCATGAACGGTTTTGATCAAGCAAATAAGCAGAAACATTTTCTTTTTCCCCCAGTGGGAAAAGGGTTGGTCAGCAGCAAGCGCAGATTTAAAGTGATTGGCAAAATAACTGGAGGCAACATGATTAAACTTGACTGCTTTACACAGCAAATACCCAGGACCTGAAATGCACTGCCTGAAAGGATGATAGGATCAGATTAATTAGCAACATTCAAAGATAATTGAATAACCTCTTGATGAGAAGGAAAATTTCAGTGCTACGAGGAAAGGGCAAGTGAGTTGGATTAATTGGATACCTTTATCAAAGAGCCACACGGCTGAATGGCCTTCTTCTGTGTTGCACTCTTCTATGAAGGTTAGAAGCAGAAAAAGATGGGGCTTGTGGAGAATGCATGATATTAAAATTAGTTTGGGGTTGATCTAGCAAAGGGATAGCACAGACACAATGGGGCACATTTCCTAATTCAGTGCTGTTTTCCAAACCACCTTGGTGACAGTACAGATACTGAAAAATAAAGTGCACATAACAGATATTCATCAGCAGCCTACAGAAAGCAACCCACTAATATAAATCTTGTGAAAATATTTTTATTCAGGAAAACCTGCAGGCAATTTAGAATTGTGAGACAGTTCAGCAGAGGTTGCAAATTTCTGGAAATAATTCTGGTATCTGATGTGGGATTTTCCCAAAAAATATGAAAATTGATAGAGATGGAAGCATTTATCAAAACAGTAGAGACACCAACTTTTTGACACTGAAAAACGAGTGACCAAATCAGCACACAAATACGTTCTACAAGGATGTTATTTATATATATTTTTCTCATGAATTGTAAGGATCTACATTTAAAATTTTACCTCTTGATGGAAATATTTTGTCTGCCATGGTGTCTCTGTCTCTGCACGGTGTCGCGCGTCTGATCTTTGACGTTCCTCCAGTAAGCTCTTGTATTCAGTTGCCTTCTCTATGTTGCTTATCCTCAAAGCTTCAGTCACATGCTGCCACAAACGTCTGGCAAATGCACAAACAACACAACTGGATACATTAAACAGAACTTTAAAATAATCACTCTCAGAATATGGGAATTTATTGGCTGTCCCTAATTGCACTGGAGAAGGTGGTTGGGAGTCATATTGTTAAACCACTGCAGTCCATGTTGCAAAGGTAGTCTCCCAAAACTTTGAACCAGTAACAAGGAAAGAGTGATGATATATAGTCAAGTCAGAATGTTTTGTGACTAGACATAGATATTTAACCCGTGGGTAAGGGTGCCAATGGACTGCTTTATCCTGGATAGTATCTAACTTCTTGATTATTGGAACAGCACCAACACAGATAAATGAAGAACATTCCATCACATTCCTAACTTATGCCTTCTATGTGGTAGACAGGTATGCCACTCACTGAAGAATACCCAGTCTCTGATCTGTTATAGTAGCCATGCAATTTATGTGACTGATACAGTTGAGCTTCTGATGAACAGTGCTTCTCCAGGATACTGATGGTTGGGGACTCAACAATTTTGTCATTGAATGCCATGGGGAGGTGATCATGCTCTCTCTTGTTGGAGATGGTAATTACACTTGTGTATCATGAATGTTAGAAGGTCTTGACGTGCAGTGGATAACGTCCCTGCCTCTGAACCAGAAGTTGTGAGTTGAAGTACCACTCAAGGACTTGATGGCCAAGGAAAGTGCATTCATAACACAAAACCAAACAGTTTGGCAATCAACTTGTAAATCCTTCTAACATAAGCCAGTGGCAGGCGGTAAGAGTGGGAGAGACTCCTCATCGACCATCTGCAAAAGGCAAAGGCAAATTATTGCAGTGCCTTGCCAAACATAACCATAAACCAACACAGAAGTCATGGTTGTCAACACCCTTTCAGGACAGAGTATCTGATGAGAGAGCGCTAGCGCAAGAATGCTACTCATCACCTATCAACAAAAACTTAAATGTTTTGCTGCAGGTGGGCATTGACTGCTTCATGATCTAAGCAGTTACAAGTAGAAATAAACACTGTGAAATCATCAGCAAAGAGCCCCATTACTTAACTTATGACGGAGGAATTGTTGAAGCCAATGGGCCTCCAACAACCACAAATGTACTCCTTTATGGTAGAAATGACTCTAGCCACGGGAAAGATTTCCCCTTGATTTCCATTGACTTTAGTTTTACCAGGACTCCTCTGTGCCACACAGAGTCAAATTATAGCTTGCTGACTTCTGGTGGCATCCATGGTGTGAGTGGTCGCACACAGGGCAACTCCTGCTTGAAGGTGTAAAAAAGAACTCTTTTTACCCAAAATTGGGTGCAACGTCGACGGAAAGGTGTAACTGAAGGTCAGAGAATATCCCCCCCGAGAGTGGTATGTCTGCTGGTCATCAAACCTGGCAGGTGAAGGACTTGGCCAAGGGGTTGGAAGGGACCTGTGGTGCAACAGTCAGTGGAAGGATAACGGAAGGGGGAAGTGCAAGTTGGAAAGCCCCAGATGGAACAGTTGATGGCCTTCATCAAGGAAGAGTTCCGCCAGCAGAGGAAGGAGATGCAGAAGGATCGCTCAAAGGCCATCGAAGGGGCAGCCCTGAAGGGATTGGTGGAGAGGGTGGAGAAATGCTTTGAGGCACAGGGGTCGCAGATCCGAGAGATTGGGAGGGTGATGTTGGACCACAGCGATCGGGTGGTGGCATTGGAGGCAGAGCTCTTAGGAGACCATTGCAAGACGTTGAGAGCAAAGGTGAGGAGCAGCAAAATAGGTCGAGATGGCAGAATCTGTGGGCCTGCCTGAAGAAGTGGAAGGTGCGAGTGCCACAGGTACATTTTGAGGATGCTGGCAGGTCTGGTGGCAGAAGGGATGCTGGATAAGGCCCCTAAGGTCAACACTGGGCAGAGGTCTCGGAGGCAGAAGCCTAGAGCAAGGGCGATGCTGTGGGCGATGATTGTGAGGCTCCACAAGTTTGTGGAGGAGGAGAAGATTCTGCAGTAGGCCAAGGAGAAGTGCAACCTGCGAATGGGAGGGGAACAAGGTCTGAATATACCAGGACATGAGAGCTGAATTGGCAAAACGGCATGTGGGGTTCAACAGGGCCAATGCGGTGCTGTATTGACAGCAGATCAGGTTTGGAGTGCTCTACTTGGCAAAACTATGGGTGACCTATGAACACCGGGAATACTATTTTGAGACCCCAGAAGCGGCCAATGACTTTACCAAGGACCATAAGCTGGGGGAGAATTGAACAATTTTGGGAGACGGAGGTGCTGGCACTTTGAAGTAATTGAGAACACAGGTAGAGTGGGGGTTGGAGGGAACATTTTTTCCTTTTCCTCCGATGTGGAGTTTTTTTTCTTCTTTTTATTGTCAGGTCGACAAAGGGTAGCAGGGGTGAAAAGTTGGTTCGCAGACGGCTGTCCCCATCCCCTCCTGCTGCTTGGGGCTGTGTTTTTCTTTTTGTTTGTCTTTGAGGGAGGTGACCTGTGGTTTGAAATGAGTCTTGGGGGAGGGGGAAGTCAGCGGAGAGCCTTCCTCACAGAATAGCGAGGTGAGGGTGGGATTCAGTAGGAGGAGCCTTTGGGCAAGAGTTGCCACGCTGGCAGGAAAGGCTGGTGAATGGAAGTGAGGTGGGGAGAAGGGAAAGGAAGGGAGGGTGATGTGACGAGGCATGGTTGGAGAGAAACATTGTCAGGGGCGGAGAAAGGGCCATCTTGAATGGGTCGGGTACAGGGTGAAATTAATGGAGGTAGAGTGGAACGTGAGGATGGCAGACGGTCGAGGGGAATGGATCAGTGAGTCCCCGGTACGGCTGATAATATGGAACGTGCGAGGGCTCAATGGATCGGTGAAGAGATCTCAGGTGTTTGCACACCTAAGGAGTTTAAAAGCGAAGTGGTCTTTCCGCAGGAGACGCACCTCTGCGTGAAGTACCAGGTTGGGCTGAGAAAGGGATGGGTGGGCCAGGTTTTCCACTCGGGGCTTGATTCAAAATTGCGCAGGGGCGGACAAATTTGATGAGTAAGAAAACGGGGTTTATGAGCGCTAAGAAAGTGAGGGACCCGGGTAGGGGATGTGTGATGGTGAGTGGGGTATTACAAAGTATGCTGGTGGTATTGGTGAATGTGTATGCACCGAATTGGGACGATGAAGGTGTAATGAGTGGGTTGCCGGCAGCAACCCCGGACTTGGCCAAGCACTAGTTAATTATGGGAGGAGATTTTAATTGTGTCCTAGAGCCGAGGGTAGATAGGTCAAACCCCAGGTCAATGGGTAGAATAAGAATGACAAAGGTTTCAGGGAATCCGGTGGCAACGCTCAGGATCTGGAGGCAGTTGCGCAAGGTTTAGGTTTAGAGTGGGGTCAAGGGAAATGCCGATTCGAGGGAATCATAGATTTGAACCTGGGAGGTGGGATGGGAATTTTCGGGGAGGGGAGGAGGGGAGATTTAGCGTATTAAAGGATTTGTTTCTGGGAGGCCGGTTTGCGAACTTGGAGGAGCTGGGGGAGAAATATGGGTTGGGGCAAGGGGCAATGTTTAGATATATGCAGGTTCGAAATATTGCCAGGAAGGAGGTACAGAGCGTTCTGATTGCAGGAACAGATATTAATGGCTGGGTGATTGGAGAAAAGGGTGGTGTCGCTGAGTTATGGGGTTATTCTGGGAGAAGAAGATAAGGTATCACTGATGGGATTAAGGCAAAGTGGGAGGAAGAGTTGGGGGAGGGCAGGGAGGGGGGGTTGTGGTGTGAGGTGCTTTGGAAGGTGAATGCCTCAACTTCGTGCCGAGGTTGGATCTGATACAGTTGAAAGTGTGTATAGGGCGCACTTCACAAGGGCAAGGATGAGCCAACTTTTTGAGGTGGTGGAGGATGTTTCTAAACACTGTGTTTTGGGGGGGGGGGCAAATTACGCTCATATATTTTGGCCCTACCCAAAACTGGGGGGGTATTGGAGGAAGGTATTTTGGGTAATCTCAAGGGTGGTGCATATGAGACTCGAATCAGGTCCCCTAGAAGCCATATTCGGGGTATCTGATCAGCTGGCATTGGAAGCGGTTGTGGAGGCAGATGTCTTGGTCTTCCACCCACTAATTGTCCGAAGGTGGATTCTGTTGGGATGGAGGTCGGCTTCTCCGTCCTGTGCCTCGGCGTGGCGGATCTGCTGGAGTTCGGTAGGACAGTTGCGTAGGGCAAGGGGGTGCAGTACTAATATGGGGAGAAGTCAAGTTGAATGTTAGGGCATTAGCTACGTAGTCAGGCCACATCCAAGGGAATATTGAAGATACGGACTGGGGATGTGGTGTCGGAGCCAGGGAAGATAAATAAGCTGTTTAGGAATTATAATAAGGAGCTATACAGGGCAGACCCGGAGGAGGAAGAGGAGGACATGGGACGGTTCTTAGATAAACAGGAGTTTCCACAGTTGGAAGAAGAGAAGAGAGAGGCGCTAGAGGGGCTCTTGAGCTGAAGGAGGAATTGGATAGCATAAGGAGGAGGAAGTTGGGGAAGGCTCTGGGGCCCGATGGCTATCCGGTGGAATTTTGTAAGGAGTTTGCGACGGATCTGGCATAACATCTCTTGGGGTGTTTAATGAGGTGTTGGAGAAGGGGAGCGGCCAGAGACGATGATGCAGGCAACGTTCACGTTAATACCATAAAAAAGGGGAAGGATCCGTTTGAATGTAGGTTGTATAGGCCCATATCATTGTTAAATACAGATGTGAAAGTACTGGCTAAGTTGGTGGCGTGAAAGATGGAAGGTTGTGTTCCCGGGGTGGTTGTGGAGGACCAAACAGGCTTTGTTAAAGGCAGGCAACTTTCTAGTAATACAAGGTGGCTGTTAAACGTAATCATGACCCCGTCGAGAGACAAGGTGCCGGAGGTAGTGGCATCGAGGAATGCGGAGGAGTGGCGGTACCTGTTTGAGGTCCTGGGAAAGTTTGGGTTTGGGCCAAGGTTTTATGGCATGGGTGCACCTGTTACATGTGGCACTGATGGCGAGTGAGCAGACCAATGATATGGGTTCACGGAACGTTGAACTGCACAGGGGAACAAGGCAGGGGTGCCCGCTGTCGCTTCTGCCATTTGCGTTGGCGATAGAGCCTCTGGCAGTTGCTCTTAGGGAGCTGACAGAGTGGCGAGGGATTATGAGAGGACGAAGGGAGCATCGGGTGTCGCTCTACACAGAACACCTACTATTGTATGCATCGGACCAGCTGGAGAGGATGGAGAGGATCATTGGCCTGTTGGGGAAGCTTGGGACGGTCTTTGGATATAAATTAAATGTAGGGAAAAAATGAAGTGTTCCCGGTGAACGAATTGGGTCAGCGAGCCAATTAAGGGGGGAATGCCATGGGGATTCAGATAGCGAGGGAATGGGCAATGCTACACAAATGGAATTTAATAAAACTGGTGGAGGAGGCTAGGGAGGATCTCAAGAGGTGGGACATGCTGCACTTGATTTTGGCAGGGAGGGTCCAAGTTGTGAAGATGAACATCCTGCTGAGGTTCCTGTTCTTGTTCTCGATACTCTCGATCTTTGCACTGAAGGTCCTCTGGCGAAAACGGGATATGATTATTTCAGATTTTCTATGGGCAGGGAAGATGCCAAAGGTTAAGAGGACCCTGTTACAGAGGCAGAAGGGAGGGTTGCCGTTGCCAAACCTGCTACATTATTATTGGGCGGTAAATGCGGGGAAGGTGAGGCGGTGGTGGGAAGGAGAGGGGGCAGAATGGGTTAGGATGGAGGAAGAATTCTGTAGGGGGTCCAGCCTGCAGGCTATGGCGACAGCGGCATTGCCACTGACACCAAGGACATACTCAGAGAGCCCTGTAGTGCAGTCCATGAAGGTCTTAAACCAGCTGAGGAGGCACTTTAGGATAGAGGGGATGTCGGTGTTAACGTCGTTGTGCGGAAACCATGGTTTTGAGCCGGGAGGGATAGGCGGTATGTATAGGAAGTGGAGATAAGTGGGTCTGGTTAAGGTGAGGGATTTGTACTTGCAAGAAGGATTTGCCAGTATAGAGGAACTGAAGGAGAGGATGGAGCTCCCGAGAGAAAGTGAGTTCAGATATCTGCAGGTAAGGAACTTTGCACGGAAGGTCGCCGAGGTACAGTCTGCTGGAGCGACTGCTCCTTCCAGATGTGGAAGGGGAGGGCAGGATCGGAGACATATACAAGTGGCTGGGAGAGCGGGGAGGTGAGCAGGTGACGAAGATTAAGAAGTGGGAGGGGAGATAAACTGGGGAGTGTGGAGGCTCTACACAGGGTAAAAGAGACTTCTCCGTGCGCAAGGATGAGCCTGATATAGTTCAAGGTGGTACACAGGATACACATAACTGGGTCAAAAATAAGTGGGTTCAGGGAGTGACAGACGAGTGTGAGAAGTGTGGGCGAGGACATGCGAATCATGTTCATATGTTCTGGGGCTGCGAAACATTGGGGAGATTTTGGGCGGGAGTGTTTGCAGCGCTAACAAGGATAGTGGGGGCGGAGGCTGAGCCCGACCCTTTGGTGGTAATATTTGGGATATTGGAGAAGCCGGAGCTGATGGAGGTGAGGAGGTCCGATGTTGTGGCCTTTGCCTTTCTGATTGCCCAGTGTGACCATTGTTCGCTTGCCCCCCAAACCTGCCAACTTTTGGGTTTCCTTTTTCAACACAATATTAGAGATTCTTTGGGTGGTTCTAGAGCCATGCCCATTGGTAGCCATATTTGGGGTCTCAGACTCACCAATATTTCTCTCTGGGGTAGGGGCAGGTGTTGCTGCCTTTGCCTCACTGGTAGCTCGAAGGCAATATTGCTTAGCTGGAGGTATCCCATCCTGTCCAGTGCTTTTGCCTGGCTGGGCGATTTAGTGGCATTCTTGCACTTAGAAAAAATTAAATATACCATCAGGAGGTGGGTGGGGAAGTTCTGCCTTAGATGGCAACCTTTCATTCCCTTTTTTAAGGATCTAGACACCGTCAGCTGCTAGGGAGTTCAGTTATAGTGTTTAGGTATTAGTTTGTGTTTTGTTGGGGATTGGTTTGTAACTTTTTGATTTTGTACCCTTACATCTTCGTTGGCCAATTGTTTGTTATATTGTTACTATATTTCCACAAACATTTAAATCCTCCACCCCCGTCGAACTGTACGACAGCTGTACCATCTACAAGATGCACTGCAGTAACTCACCAAGGCAGCACCTTCCAAACCCATGACCACTACCATCTAGAAGGACATGAGCAGCAGATCCCTGGGAACCCCACCACCTGGAGGTTCCCCTCCAAGTCACTCACTACTCTGACTTGGAAATATATCACCATTTCTTCACTGTCGCTGCGGCAACATCCTGGAATTCCCTGCCCAACAGCAGTGGGTGTACCTGCACCTCAAGGATTGCAGCGGTTCAAGAAGGCAACTCATCACCACCTTCTGAAGGGCAATTAGGGATGGGTAATAAATGCTGGCCTAACCAGCGATGCCTACATGATGGGGTTCCGAGGTATCTGCTGCTCTTGTCCTTCTAGATGGTAGTAGTGGTGGGTTTGGAAGCTGTTGTCTAAGGAACTTTGGTGAGTTATTGCAGTGCACCTTGTAAATGGTATACATGGCTGCCACTGTTTGTAGGTGGTGGAGGATTTGAATGTTTGTGAAGGGGGAGAAATCAAGTGCGCTGCTTTGTCCTGGATGGTGTTGAGATTCTGGAAGGGGGGCTGGTGCTGCCGAACTTCAGCAACTATTACTGGGCGGCCAACATAGCAATGATAAGGAAATGGATGGTGGGTGCGGGGTCGGTTTGGGAGCGGATGGAGGCTGCTTCGGGCAGGGGCAATAGCTTAGCAGTCTTGGTCACGGCGCCTCTGCTGCTTTCGCCGGCACAGTCCTCCACCAGCCCGATAGTGGTGGTGGCTCTTCGGATCTGGGGCTAGTGGAGGAGGCATGTAGGGGAGGTAAGAGCATCGGTGTGGACCCCAATCTGCTGCAACCACCGATTTGCCCAGGGAACATGGAGACTGGGGAGGAGGACGGGGATTGTGAGAATGGGGGATCTGTTCCTGGAAGGGAGCTTTCCGAGCATGAAAATGAAATGAAAATCGCTTATTGTCACAAGAAGGCTTCAAATGAAGTTACTGTGAAAAGCCCCTAGTCACCACATTCCGGCGCCTGTTCGGGGAAGCTGTTACGGGAATTGAACCGTGCTCCTGGCCTGCCTTGGTCTGCTTTCAAAGCCAGTGATTTAGCCCTGTGCTAAACAGCCCCTTGAGGGCGCTGGAGGAGAAGTTCGGACTGACGAGAGGGAACGACTTTCGATACTTGCAGGTGAGGGATTTTGTACGCAGACTGGTGCCGTCCTTCCCACGTCTCCCGCTGAAGGGGAGGCAGGGCAGGGTAGTTTTTAGGGGTGAGGTGGGAGAGGGTAGAGTTTCAGACGTCTACAAGGAGCCAATGAGAGCTGAGGATACGCAGACCGAGGACCTGAACTTTAAGTGGGAGGAGGAGCTCGGGAGGGAGCTGGAGGACGGTATTTGGGCAGAAGCCCTGAGCAGAGTAAACACGACCACAACATGCGCCAGGCTCAGCCTGATCCAGTTTAAGGTCGTGCACCGGGCCCACATGACGGTGACCCGGATGAGTAGATTCTTCGGGCTGGAGGACAAGTGTGCTGGATGCGCCGGAGGGCCGGCTAACCATGTACACATGTTCTGGTCGTGCCCTAGACCATTGTTGAAGCCTGCTTGTTGTCAATGAAGGAATACCTATATTTGGTCCAAAAACAGCTGTAAGGGCCTATGTTCTGTCAACAATGTGAAATGAGGACCATCAAGGATTTGGTGAAATTTTCTCACACCAAAAAAAAAACTGAGCGTAGATGGATTCAGCACTTAAAAAGGTATGACACGCAAAAGCTATTGGTCGTTTTTCCCCTGAAGATAGTGAAACCACCACTCCAACTCCATATGGCGAGGCATCATAGGCAGGTTGTGATGGTAACTTCAATACCAACACTTCAGACTTCTTCAGTGCTTGTCTAACTAACTGATATGCTTTCTCACATTGCGTGGCCCCCATTGTCATGCCTTTTGTTTTTACACACACAAAGTATGTAATGATAGGGGTTGTTAAATTTAGGACAAATTTGCCATTGTAGTTAATTAACTCTAGGAATTATCTTAACTGTGTTATATTCGTTGGTCGTAGGGATGCCATAACAGCCTCCAACTTCTTTGGTGCTCTATTTTATTATGGTGCGCAGATGTCAAGATTCTGCTGCAACATTCATTTGCAGGTAGCCTGCGATAGGTCGATCTTGCTCAACTTCTGTCTTCCTGCTAGCCGGCAAACAAATCCTCAGTCAATGGTGACCGATATTGATCTGGGCAGAGAACCGGATTTGATGGTTGTTTTGAAATCTCTGCAGATCGGTATAGTTCCATCCTGCTTTACTACAGGCATAATAATAATTTGTTGTCACAAGTAGGCTTACATTAACACTGCAATAAAGTTACTGTGAAAAGCCCCTAGTGGCCTCATTCCTGTGCCTGTTCGTGTACACCGAGGGAGAAATCAGAATGTCCAATTCACCGAACAGCATGTCTTTCGGGACTTGTGGGAGGAAACCATAGCACCCGGAGGAAACCCACGCAGACACGGGGAGAACGCGCAGACACGGGGAGGATGCGCAGACTCCGCACAGTGATCCAAGCCAGGAATCGAATCTGGGATCCTGGCACTGTGAAACAACAGTGCTAACCACTGTGCTACCGTGCCGCCCACATTAGGGGTGCCCAGTCACTAGTAGTAAAGGGATCCAAGACTCCTGTATCCACAAGTCTCATTAGTTCAGGTTTTACCTTTGGATGTTTGGCAGAGGATACTGCTCTAGCCTCGAGACTCTGGCTAGCTATTTTACTTGATTTTTAGTGACACTTGTACTCCTTTTATGGATCACAGTATGCCCTCAAATACACTTCTGTATTTCTTGAAGATGTTCTGTGGATCCGTATTAGAATCAGCTGAGCTGTTCACAGCACTTCAATTCAACTTTATCTTTTCCTGCTAAGAGCAGCCAAAGAAAACTGGAAAGTGTCCTCAGACAACTTGGAGCAGCAGTTCTGCAGTTTGTCCACTTAAATCTACTTTGACTATGATGTATTGTCTTAGAGGCGGTGTGGGTCCTCAGGATGACATCTGCTAGCTTTAATGGTAGGTTATTCAAATTTTGTTCATAGCTGGTCTCAGGAATTAGGGAGAATGTAGCCCCCGTATCGACCTTCAATTTTATACGACATCCATTCAACTTTGGAACAACCTAGAACCAATGTAATTCACCTTGAACTCAAATTATATTAATCAAATTGATGTGCTGCTTTGGTACCATTGTTGGTATTATTTTTTTCTTCCATACTGTGAATTCTCTTGGTGGAATGTGTTTTGTTTCTTCCTCTAAGTGTGTTCTGTGTTATTCTTTGAATGTTATTCTCTGGAGAAACTGATTTACTCTTGCATGTTCCTGCTGTGTCACCAATTTTACATTGGCTATCCTGGCTCCAGCAATCAGCCTGTGAAAGGTCCATTTTTGAACAGTGGTGACACCCTGTTGCCGGGTAGATTTCCTCTGGGCAGCAGCCAGTTTGTGAATCCTCATGCCTTCTCAGAGCTGAGAAGCCTTCTTAGCAGCAAGCTCCATTGAAATGGTTATCTGCAAGACTGTTTTAAGACTTAAATGGCCCAAATACCAAGTGGTCTCTAATCGTATAATCCTGAGAGGCACTAAATTTACAAAACTCCGTGTGCCGCTTTAGGGTCACAACAAACTGTGTTATATTCTCCCCTTCTAGCGGAATCCTCCAGTGAGCAATCAGAGAGGGGTGGCACAGTGGTTAACAGTGCTGCCTCACACCGCCAAGGACCAGCATTCAATTCTGACCCTGGGTGACTGTGTGGAGTTTGCACGTTCTCTCCGTGACTGTGTGGGTTTCCTCTTGAAGGGGCTCTGTTTTCTCCCAAAGCCAAAAGATGTGCAGGTTAGGTGGATTGGCCATGCTAAAGCAGGGGCGGGTCTGGCATATTTTACATGAGGCCATTCTCAGCAATCGCAGCAATGAAGTCAGAGTGCCAATTTCAACTGCTGGACAGAATCTAGAAGCTGCATCAAGCTGTTCTGAAAAATTCATGTCAGAATTGAAACTTTGGTGAAGATGGAAGACTGCAAATTTCACACTGAATAGTGATATGTATGTTATGTAAATATGCATGTGAAGGACGCTGACTTGTATTATAAATGCGTTTTCTACTAAAATTGAAACTGTGTCTCTGTAGCCACATATGTGGCTAGTCAGTAACTTCAATTGGACATTACTGTAACGCCAGAAATGATAATTCCATATATTGTGCTTAATACCACAGTATTACTAATCGCCTTACCTGGATTCAAATGTGCCTTGTTTCTCAGTTGGTCGCACTCGTTTTTTCATGACAGCAAGTTTAGTTACGTCCACAATTTTACTGTTTCCATTGTTGTAAGTGAATTCAAGCAGACCATTCCATTCACCCTGCACCCTACACACAACAGTGTTTGTTGAATTGTGTTTTACTTCAGCTGTCACCCTGAAGGAAGAAGTTACACATTTCCGCATCACATTAAAATGTATTGGAACATAATATCAGAATTTAGGAAACTAAAACGTAACTGCAGTTCCAGCTTCGTCTTGTGCTTTGAATACTAACAATCACAATATGTAGGAGCAAGAATGAAACACCAGCTGAATACCCACCTTCTTCAGCTGTTAAAGATAGCTCTATTGAATTCTTCTTGAAAAGAGACAGCCTCATCGCTGACAAATGGATGGAGCACATTCATTTTAGACTCCAAAATTTAGACAGGCTGCCTTCACCTTGGATTTCACCTCCTTTCCCACATGTGATCTGCCCCAGCCCCTCAATCATGCTACTCCCCATTTGCATGTCATTTTGCAGCTTCTTTTTTACCTCATATTCCTCTGGCAACTCATCTTCTTCCAGGACACTCACCAACAGGTTTGATCCTATTCAACTCTTTACCACTCTAACTTATGAGGCTACATATTTGGTGACATAGTTAATAGTTCTCTGAAGCTAACCTTTTAAAATGTCTTCTCCTGATCCATTTGACCCAGATCAGGATGTTTCTGGCCCAAGAAAGAGGTTATCTCTGGATCTGATTCTTAGGAATGAAGTGGGTCAAATGGATCATAGAACATAGAACAGTACAGCACAGAACAGGCCCTTCGGCCCTCAATGTTGTGCCGAGCCATGATCACCCTACTCAAACCCACGTATCCACCCTATACCCGTAACCCAACAACCCCCCCCCTTAACCTTACTTTTTTTTATTAGGACACTACGGGCAATTTAGCATGGCCAATCCACCTAACCCGCACATCTTTGGACTGTGGGAGGAAACCGGAGCACCCGGAGGAAACCCACGCACACAGAGGGAGGACGTGCAGACTCCACACAGACAGTGACCCAGCCGGGAATCGAACCTGGGACCCTGGAGCTGTGAAGCATTTATGCTAACCACCATGCTACCCTGCTGCCCCAAAACTAGAACGAGGAAACGATCATTAGGGGACATATTAAAAAGTTAGCTTCAAAAAAGGACAAGGCTGTCTTTAAAGAAAAGATGGTGTGGGTACAGTCAAGGTA
This sequence comes from Scyliorhinus canicula, assembly GCF_902713615.1. Classification (NCBI taxonomy): domain Eukaryota; kingdom Metazoa; phylum Chordata; class Chondrichthyes; order Carcharhiniformes; family Scyliorhinidae; genus Scyliorhinus; species Scyliorhinus canicula. The sequence continues at coordinate 233,336,583 of NC_052147.1, forward strand.
CATGAACATGTTTTTAAAAAAAATGTATTTATTCAAAGTTTTTCAATAATTTTACAAAACACTCCAAAAAGAAAAATAATACAAAGAAAAAAAAGGGCAACATGCCAACCAAACAGAACCTAACCCGCTAAACAATAAACATTTTAACAAGTTAACATCTAACTTAAAACAAAATAGGGCAAGCGCCCCTTACAAAGAAAAAAGTTGGACTCCCCGAATACCTCACACATCTGTCCTCCACCCCAAAAAACGTACGCATCCTCGCCCCTGTCATATGCGCCCTGTGTACCACTTTAAACTGGATCAGGCCGAGCCTGGCGCAAGATGAGGAGGAATTGACCCTGCCACGGGCGTCAGCCCATAGGCCCTCATCCAGCTCCTCTCCCAGCTCCTCTTCCCACTTGCCCTTCAACTCCTCCACCGAGGCTTCCTCCATCTCCTGCAGCTCCTGGTATATCGCCGAGATCTTACCCTCTCCGACCCACACGCCCGAGATCACCGCACTTCAATTCAACTTTATCTCCTACTTGTTTCCTGACAAATGCCCAAACCTGCATGTACCTGAAGGCATTTCCCGGGGGTAACCCAAATTTCTCCTCCAGTGCCCTCAAACTGGCAAAAGTCTCATCAATGAATAAATCCCCCAGCCTTCAAATTCCCGCCCGGTGCCAGCTTCGGAACCCACCATCTATCCTCCCCGGAGCAAATCCTATGGTTGTTTTGTATCGGGGACCAGACTAAGACCCCCGTCTCCCCCTATGCCGCCTCCATTGCCATTAAATCCTCAGCGTCGCTGTCACCACCGGGCTTGTGGTATACCACTTCGGCGGAAGCGGCAACGGTGCCGACACTAGTGCCCCCAGGCTAGTACTTACACAAGACGCCGCCTCTAGTCTTTTCCATGCCGCCCCCTCTCCCTCCATCATCCATTTCCGAATCATGGACACGTTTGCTGCCCAGTAGTAGCTGCACAGATTCGGCAGTGCAAACCCACCCACCCCCCGACTGCGCTCCAAGAACAGTCTCTTAACCCTCGGGGTCTTATTGGCCCACACAAATCCCATAATACTCTTGTTCACTCGCTTGAAAAAGGCCTTGGGGATGAGGATGGGCAGGCACTGAAACACTGAAATCGGGGATTCCGCACATCTCCTATCCACCCTAAGTATCTCTCCTACCAACCTATCCCTCACCCTCCTCTCCTTTTCTCTGTCAGCCCTGATGGAGATTAGCTCCCTTCTAACCACCGCCTTCAGTGCCTCCCAGACCACACTCACCGACACCTCCCCATTGTCATTGGCCTCCATATACCTCTGTATGCACCCCCGGATCCGCCCACAGACCTCATCCGCCAACAATCCCACGTCCATGCGCCACAACGGGCGCTGGCCCCTCTCTTCCCCTAACCAACTCCACCCAGTGCGGGCCGTGATCCGAAATCACGATGGCCGAATGCTCCGTCCCCTCTACTCTTGGGATCAGTGCCCTGCTCACCACGAAAAAGTCTATCCGTGAATAGGCCTTGTCCATGTGTGAAAAGAAGGAAAACTCCCTCGCCCTTGGCCTAGCAAACCTCCACGGATCCACTCCCCCCATCTGATCCATAAACCCCCTCAGGACCCTGGCCGCAGACGGCCTCTTACCCGATCTAGACCTAGACCGATCCATTGCCGGGTCCAGTACCGTGTTGAAATCCCCCCCCCCCCCCCCCCCCCCCCCCATAATCAGGTTCCCCTCCTCCAAATTCGCGATCCAGCTTAGCATCCGCTTCATGAACCCTGCATCGTCCCAATTTGGGGCATATACGTTCACGAACACCACCCGGGCCCCCTGCAGCTACCACTCACCATCACACAAGCACGGTAGCATTGTGAATAGCACAATTGCTTCACAGCTCCAGGGTCCCAGATTCGATTTCGGCTTGGGTCACTGTCTGTGCGGAGTCTGCACATCCTCCCGTGTGCGTGGGTTTCCTCCGGCTTCCTCCCACAGTCCAAAGATGTGCAGGTTAGGTGGATTGGGCATGATAAATTGCCCTTAGTGTCCAAAATTGCCCTTAGTGTTGGGTGGGGTTACTGGGTTATGGGGATAGGATGGAGGTGTTGACCTTGGGTAGGGTGCTCTTTCCAACAGCCAGTGAAGACTCGATGGGCCGAATGCCCTCCGTCTGCACTGTAAATTATTTGATAACGGCCCCCTTTATCCACCACAATACCCACCTCCTCGAAAGTCACCCGCTTGCTCACCAAAATTGCTACCGCTCTGTTCTTCGTGTCCAGCCCGGAGTGAAAGACCTGCCCTACCCATCCCTTCCTCAGCCTGGTCCGATTCACAACTTTCAGGTGCATCTCCTGTAACATGGCTACGTCTGCCTTCAGTCCCTTTATGTGCGCAAATACCCGGGCCCTCTTGACCGGCCCATTTAGGCCTCTCACAGCTCACCCTCGGTCAGTACAGCAGCAACCCAGCCCCCCCCCCCCCCCCCCCCCCCCCCACCAAGCAATTGCTTAACCCCCCTGCTCCCCCCATTGCACTCCCGTCAGCTGACTCCTGCTGAACCCATCCGCTCCCGCCTCTGCCACCGATCCCCGGGAGATTCCCCCCAAAGCCCAAGTCCCCCCTCCACTCCCCCTGCAAACCAATGTGGACTCCAATCCAGTACCCCCCCGCGTCCGGCCCCGCCCCCTCCCTTTCCACATGAAAATAAACCCCGCGCTCCTTGTCCGGGCTGACCCCGCCCTCTATGGCGCAGCTCCATTCTCCTGCGACCTCACCCCAATCCCCAGAGTCCCCGGCCCCCCCCCCCCCCCCCCCCCCCCCCCCCCCCCCCACCGAACACGGGGAACAACCCCTCCCAAACCAGCACACGCACAGAAAGAAAACACATATCGTCCTCTCCCACTCCCCAACATCCCCCAAAGCATGCTACAGACCACTAATTTGTGTCCAGCTTCTCATTTTTGATAAACATCCACGCCTCGTCCGGCGTATCAAAATAGCGGTGACGGTCCTGATATGCGACCCACAGTCGTGTGGGCTGCAACAGCCCAAACTTCACCCCCTTTCAGTGGAGAAACGCCTTGGCCCGATTGAATCCTGCCCTCTTCTTGGCCAGCTCTGCACTCCAGTCCTGGTAGATGCGAATTTCAGCATTCTCCCACCTGCTGCTCCGCTCGTCAGTGTAACCTCACCACCACAGCTCTCGGCGGCTCATCTGCCCTCGGTCTCCTCGCCAGGACTCTGTGCGCCCCATCCAGCTCCAAGGGCCTCGGAAAGGCTCCCGCGCCCATCAGCATACTCAGCATCGTAGTTACATACGCCCCAGCATCCGACCCCTCCGCACCTTCAGGGAGACCCAGAATCCACAAATTCTTCCTCCTAGACCTGTTCTCCAGATCCTCGAATTTCACCTGCCACTTTTTATGGTGTGCCTCGTGCGCCTCCACTTTCACCGCTAGGCCCAGGATCTCGTCCTTGTTATCAGAGGCCTTCTGCTGCACCTCTTTAATCGCTGTCCCCTGCATCCTCTGGTTCTCTACCAGCCTTTCGATCGACGCCTTCATAGGGGCCAACATCTCTGCCTTCAATTCTGCAAAGCAGCTTCTGAGTAACTCTTGCTGCTCCCGCGACCACTGAGCCCACGCTGCCTGGTCTCTGCCCCTTGCCATTTTGCTTTTTCGCGCCTGTTCTCCTCTCTTCTCTAATGCCCCTTTTTTGACCACGCCGCTCCTGATCCACTCCATACAGTGCTGGGGGAACCTCACTGCCATCTTCCCACACTGGGAATCGTCAACCAAGTGCCGCTGGGGCTCCTTAAAAGGGCCCAAAAGTCCGTGCACGGCGGGAGCTGCCGAACGTGCGACCTATCCAGGCATAGCCGCAACCAAAGTCCGGTACATGAATATATTAAAACCTCTTCCAGCAGGGGCGGTGGAAAAGTGGTACCCGCCAACGGATGAATCAGTACTTGCTGAACACCATTTGGAGGAAGCACTGAGGATGGCATGGATGCAGAGCATTCTCTAGGTAGGGAACTTCATTGTCCATCACAAAGAGTGGTTCAGTAGTACCAGTAGTGCTGGAAGAGTCTAAAGGACATAGTTGCTGGGCTGGATCTAAGTCTGGTGGCGAGGGAAAAACATACTTCACCTCATCCTCCCTAACCTGCCTGCTGCAGATGCAACTGTCCATGACAGTAGCGGTAGGAGTGACCACTGCACTGCCCTTTTAGAGAAGAAGTCCCATATACACATTGAGAATACCTGCCATAGTGTTGTGCGGCACCTCAACTGTGCTAAATGTGACAAGTTTCGAACAAATCTAACAACTTAAAACTGGACAACCGTCAGCAGCACCAGAATTGTAATAATAATCTTTATTATTGTCACAAGTAGGCTTACATTAACACTGCAATGAAGTTACTATGAAAATCCCCTCACAATCTGCAACCTCATGGCCCGGCACACTTTACCATTGCCATCAAGCCAGGGTATCAAACTGGTTCAATGAAGAGTGCAGGAGAGCATTCCAGATGCAGCAGCAGGCATATTTTAAAATGAGGTGTTACCCTGGTGAAGGACAGGAATCCTTGCATGCCAAACAACATAAGCAACAATTGATAAACAAAGCTATGCGACTCCACAACCAACGGATCAGATCGAAGCACTGCAGTCCTGTCACATCCAGCCATGAAAGGTGGTGAACTACTAAACAACTCACTGGAGGAGCAGGCTCCACAAATATCCCCATCAATGATGGAGGAGCCAAGCACATCAGTTAAAAAGATAAGGTTGAAGCATTTGTAACAATCTTCAACCAGAAGTGCCCGGTGGATGATCCATCTCGGCCTCCTTCGGAGGTCCTCAGCAACACAAATGCCAGTCTTCAGCCAATTCAACTCACTCCATGTGATATCAAGAAATGGCTGAAGGCACTGGATACTGCAATGGCTTTGGGCCCCTGACAGTATTCCGGCAATAGTCTGAGACTTGTGGTCCAGAACCTGCTGTGCCCCTCGCCAAGCTTTTCCAATATGTTGTGGAAAGTTGTCCAGGTATGCCCTGTACGCAAACAGCAGAACAAATCCAACCCAGCCAATTATGGTCACATCAGTCAACTCTTGGTCACCAATAAAGCAATGGAAGGAGTAATCAACAGCGCTATCAACTGGTACTTGCTTACCAATAACATGGTCACTGATGCACAGTTTGGGTTCTGCCAGGGTTACTCAGCTCTGAACTCATTACAGCCTTGGTTCAAACAGAGACAAAACAGTTGAACCCGAGGTGAGGCGAGAATGACGCCCCTTGATATTAAGGCAGCATTCGACCAAGAGTGGCATCAAGGAGCCCTGCCAAAGCTGGAGACAATAGGAATCGGGAAGAAACTCTCCACTGGTTGGAGTCATGCCTAGCACAAATGAAGATGGTTGTGGGAGGTCAATCATTCCAGCTCCAGGCCATCACTGCAATGTCAGGAAAACACAGGTAGTTTTAAATGATCTACATTTGTATTGTAAAAGATTAAAAATAAGGTATAGTTTTAAACAGGTTGAATTAAGTGTTTATGTGCAACAAAAGGTTAGTTTCATGCCAGACATGGGGGTTTGTATGCATGGGGGTTTGGCCAGACCAAACTTTACTTCTATTGTGCTTAGAGAGGATTACGGCATAAAAAGTAAACAAAATGGGAGAAGTATCAAGTCGTTGCTTAGTAGCCAGGGGCAACTTTAAAGGTGGGAATACTTTTTGAGTTTAGCTGGATTTATAGCAGTTGGAGCTAGGTAATGAGAAGCAGCTCCGACTGCTCCGCTCGAAGCAGAAAAGTCATACAACGGAGTTAAGTGCATGAAAGCAAGCTCCGGAGGAACTAAAGGATTATCCTTATTTCCAGAGTTTGAAACAAGAATATTCCGTTGGGGACAGAGTACCTGAGATGGTATAGCATTTTGGGTCCATGTTGCAATTCAAAGTAAAGGAACCCAGAAAGAAGAGGTGAAAATCTGGTGTGAATGATTGCACACAGGGCAGATCCTGCTTGAAGGCGTAGAAAAGAGCTTTTTAACCCAAATTGGGTGAAAATTCGACAGAAAAGTGTAACTAGGTCGGAGAAGTTCCCTCCAGGACTGGCATGTCTGCTGGTTACCAAGCCCAGCAGAAGATGGAAGATATGGCCAAGGAGTTGGAAGAGACCTGTGGCGCAACAGCCAGTGGAAGGATGGCGGAGAGAGAAGGGCCAGTATAAGTAGCAAAGCCCCAGATGGAACAGTTGATGGCCTTCATTAAGGAAGTGTTCTGCCTGCAGAGGAAGAAGATGCAAGAGGATCGTGCAAAGGCCATTGAAGGGACTGTGGCAGCCCTGAAGGGCTTGATTGAGAGGGTGGAGAAATGCGCAGGAGTCTCAGATCTGAGAGAATTGAAGGAGAGGGTAGAGCATCCGAGAGGAAGTGAGTTTAGGTACCTGAGGGTAAGGGGCTTCGCGCGAAGGTTTGCAAAACGTTCCCCAGGTTGCTGAGATACACCCTGCTGGAACGACTGTTGCTTCTGGATGAGGAATGGGAGGGCAGGATCGGAGATATATATATATAGGTGGCTGGGAGAACAGGGAGGCAAGCGGATGGTGAAGATTAAGGAGTGGGAAGGGGAGCTGGGATTGGAGATAAACTGGGTAGTACAGAGTGAGGCACTGTGAAGGGTAAATCAGACCTCCTCAAGCGCAAGGGTGAGCCTGACACAGTTCAAGGTCGTACACATGGTACATATGACCCAGGCAAGAATGAGTGGGATGGCAGGCAGTGTGAGAAGTGTGGGCAGGGACCAGCAAACCACACACATGTTCTGGGGCTGTGGAAAGTTGGAGAGATTCTGGGCGGGAGTGTTCACGGCACGAGCAAGGACAGTGCGGGAGGAGGCTGAACCAAACCCTCTGGTGGAGACATTTGGGATATCAGAGAAGCCAGAGCTGATGGAGGGGAGGAAGGCCAATGTTGCGGCCTTTGCCTCTGAGTGCCCAGCAATTAATTTTATTGGAGTGACGGTCAGCAACTCCACCGTGGGTATCAGGAGATTACTTAATGTGATCATGAGGGATGAGAGGTAGAAGTGGTGCTCGCCATAGCCGCAGAGAAGGCCTTTGATCGGGTGGAGTGGGAATAGTATCCATGGGAGGTCCTGGGGCGGTTTGGGTAGGGATTTGTGGACTGGGTCCAGTTGTTATATCAGTCTGCGGACAAACCAGGTGAGTTCAGACTATTTTAGGCTGCACTAGGGGATGAGGCAGGAATGCCCACTTTCCCCACTGCCGTTTGCCCTGGCTACAGAGCCGTTAGCAATGACACTGAGAACATCGGGGGTCTGGCAGGGGATAGTGCAGGGGGACTTGGTGGAGCACAGCGTCTTACTATATGTGGATGATCTACTTCTATATATTTCAGGCCCGCAGGGGGGGGGATTGGAGGGATAAATTAAATATGGGCGAGAGTGAGGTCTTTGTGATTCAGGCGAGGGAGCAGGCGCAGAGATTGGGGGAGATGCCGTATAAGGTGGTAGGGGGGGCCTTCGGTTTTTGGGCATCCAAGTGGCGCGGGAGTGGGAGCAGCTGCACAAGCTGAATCTGGCTCGGTTGGCAGGACAGATGAGGGGGGACTTTTGGAGGTGGGAAGCGTTCCCGCTGTCATTGGCTGGGAGGGTGCAGACAGTGAAGATGACGGTCCTCTCTAGGTTCTTGTTTGTCTTTCAGAGCCTTCAATTTCATCCCTAAGGAGTTCTTTAAAAAGTGAATGCGGTGATTTTGGGGTTTGTGGGCGCGGATAAAGAAGGTGCTGCTGGAGCAGGGGCGTGGAGGGGCTGGCCTTTCCAAATTTTATAAATTATAAAATATAGCAGCAAATATAGCGAGAATCAGGAAGTGGGTAATTGAGGGGTGGGGTTCTTTTTGGGAGGGGGTGGAGGCGGCCTCATGTAAAGACATGCGTTTGGGGCACTATTAACGGCACCAGATACTCCACAAGCCCAGTTGTAATGGTAGCCCAAGGGTGTGGGGACAGTGGCAGCAGCACATGTGGCTGGAAAGGGCATCGGTATGGGCACCGGTCTGTGATAAACACCGCTTCGCTCCCGGGGGGGGGCTGAATGACTTTGTGCGGAGGCAGGTTTTCCCACAACTGCCTCCCGAGGGGCTACAGGGTAAGGTGATGTCGAGAGTAGGAGTAGGGGTGGCCTCAGAGATCTACAAGGAACTGATGAGTGGGAGGGAGTCCCGATAGGGGAGATGAAGTGAAAGTGGTAAAAAAAGCTGGGTGGGAGCTGGAGGCCGGATTATGAGAGGAGGCCCTGAGGCAAGTCAATGCATCCTCGTCATGTGGCATTAAAGAAGATCAAGACCAGGCTGCACAAGAGCAACGTGAGGCTTGATGTGAGGACTTGGCTCATCTTCGGGTGACTTTCAAGGAGAGAGACTATTACCTTGATGTGCCGGAGGATGCAAATAAACGTGAAAAAGCACGGACTGGGGGTTAACTAAAGTGCTTAAGGACTACAGAGTTTATTGTTTGTTCATTGTTAAGTTCATCTATATTTGTATTTTGTGGACATTTAGGTTTTTGAGGGACAAGGAGTTTTCTTTTCCCCCCCCCCCCCCCCCAAAGTCCATCGGGTTTATTCCCAGATTGACCGCTTTATGGTGGGTAGGTCTCTTCTGCCTGGGGTGAAGATGGCGGGGGTACTCAGTGACCGTTATATTGGATCATGCTCTGCAATTTGTGGACCTGATGTTGGAATCGGGCCGCTCTCAGAGACTCCCATGGAGACTGGATGTTGGCCGTGGGTAAGAGATTTTGTGAGCAGGTATCCTCTACCATTGGGAGCATGGTGAGTTCAACAAGAATGAGGCAGTCTAGCCTTCCATGCTCTGGGAAGCCCAGAAGGCAGTTATTAGGGGGAGATAACCTCTTGTAAGGAGCATATGGATAAATCTGGGAAGATGGCATTGCAGCGGCTGGTGGACTCCATTCTCGAGGTGAACCGCTAGTACACAATCTCTTCGACACCGGAGTTATTGACAGTAAGACAAAAAATGAAAATGGATTTTGAGTTGTCGTCAAAAGGTGAGGTGGTGGCCCAGCTGCAAGGGGCACTTTTATAAGCATAGGGAGAAGGCCAGGCTCACCAGCTAAGACGACAGGTTGCCTCCTGGGAGATAGTGCAGGTTAGGGACTCAGGTGGCAGGTTGGTTCCATCCCCAAAGAAGGTTAATGAGGTGTTTGAGGCCTTCAACTGTGGATGTATGAGTTAGAGCCCCCGAAGGAGGGCCTTCAACGAAGCAATATTTAGATGGGTTGACCTTTCTAGAGATGGAGCAGGAGAGAAGGCAGGAGTTGGAGACAACGATAGAGCCGGAAGAGACCATGAGCTGCATTCAATTAATGCAGGCGGGCAAAGCACCGGGTCCAGATGGGTCCCTTATTGAATTTTACAAACAGTTTGCTGGTCGGTCGGTTCCACTTCTGCTGGATATGTTTAAGGATTCCGTATTGCGGGGGATGCTGCTGGCCACGCTGGCGCAGGCATCGATTTCCTTGATCCTGAAGAAAGACAAGGACCCCATGGAATGTGGGTCGTATCAGCCTATTTCGCTGTTGACGTTGTTAGCAATGCGTTTGGAGCTCTGCCTTCCTGGGATGATTTCAGAGGAGCAGACAGAATTTGCTAAGAGTTGGCCAATATTAGGATATTGTTAAATGTTATCCTCCTTAGGGACTAAGCCAGATGTGATTATTTCAATGGACGTGGAAAAGGCGTTCGATAAGATTGAGTGCGGATACCTCAGATCCTGGGGTGGTTTCGCTTTTGGCCAAAATGTATTTAATCGATAAGGCTTTTGTGCAGGGCCCACACTGCAAGTGTATGTAATAATGCCCTGAGCGTGGGTTATTTCCAACTGAAGGTTCTGTGGGAACGAAAGAGACTCACGGTTGGTTTGTTGCCTCCCAGGTGCCAGGGTTCGTGATGTCTCTGATCGTGTTTTTGGGATCCTTAAGGGGGAGGGGGAGCAGCCCCAAGTTGTGGCCCACATAGGTACCAACGACATAGGTAGGAAGAGAGATGGAGATTTGAGACAGAAATTCAGGGAGCTAGGGTGGAAGCTGAGAGCTAGAACAAACAGAGTTGTTATCTCTGGGTTGTTACCCGTGCCACGTGCTAGCGAAGTGAGAAATAAGGAGAGAGAGGAGTTGAACACGTGGCTACAGGGATGGTGCAGGAGGGTGGGTTTTGGTGCTCATTCTGGGGTAGGTGGGTTCTCTACAAACAGGATGGTCTTCACCTGAACCAGAGGGGTACCAATATCCTGGGGGGGGAGATTTGCTAGTCCTCTTCGGGGGGGTTTAAACTAATTCAGCAGGGGGATGGGAACCTAAATTGTAGTCCTAGTGTACAGGATGTTGAGAGTAGTGAGGTCAGGGATAGGGTTAAAAGTTCGAAAGAGGGCACCGGCAAGCAAGACGCTGGTTTGAAGTGTGTCTACTTCAACGCCAGGAGCATCCGGAATAAGGTGGGTGAGCTTGCAGCATGGGTTGGTACCTGGGAATCTCGATGTTGTGGCGATTTCGGAGACATGGGTAGAGCAGGGACAGGAATGGTTGTTGCAGGTTCCAGAATTTAGATGTTTCTGTAAGAACAGAGAAGATGGTAAAAGAGGGGGGGGGGGGTGTGTGGCATTGTTAATCAAGGAAAGTATTACGGCGGTAGAAAGGACATTTGAGGACTCGTCTACTGAGGTAGTATGGGCCGAGGTTAGGAACAGGAGAGGAGAGGTCACCCTGTTGGGAGTTGTCTATAGACCTCCGAATAATTCCAGAGATGTAGAGGAAAGGATTGCAAAGATGATTCTCGACAGGAGCGAGAGTAACAGGGTAGTTGTTATGGGGGACTTTAACTTTCCAAATATTGACTGGAAATACTATAGTTCGAGTACTATAGATGGGTCAGTTTTTGTGCAGTGTGTGCAGGAGGGTTTTCTGACACAGTATGTAGACAGGCCAACAAGGGGCGAGGCCACATTGGATTTGGTACTGGGTAATGAACCCGGCCAGGTGTTAGATTTAGATGTAGGTGAGCACTTTGGTGATAGTGATCACAACTCGGTTATGTCAGACAGAAGGCAGAGAGTTGGGATAAAAGGTTATTTTTCGGAATGGCAACCGGTGACAAGTGGTGTCCCGCAGGGTTCAGTGTTGGGGCCACAGCTGTTCTCTTTATATATTAACGATCTAGATGACAGGACTGGGGGCATTCTGGCCAAGTTTGCCGATGATACAAAGATAGGTGGAGGGGCAGGTAGTATTGAGGAGGTGGGGAGGCTGCAGAAAGATTTAGACAGTTTAGGAGAATGGTCCAAGAAGTGGCTGATGAAATTCAACGTGGGCAAGTGCGAGGTCTTGCACTTTGGAAAAAAGAATAGAGGCATGGACTATTTTCTAAACGGTGACAAAATTCATAATGCTAAAGTGCAAAGGGACTTGGGAGTCCTAGTCCAGGATTCTCTAAAGGTAAACTTGCAGGTTAAGTCCGTAATTAAGAAAGCAAATGTAATGTTGTCATTTATCTCAAGAGGCTTGGAATATAAAAGCAGGGATGTACTTCTGAGGCTTTATAAAGCACTAGTTAGGCCCCATTTAGAATACTGTGAGCAATTTTGGGCCCCACACCTCAGGAAGGACATACTGGCACTGGAGCGGGTCCAGCGGAGATTCACACGGATGATCCCAGGAATGGTAGGCCTAACATACGATGAACGTCTGAGGATCGTGGGATTATATTCATTGGAGTTTAGGAGGTTAAGGGGAGATCTAATAGAAACTTACAAGATATTGAATGGCTTGGATAGGATGGACGTAGGGAAGTTGTTTCCATTAGCAGGGGAGACTAGGACGCGGGGGCACAGCCTTAGAATAAAAGGGAGTCACTTTAGAACAGAGATGAGGAGAAATTTCTTCAGCCAGAGAGTGGTAGGTCTGTGGAATTCATTGCCACAGAGGGCGGTGGAGGCCGGGACGTTGAGTGTCTTTAAGACAGAAATTGATAAATTCTTGATTTCTCGAGGAATTAAGGGCTATGGGGAGAGAGCGGGTAAATGGAGTCGAAATCAACCATGATTGAATGGTGGAGTGGACTCGATGGGCCGAATGGCCTTACTTCCGCTCCTATGTCTTATGGTCTTATGTTTACTTTAGCAATGGGCAGGGATAGGTATATACCGCAAGGCAAGAATTATAGCCGGGGGAAAGGCAATTATGATGCTATTTGGCAAGATTTAGGATGTATAGGATGGGGAAGGAAACTGCAGGGGATGGGTACAATCGAAATGTGGAGCTTTTTCAAGGAACAGCTACTGCGTGTCCTTGATAAGTATGTACCTGTCAGGCAGGGAGGAAGTTGTCGAGCAAGGGAACCGTGGTTTACTAAGGAAGTTGAAGCACTTGTCAAGAGGAAGAAGAAGGCTTCTGTAAGGATGAGACATGAAGGCTCAGTTAGGGCACTTGAGAGTTACAAGTTAGCCAGGAAGGACCTAAAGGGAGAGTTAAGAAGAGTGAGGAGAGGACACGAAAAGTTGTTGGCGGATAGGATCAAGGAAACCCCCAAGGCTTTCTATAGGTATATCAGGAACAAAAGAATGACTAGAGTAAAATTAGGGCCAATCAAGGATAGTAGTGGAAAGTTGTGTGGAATCAGAGGAGATAGGGGAAGCGTTAAATGGATATTTTTCATCAGTGTTTACACTGGAGAAAGACAATGTTGTCGAGGCGAATACTCAGGTTCAGTCGACCAGGCTAGATGGAATTGAGGTTCAAAAGGAGGAGGTGTTATCAATTTTGGAAAATGTCAAAATAGATAAGTCCCCATGGCCAGATGGGATTTATCCTAGGATTCTCTGGGAAGCCAGGGAGGAGATTGCAGAGCCTTTGTCCTTGATCTTTATGTCGTCTTTGTCGACAGGAATAGTGCCGGAGGACTGGAGGATAGCAAATGTTGTCCCCTTGTTCAAGAAGGGGAGTAGAGACAACCCTGGTAATTATAGACTTGTGAGCCTCACTTCGGTTGTGGGTAAAATGTTGGAAAAGGTTATAAGAGATAGGGTTTATAATCAACTTGAAAAGAACAAGTTGATTAGCGATAGTCAACACGGTTTTGTGAAGGGTAGGTCATGCCTCACAAACCTTATTGAGTTTTTTGAGAAGGTGACCAAACAGGTGGATCAGGGTAAAGCGGTTGATGTGGTGTATATGGATTTCAGTAAGGCGTTTGATAAGGTTCCCCACGGTAGGCTATTGCAGAAAATAAGGAAGTATGGGATTGAAGGTGATTTAGCGGTTTGGATCAGTAATTGGCTAGCTGAAAGAAGACAGAGGGTGGTGGTTGATGGCAAATGTTCATCCTGGAGTTCAGTTACTAGTGGTGTACCGCAAGGATCTGTTTTGGGGCCACTGCTGTTTGTCAATTTTATAAATGACCTGGAAGAGGGTGTAGAAGGATGGGTTAGTAAATTTGCAGATGACACGAAGGTCGGTGGAGTTGTGGATAGTGCTGAAGGACGTTATAGGATACAGAGGGACATAGATAAGCTGCAGAGCTGGGCTGAGAGGTGGCAGATGGAGTTTAATGCGGAAAAGTGTGAGGTGGTTCACTTTGGAAGGAGTAACAGGAATGCAGAGTACTGGGCTAATGGCAAGATTCTTGGTAGTGTAGATGAACAGAGAGATCTCGGCATCCAGGTACATAAATCCCTGAAAGTTGCCACCCAGGTTAATAGGGCTGTTAAGAAGGCATATGGTGTGCTAGCCTTTATCAGTAGGGGGATTGAGTTTCAGAGCCACAAGGTCATGCTGCAGCTGTACATAACTCTGGTGCGGCCGCTCCTGGAGTACTGCGTGCAGTTCTGGTCACCACATTATAGGAAGGATGTGGAAGCTTTGGAAAGGGTTCAGAGGAGATTTACTAGGATGTTGCCTGGTATGGAGGGAAGGTTTTACGAGGAAAGGCTCAGGGACTTGAGGTTGTTTTCGTTAGAGAGGAGAAGGCTGAGAGGTGACTTAATAGAGACATACAAGATAGTCAGAGGGTTAGATAGGGTGGACAGTGAGAGTCTTTTTCCTCGGATGGAGATGACCAACACGAGGGGGCATAGCTTTAAATTGAGGGGTGGTAAATATAGGACAGATGTCAGAGGCAGTTTCTTTACTCAGAGAGTAGTAGGGGTATGGAACGCCCTGCCTGCAACAGTAGTAGACTCGCCAACTTTAAGGGCATTTAAGTGGTCACTGGATAGACACATGGATGAAAATGGAATAGTGTAGGTCAGATAGGCTTCAGATGGTTTCACAGGTCGGCGCAACATCGAGGGCCGAAGGGCCCGTACTGCGCTGTAATGTTCTATGTTCTATGAACAGGGGGACACGACAGGGGTGTCCATTGTCTCTTCTTGTGTTTGCCTTAGCAATCGATCTGCTGGCCATTTTGTGGAGGTCGGCTAACAGAGGGAGGGGGAAGAGAGCATGGAGGGAGGGAGCATAGGGTGTCCCTATATGCGGACGATCTGTTGCTATGCATCACTGAACCACTCTCCAACGTGGGGGAAATAATGGAGTTTGCTCAGGAAGTTTAGCTCCTTTTCAGGGTCCAAGCTGGATCTGGGCAAGAGAGTGAATATTGGGGGCAGTCAAGAAAAGAGTTTGTCTTTTTATTAAGATTCTGTTTTCTCTTTGGCGCGGGGGGGGGGGGGGGGGGGGGGGGGGGGGGGGGCGTGTGATGGGGACTGGGTGGGTGTACTTTTGGTATAGTGCAGTGTTGGGATTTGTTGCTTTTTTTTGTTATAATTAAAATCTTGCTTGAATAAACTATATTAAAAAAAGATGACCAAAAGCTTAAAATAGTAGCTTTTAAGAGTCTAAAAAGAGGAAAGAGAAGAAGAGATTTAGAGAGGGAATTCCAGAGTTTCGGACTTTGGCTGTTGAATGTTCAGTAGCCAATGGTGGTAGTGGTTAACATTGAGAATGTTTGGACGACTGTAGTGTTGGGAAAGATTACAGAGATAGGGAGCAGGATTGTCCAATCCCGTGGCAGAGTGTCCACGTCGTCGTAAACGCCGTTGCGTTTTACGACGGCGTGAATGGGCTGCTCCCACGACTAATTCTGGCCCCTTCAGGGGGCCAGCACGGCGCTGGAGCAGTTCGCGCCGCTCCGGCTGCAGATCCCGGTGCGAACTGTGCGGCGCGGGATCTGTGCATGCGCAGTTGCGCCGACGTCAACGAGGACATGCGCAGTGGCACCAGCGCCAACGTGCACATGCGCAGTGGTCTCCTTCAACGTGCCGGCCCTGATGCAACATGGCGCAGGACTACAGGGGCCAGTGCGTAGGAAAGGAGGTTCCCAGACACAGAGTCCAGCCCTCCGATTGGTGGGCCCCGATCGCGGGCCAGGCCACATCGGAGGCCCCCCCCCAAAGGCCGCCAACCGACCCTTACATGCCGAGGTCCCGCCGGCCCCAGAGCAGGTTAGAATGGTGCCGGCGGTTCTCGGCTCTTTTCTTACGGCCGCTTGGCCCATTTGGGCCGGAGAATCGGTGGGCCGCCCACGTAGAGAGGCCCGCGACCGCGCCAGCGCCAATTCTCCGCTCTCCGAGAATCACGTGCCCACATCGGGGCGGCATGGCGCGATTGGGAAGATTACAAAGATAGGGAAGATTACGGA
The DNA here is from genome assembly GCF_902713615.1 of Scyliorhinus canicula. Lineage (NCBI taxonomy): Eukaryota > Metazoa > Chordata > Chondrichthyes > Carcharhiniformes > Scyliorhinidae > Scyliorhinus > Scyliorhinus canicula. The sequence goes on from NC_052147.1 coordinate 233,352,326, forward strand.
GATAGGGAAGATTACAGAGATGGGGGAGATGAGGCAGATTATAGAGATAGGGAAGGTTATAGAAATCGGGGGAGATGAGGAAGCTTACAGAATTGGGAGAAATGGGGCTCTGGAGGAATTTGAAAACAAGTACGAAAATTATAAAATAAGGCTTTTCTTAACCCAATGTTGGTAAGCATGCAACAGCTTAGCATGCAGATAGCAGTGGTTTGGATTACCTCACCTTTATGGATGGTGCAGAAGGGATGCCTGTCAGGAGAGCATTGGAATAGTCAAGTCCAGAGGTATCAAAGGCATGGATAAAGCTTTCAGCAAATCAATTAAGAAAGGAGAGTTGGACGATATCCCAGGAAGTCAAAATAGGCAGTTTTAGCAATGGTGTGAATGTGGTTGGATTGATTTCTCGGAGTCAAACATGTCTTAAAAAGTTAACAGTTTGAGTCAGCCTCAGACAGTAACCAGGGGGGAGGGTATCAGCAGCAAGGCAATGAAGCTTGTGGCAAGGATCAAAAACTGGCCAATGATCAGTTGGATAATATTTCTGCTCATCCAATATCAGATGCCAGTCAAATAGTCTGACAATTTAGAGACAGTGGAATAGTTGAGTGAGGTGATGGTGAGGTAGAGATTGGCAATGTTAGCATACAAGTAGAAAATGTTTTCATTTCATTTCAAATGATGGTGTTTTTGGATGATTTATTAGAGAGGAAGTATTAAAGACTAGCGCATGATTAGCCTTCCTTGCTAGACGGCTAGAAAAGATTCAACAGATACGCAAAGCTCTGGATTATACCATATCATGAGTACTGTGTACAATACTGAATGCTGTACTTTATAGCAAATATATTGACTATGGACAGAGTGCAGTGCAGATTCACCAGACTGTTACCAAGGTTCCATGGGTTAAATTATGAGAAACGATTACATAACCTCGCCATGAATTCCTTAGAACATAGAAAGTTACGGTAATATTTTTAGAATTTAGAAAGAAATTGACACAGCGGTCAGAGAGAAACATTTGCCATTGGCGTCAAGACTTGGACAAGGGGACAATGAAGAGTGCGGAAGGGCATGATAGGAGCAGCACCATGCATACCTATAAATGAGGTATCAACCTGATGAAGCTACAACACAGGACTACTTGTACGCTCGCAGCAAATGACTGACAGAGCTAAGCGATCCCACAACCATCAAGACTTAATTGACACCATATCCATCAGCTTAAACATTAATTCCCTCCATCACAGTGTCAGCAATGTATAACCTCTACATGATGCACTGAAGCAGTTCATCAAGGCACCTTCCAAACATACAACCGCTACCATTTCGAAAGACAAGGGCAGAAGATACATGGGAACACCACCACTAAGTTTCCCTCCAAGCCACTCACCATCCTGTCTTGGAAAAATATTGCTGTTCTTTCACTACCACTGGGTCAAAATCCAGGAACTCCCTTCCTAACAGCACCATGGGTGTACCTACAGTACATGGACTGCAGGGGTTCAGGAAGACAGTTCACCAATACATTCACAAGAGAAATTAGGGATGGGCAATGAATGTTGGCCTAGGCAGCGAAGCCTACAGCCCTTGAATGAATTAAAAACATAACCTTCTTGTCTTCAATACCTACACGTTGCTTTCACTAACAACCGCTGAAGAAAGAGGGTCAATTTTCATGTGTACTTAATGTTACCATAAGTTTATTTATGCACATCACTAGGGACTGACTGTACCTGTGAAGTTTGCCACCATAAAATGGCTTTGTGTGAAAAGTTATAGCTGCTGAGTAACCCGTCTTCGCACAGTTGACATTAACTTTTCCTCCGAGTTCCACCCAAGGAACTGTCAAAATGGAACGAGCGTACGCACAAGGAAGGGTAAATGTGTACTCCTCTCCATGTTCCAAGAGACACAAGAGACCTAAATGGCAAAAAGATATTAATTTACAGCATTTTCATTGACATCATCTGAAAAGAATTGTTACAACAGTACATTTTGTTACAGTAGAGACCATACAATTAAATTCTGTCAATCATCTGTTGCCTTAAATGCAAGTTCAAAACACTGCACCATTAGCAGCTTGATTGTTATTAATTAACTTATGTATTATCAATCTGAAAAGCAACCTATAAAAAGCATGTTGAGCATTTGGTCCAAATTGTTTTATATATTGGTAGGGAAAGAGAGGACAACTATTTTTGGAACAATTATGCACACAAATTTCCATATATGGGTTTAATGACCATCTAACTATTTTCATACAGGATAACATGAGAATTCGAAATGCATATGCCATAACAATAATTTCCAATGCAGAGTTTGGGGGAAAAAAAAAATTATTATTGAATAAACAGTTCTCCAATGTCTCCATAGGAGGGTGTATGCAGTGTGGTACACAGAGTCATACAGGAAAGCCCCAGATTCACTCTCTGATCTATGGGGACCTTGTTTACATTATTGTAACCAGTATGAGTCACTGTCTTGAGAAGGGCAAGAACATTCAAAGTACAAAGTACTGGATATTGACGGAATTAAAGTCAATTCCCTACCTTGATTGACATTCTTCATTCTTCAAAAGGATGCATCCTCCACATACTGCAGGATCAGCCCAGGTTGTCAACAGGGAAAATCACAAGGGCCCTTTAAGATAGTTTTGACATCATGTGATCTTCCCTTCTTGCGCCATATAAAGGCACCTCCCTGGGCTACTTTGTAGCTCTTAACCAGAGGGAGCAGAACAAAGAAATTGTAAACAGAGACATACATTTAGCTGTACATATGGACTTTTAATACCCTTCAAGGAAATGGGAATGGAGGAATCAGCCGATCCTTGGTACGTGGAGGAAACTACTACAAAGAATGAAAGATGACCTCACTGGTAGATATGCATTCGAACACCCACCACATACCATAGAAGCTTAACCCAGTAATGGGGGGGGGGCAATTTTGGTAAATGGACTATTTTCAGATGCACTACTACAGATGCTGTCTAAGGCGGCTTTTTAAAGTATAAATATAGTTGGCTCAAAATGTAGCACTAGTATTGGAATATCATTTCCTATAAGATTTCCTGTCTGAAATTGGTAACAGGATAAAATTATAAGCTACAGTTAATCTTTGCCTAGAGATCCTCGTTCTCCATGATACAAGAAGCCCAGCTTTTCAAACTGACTTGGTTCTATCTACATAGAAAGAGAAGGTCCATTTAGCATCCAAATATTCAAATCTACAACCAAGCCTATCTTTGTGGAGGCAATTAGAATAATATTACCACGCACGTCTCTTACATATATAAAAGGGTGCTCTCCAAGATATCCACTCAGGCTAATAGAAATCAGCTTCAACATTATGTCCAGCAGGTAATGAAGATACTCAGAGCCAAAGTTGTAATGCTTCATCATACTTTTGCAGCAGTTTGTCTTTACATTTTCTTTTGTGTGCTTGTGTTTTTTCCTCTCTAACGCTCAACAACTACAATTCTTGAAAAACTGAAATACAGCTGCCAGTTCCTCACTGATAATTCCTCACCCAAGCAAACCTAACACCCAACTTCCCCCTCAAATAAGGTACACAGGCCCACTGCCACCATTTTGGACTTTGTTCTGGACACAGGTCTTGCAGCCTGTCAATCCTTGCCTCAGGTCCGACAGCCTCATGACCTCCTTCTAAATTGAGGCTCATTTGTGGCACCACAACTTAACAAAACTCCAATATTTCCAAAAGCTGGGTTTGATAAATTGTCTGAATGGTCATTTCCACAAATCTAGGGAGGAGCTTTTATTTTGCTGACTCACTTATCTGAGGTAATGGTTCTTCACTGGGTTGTGACAGAAAATAAGTGGTGCTCTGCTCGTCAAAATGGCATAACTGCTGAATGGTTGGGGTAGCCTGTCAGGAGGTAGGGCTTTTTGAAACATTTTGCTTGAAGGACATTGTTAGAAGTAATTACTGAATTCCTGATTCAGAAATTCAAAAGGGTCAAAGACTTAGCTGAGGCCTTTAGGGCATGGTGGTCTGTACCCCACAAGTAGTCATTAGTCTTGAAGTTCTCCTGGAGGCATTTCCAATACACCAGCAGAACCCCATCCAAATCTATATGCAATGTATGCAGAAATGTATACAGACAAGATTTCTGATGGCCTTTGGCGAAAGAATTGTACCAGTGAGTGTGGTAGCAAGTTACTATTGATACAATGATGTTCATAAAACAGTTTGACAAACAGTAACATGGAATTTCTGTCCTTAGGGGATCCCTCCTCGAGCTTCAATTGCACCTGACGGACTGCAGCAGGATTGCTTGCTGTTGTAATATACACAATCTAAAGAGGCTTTTAAAACCTCTGTGTATACAGTTTACTTTGAACTGATGTGCATATTGAGCCTGTTTCTGTCCACTACCTCCTAACAGTCTACAAGAAGAACGGGAAAGAAATGTCTGCAAATTTTGAAATAGTGGCACAACATCTAGGAATGTTCCAGTGCCCCAATATTTTGACTTCAGGGCATAATCATATCAATAACAATGCCTTAGCAGATGAATTAATTGCCATTTCAAGATAAGAGAGACACTTGCGGAAAGAATCTCAGCACCAACCATAAACTAAAAGATGCTCGAGACCTACAGCATCCGAGCGATAATTGGAAAATACCCGATCATAATTTGCCTTGGTGCTCGCTGGTAATTAGCTATAGCAGAAAGTGGCAGAATCAAACAGTAAATGTGGAAAAACAATCATGATCACACAATGCTGATTCTGGGAAGACAAACCCCTCGAGTATCACTGCGCAGTTACACCACCAAATCATATGCATTGACTAGGTCAAGACTGAGAGTTGACTCTTTTGGTGAATCCTCCCGAGACACCTTGCACCTGCACAGTTTGTCATGCAGTAAAGGCAGCAAACCCCAGGCACAATTGACAAACAGCCATGTTAGAGAAGGTTAAATGCCAACAAAGGCAAAATTCGTGAATCTCAACAGTAACTGTGAAATTCAGAGTCAAATTTATGGCCCGAAGAAATGACCTTTTTGTTTTAAAAACGAGAAAGATGGCAGTGCAATGCTGACTTGCTTTTTCAAGAAGTTACATAATATAAAATTCTGAATGCAGCAATGATAGAAATTGTTCTGTTGGACAGTAGTGAATAGAACTGAATACCATCTTTGGGAGGCTCATTTACATAGCACAGTCACATGGGTAACGTTAAAACGTATCTTAAAGAGACTGGATCCTTAGGATTTTTCTCAATGACAACTTGGCTGATCCTACAGAATGCAAAGGATGCTGAAATGAAGGATATGGAAATGAAAACTATGTGAATCTAATAAACTTGAAAATGCATAGCTCATAATAACAGAATCAAAACTCTAATTCAAACATTTACATCTATATTAAGCAGAGATATACACAACACAATGGAGAATCACCTTGAATACCTAAACAGGCAAAATACTGTACACTCTTCACCTTTGGTTGAGAAAACACAATATAAAATAAACCAGTTTAAGAAAAGTTACACGGTAATCAAAAAATTAAACCAAAACCACAAACTATAAAAGCAAACTTCAAGTGTGCTAAAACCAACTACCTTTAAAATGAACCGTCTCAAGTAATTTCCTGATATCCATTATCAAACGATCAAACTGGTTCATAAATCTTATAAAGTTTGAAGATGAGAGTAGGGGAATAGTCACTAGTGACTTCCTGATATGGGGACAGAAGGCACAAGGAATTGATTGACAATATCTGCATTTCCTATGCCAAGGCAGCATTAAATCAGAAACATGTCAGACATATTGATTCATCAGAGTATTGTCATGAGATCTGTCAATCAATCCATAAAGCTCAATTGACAATCACTTTTCAGTTTCATTGCTAGTTATCTATGCTGATCAGAAATCTAACAATGCACACAAAAAATATTCTGTTAAACTAAATTTATACAACTTATGAAACATTAAACCATGTATCGCTTGTTCAGAAGTCAATCAAAAACTGTGACTTGGGTAATGCAACTCTAAGTAAGAAGTTGCCAGATTTCTCCCATTTATAGGTTTAATTTAAAGCTTTTGGGGAGCATTAATGTTTTCAAGCTAACTGTTGTGCTCCAAAAGAAGTTACAACACTATTTCCACGGACATATAATTAAAAGGAAGCCAAATATTTTATTCTGGAAAGTAATAGTCCCAATGGACTCTCAAGATTACTTAAATAAACTATCTTCCTCTTTAGATCGTTGCAACAATGTTAATAATATTCCAAAGAGACTCAGCTGCTCCTGAACCATTCCCTAGGTGGGTCAATAAGTTACAGACAGCAGCTTGGACAGAAAATCTACCACTGTCCACAAAAGAAACTGATCATAGAATTTACAGTGCAGAAGGAGGCCATTTGATAACACACCTCCTCACATTTTGTTAATCGATTGTTAGAAATAATGCAGAAGAATTTATAACAAAGAGAGAAGACTATTAGAAAAATCATGACCAGCCACATTGTTTCCTTGGGCTTCTCTGGCGAACTCAAAGGTGCTAATCTACATTACACCACTCCTTGGAGCAAAACGTTCAGCGTGCAGCCACTAAGGATCATCATAGTGAGCCAACTCCAGCTTCTAATCAAATACGATATTGTAGATATTCTGCTTATGACAAGCCCCTATACGCCACATTCCGGCAGCTGTTCGGGTACACAGAGGGAGAATTCAGAATGTCCAATTCACCTAACAGCACTTCTATAGAGACTTATAGGCGGAAACCGGAGCACCCGGAGGAAACCCACGCACACACGGGGAAAACGTGCAGACTCCACACAGACAGTGACCCCAGCGGGAATCGAACACATGACCCTGGTGCTTGTGAATCCATAGTGCTAACCACTATGCTACCATGCTGCCCATATTGGCGTTATCTTCTAATACCACCCATGAACCTTAAAAAAATATATAATTAAGAGTTCAATTTTAGTTTAAGTTCACAACCCAATTATTATAAATTTGTTCTTTCACAATTGGACCCAGTCTGGTCTTATTTCAATCCTGTGGATATTAACTGTAATTAGATAACATACAGGTTTCCAATAATCACCTATTTCTCTCTTTCTTCAAATCAGAAGCAATTGCATCCTTACCTTCTCCAATCATTACAACTCCAATGGACATGCCCATAAACTTGCTTTTCGTCCATACATGTGTATTTGCACACATGTTTTTCTCTTCACACTCTACATAAAATCCCGAAACAGGTGGATGATGGGATACCTGCTCTGCCACAAATCTTAAATGATAGTCTGACTGGCCATTTCCCTCTGTCCCATCAGGACACTTCGTCTTCTGCTGACAACTCTGTGATGAGGTATTGGCTGAAGTATTGTTCATTGTGTTTTTTGGTACATTCCATGAACAGTGAAATGTTTCACCAATAATTGGATTGTATGGTTTCTTAGCAATTGCTCCTTTCCGGCCTTCATGGAATGAGGTGAGGTAATACTCAACAAAGCTGATCATCCTCTCTTCAGGGGTAGCACCATCTGAGATAGCAAGGAAGAGGTCTGGATGGGACATAAAATCTGCATACATCTCCAGCAATGAACGTTTTTCCAGTATGAAGGTTGGAAGAACCACCTGTGGTAGATACAGGAAAGTACATTTTAAATGCACCCTTATGTACCCTCAATCTAGTGACATTTCTCAAAATGATAATTAGCAAATAGGATGATTCGATAATTTCAGGAGGATTAGGATAACCATTTGGCCCACCTTGACTCTGAATATTCTTTGATGCCGTTGTTAGTTAGTTACATGAAGTCACGACTGGTCTCCCAAGGTGTGCAACTTGCAAGTAGACCTCCCAGGGAAGATTGGGCGAATGCTGCGCTCCATTTGGGGGGGGGGGGGGGGGGGGGGGTCATCATGCTTGGGTACGCCCTGGCACTGCTAGTGCTCACAGTCAGTGCTGGGGGGGGGGATTTCAGGTTGAACCAGTTTGCTTGCTCGCTGTTGTACAGCGTTTAAAAATGGTGCCCGATTCTCACGCTTTAAGCTGCAGGCAGGGCAAGCGAATCCCTCCCAATGTGTTAACTTCAAAATACCCATATAACTGTTATATATAGCACGGTAGCACAGGGGGCAGCACAGTTGCTTCACAGCTCCAAGGTCCCAGGTTAGATTCCCGGTTTGGGTCACTGTCTGTGCGGAGTCTGCACGTTCTCCCTGTGTCTGCACGGGTTTCCTCCGGTTGCTACGGTTTCCTCCCACAGTCCAAAGATGTGCAGGTTAGGTGGGTTGGCCATGAAAAATTCCCCTTAGTGTCCAAAAAGGTCAGGTGGGGTTACTGGGTTACGAGGATAGGGTGCTCTTTCCAAGAGCTGGTGCAGACTCGATGGGCTGAATGGCCTCCTTTTGCACTGTAAATCCTATGGTTCTATGATTTTGCAGTCTGGAGAGTTTTTAATATTGTTTCAAATGTGAAATAATAAATCCAGTTAATTGTGTTTTATTAACAATTTGCTTTCCATATGCATTATTTCTTCCTGTTCCATCCCGAATCAATTAACTGATGCAAAGTTCTCAACAAATATCCATATGTGCCTTCTCAAAGCAAATCAGCCAACAGTAAATGCAAAATCATTCAGCAAGTCAACGATGCTATCCCAACTTGCAAGCCTCAACAAATACATAATGAGCTTCTCCACTTGTAAGGAGTTTGAAGTTCGAGGTATTGCTTTATCCTGTCAGGCTAGCGTGGGAACAGGACAACATAACTCACTGTGTTAAGAAATAAAAACCTACACAAACAACATAAATGAATATTTGGAGCCCTAACTTGAATGTCGGTTTGAAATATTTGAAGCTTCAGTGGATATAATTTTCATTCCTCTTGAAATGCAAGAGGAATGCATTTCTCTTGAACCTCGTCCATATCCTTCAACAGATCAATGAGAATTTAGATTCTTCTGCTTCTTTAGAAAAATATTTTTGTATATTTTTTTAAACTGTAGCCAACAGCTGCTACGTTAGCTTTAAATGTTCTACCTTTTATCCTTTTTCACTTTGTGCCTTTTAGTTGACATCATTTCTGAACTTAATTGGGACTCTTTCGTGCCTCCCTACTGATGTTGGCAAGAAGCTTTGTTCTTCTTTAGCACCACAGAATAGGTTTCAACCCAACAATTCCTAAATCTCAGGATTGGAATATTGCTATTTAAAAAATACTTTTTATTGAAAATTTTCATTTATGACAAACAAACATATAATTCGAGTACGCAATCGTATCTGCGAATATAACATCTGTAATAAAATACATATTTGAACTGAACATACAAGTAATGTGATTAGAATGTACACTTGTGATAGACATAGTAATGTGATCAGTTTTCGTTTGTGACGGATGTCAACAAATTATTCTGTTGTAATCAGAGGGGGGGGGGGGGGGGCAGTCTGGTTCTTCCATCCTCCCTTCCCATCCTCCCCTACCCTCCTCCTCCCATGTTCCCCCATTAGCTTCTGGTCACAAACAGGTCTTGGTAGATATTGGTGAACTATTTCCACTTGCAGTGGAACCCTTCCTCCGACCCCCAGATCTTTTTGAGCCTCAGGAATTCCGTTAGGTTGGACAGCCAGACAGTCTGCAAACTTGGGTGGTGCTGCCAATCTCCGTCTGAACAGGAGTCCCTGCTAGGCAAACAGAGAAGCGAAAGCCAGGGCAACAGTTCCCTTCTGCACAGAGTTCTGGCTGCTCCGGCACCCCGGAGACCGCCACTAAAGGGTATAGCTCCACCTTCACCCCATGACTTTGGACATTGCTTTGAAAAAGGTGATCCAGAACCCGTTCAGCTTGGGACAAGACCTGAACATTAGAGTGGTTGGCTTGACTCCCTTGACAGCGTTCACATTCGTCTTCCACTTCCGGGGAAAACTCGCTCCTGCGTATCCTTGTCAGGTGCGCCCTGTGCACCACTTTTAGCTGCGTTAGATTCAGCCCCGGGCACAAGGAGCTAGAGTTCACCCTGTGCAGTGCTTCGCTCCAGAGTTCTCCCCCATCTCAATACCCAGTTCCTCCTTCCATTTTTCTCTCGTCTCGTCGAGTGGGGCCTTACCTCCTCTAACAACTGCCCATATATATCTGCGCATTTACTGCTCCCTAATTCGTCTTGTGCTAATAGCCTGTCCACTGGATGTGCCCGAGTAACTGGGGGAACATTGCGGCCTCCTTGCCGAGGAAGTTGCATAGTTGCAGGTACTGGAGGTCATTCCCTTTCGGCAGCTGGAATTTCTTCGTTAGTTCCCCCAGGGTTGCTACTGTACCGTCTACATAGGGGTCGCTTACTGTTAGCACCCCATCGTCCCTCCCCCCCCCGCCGCATGGGTCTTTGTCTTTCTTTGGGATCGATGGGATTGAGACCTGTGCCAGCGTGGGCGGTAGGGCCCCCCTCAACAGCGAGTCATTGAACATCTCCTGCAGGCGTGGACCAGTGCTGCTGCAAACGTTTTATAAAAGCCCATTGGGGACCGGTCCAGTCCCGGTGCCTTCCCTGATTGCATGTATTTGATGGATTCTATGATCTCATCCAGACCCAGCGGTGCTTCTCTTTTTTTGTCTCTTTCCCTCCCCTCACAGCCAGGATGGCCACCCATTCATGAACTGCTTCATCTTCTAGTGCCCCACCTGGGCTTTCCTTACCCTCAATTGGTCCTTCTCTCTTAAGTAAGTCTCCTGAAGGAAGACTATGTCAGTCTTCAGGTTTTTTAGATGGGCAAATACTCTGGATCTTTTCACTGGTCAGTTAAGTCCCCTCATGTTCCAGGTGACTACCCTGACTGGAGAGGTAGAGGGGGTTTCCTTCCCTCCTTCTCCTCCCCACTCCTCTGGGGTCAGCCGTACTTGCCTCATGGGCATGCCCAAGCTTGCCTTTGATCTTGGGCGTCCAAAATGGCCAGCGCGACCTTCCTCTTTCCAACCTACTCCACGTGTGATCTGAGTCTCTCTCTCTCTTTCCCCCCCCCCCCTCCCCCCCCCCCCTCCGCATTATTTCCTCCCGAGTCTGTTCTTCTGCACAAACATATTTGCTTCTCCAAAGTGTTGAAGTAGTGTTCCCTGTTGCCGTGCGTGACCCATAGTCTTGTCGGGTAAAACATGCCGAATTGCACCTTGGCCTGTTAAACTCCGCCCGGCGGTTGGCCTGGTCGGTCCCAATGTCCTGGTAAATACGGATGGTGTGTCCTTCCCACTTACATGACCATGTGTTCCTTGCCAACCTCAGGACCCATTCCTTATCTTGGTATTTGTGGAACTTGGCGATTCTTGCCCGTGGTGGTTTCCCTGACTTTGGTTTTTGGCGGAGCGACCTGTAGGCCCAGTCTATTTCTGGGGGTTTAGTGAATCCCTCTACCCGATCAGTTTACCAAGCATCTTCCAGATGAATTTCGTTGGACTCTTACCCTCAGGGGGGGGAAGAGAGGGAAGAGACAGGGAACAATAGAGGAGAACCAGGGAGGCAGGGAAACGATAACAAACTTGGCATCCACAAGAACAGAGAAAAAGGAAAATACAGGCGGAAGACGGGAGGAACGGCTGAAGCGGAGGTGAGCGCGAGACGACAACGGCAGCGAAATCCGTCCGGAAGAAGCAACTGACAACACTAACACCAGACCCATTCGAGTATTGCCATCTAATTATTTCTCCGGCACCCAAATGTATATCTGCCCCACTCCCAGTCTCCACCCCCCCACAAACAGATACCTACTTATGTCAAACAGGTCGATTATAAGCCTGCAAATCCTTTAATATGCCCAATGGTAGGCGGTAAGAGTGGGAGTTTTTCCTTGTCAGCCTTACAGCAGAAGGTGCATCAAACCACCTCAGTACTTTGCCAAACAAGCTTGGGCCAAGCCATGGTTGCCAACCCCATCTTAGAGCATTGTACCGGAGGAGACGAAGGATAATGGTCAGTACTCCTGAATGGTTCTTGCCAACTCCAAGATACCTCCCGATGTGTTCCAACCTTTCTATATCCACCTGGATTGAAATGAAACTTATTTCATCATTTCCTATTATGAGCGTGTATAAACAGAACTCCTCTCATTCCTTAGTTAATCTTTGATCCTACAATTCTCAGATTTTTGAAATTTAGGCTTTGGTTTATCTAGTCCAGCGGGATTCAATAAGTGGCATCTCCAGCTTGCTGCTTTCCTCGCACTTTCAGACCCTCCCAAGCACTGCCTCACTCGTTCCCTCTCTTGCTTCCATCCTCTTGCCACACCTCTTCTGAGCCCTTGCAGTGTGGATTTGGGAGAGGGAAGCAGTGAGCCTAGAAGGTGTTCCACAAGCGAGAAGAACGAAAGGATCAGGGTGGATAGAGGCAAGCGGCAAGTCAAGAGAGGTGGTAAGTCAGGACAGGTGTAAAACACAGGCAGAGGCAGCAAAAAGTTACGTTGAAACAGTTAACAACTGGATTTTTGGGCCAGTTAGGTTAAAGGCAGCCAACAGGTTTTTAAACATAAAAATTAGAGGTCAGGAACCTAACTCACCCATATTACATGTTTTATGGAAGGTGATTTTCATTTACCATATTTTGTTTAGCATGCCATTTTTTAGGAACACTTAACAGTTCCAAACAAGGCATAGTTGTATGGAGAGCTTATGCTCAATGTATATTGAGTTTGGTTAAATCACACTTGCCGTTTTTGTGTTTTGCATCTCAAGACAACTTTTTGAAGAAATAAATTGCAATGATTCAGTAAGTATTCTTTTAAATTCTACTTGTGGCCTGATTAAGATTTTCCAATACTCCAGTTGAGCCTCGCTATTTTTCTCGTGAATACCACTGCTCTAGTCACTATCTACTAATTCTAGTCAAATGTTCTCAAACTTGCTGATTGATAATTTCATTACCGTGGCTTCCTCATTTGTTTTACACCCTCTAATCTTGAAGTTTGTAAATAAATTATCTGTTTGCAGAAAGCCTTTTAGTGTAATTGAATTCTTTGATTCTGGACTCAGTCATTGGTACAGTAGTTAATTAATTAACAGCAATTAATTCACAGATAAATAAGCCAGCTAATATTGATCTTTAAATTGAAAGCAGAATAATTATGCTGTTAAGCTCAGAAAGCTCTCTCAGCCATTAATGTTCTCTAGCTATTAATATGTCATCAGGTTCTTTAATACTTGCTGAGATCAGAACATCCAACACCCTCAGTGGCAGTGCAAATAAACTGCAAATAAACCTTTTCATAGGAAACTAAAGCAAGAAAAACGGATGCAATTGGGAAACTTTGTACCTTTTAAAAGGAAATACATATTCCTAAGAATTTTTTTTAAATGTTGCAGAGTAGTAACATAATCCCACCCTAAAATATTGATACTTAATGATATACGTCAAATAAAAGAAAAAAAAGTATTGTCTAATGTATAAATTATTCTAAATGTATACAATATTACTGGATGTCTCAAAGTGCTTTGCAGCCAATAAAGTATTACAAATATTAATATGTTAATATTACAAATGATTCTACTTAGGCAGCATGGTGGCACAGTGGTTAGCACTGCCACCTCATGAAATGAAAATGAAAAGAAATGAATGAAAAATGAAAATCGCTTATTGTCACAAGTAGGCTTCAATGAAGTTAGTGAAAAGCCCCTAGTCGTCACATTCCGGCACCTGTTCAGGGAGGCTGGTACAGGAATTGAACCGTGCTGCTGGCCTGCCTGGGTCTGCTTTAAAAGCCAGCGATTTAGCCCAGTGTGCTAAACCAGCCCTAAGCCAAGCCAGCGCCAAGGACACAGGTTGGATCCTGGCCCCAGGTCACTGTCTTTGTGGAGTTTGCACATTCTCCCCGTGTTTGCATGGGGCCCACCTCCACAACCCAAAGATGTGCAGAGTAGGTGGATTGGCCACACTAAATTGCCCATTAATTCGAAAAAAAATTGGTACTCTAAATTTCTAAAAAAAACAAATGGTTATGCTTACCATACTTCAAGTTTTTATACTATGCACTTACTCGTGTCAAATCCATACCGAGCTTCAGCTGAGATAGTAAGTGCAATATTACACTACGCTGCTCTTCTACAACTCCAACATCATCCTCCTCATGATTCTCAAAGGTATCTTCTGTCTCATCATCTGGATTTATTTTCTCAGGCTCCTAAAGACAAAATTATGTTGGTAAACATGATTAACAGCATCACCTGTTTTTCTAGTTCGATTCTGAATATATCCTTTTGTGGTCTTGTGCAGTTTTCATACACCAGTATGAATAAGTTATCAAAGAAAGCAGTGTTTGAGCTTCTGTATCTTGAACGACAGGCTCTGCGAGTTAGGTCCAATTATAGAACTTCATCTAGAAGTCTATTTTTAAAATTTGCATTTATAACCTAGTATGCCATGATTACGGCACAAAGCAGTGTGATCATGGATTTACATAAGAACATAAGAAATAGGAGCAACGTTCTATTCCACAAAGCCAGCTGGTGAAGTATGATACAATATTTAGTCAGTCTTACACTTTTAGGCAGCACGGTAGCATTGTGGATAGCACAATTGCTTCACAGCTCCAGGGTCCCAGGTTCGATTCCGGCTTGGGTCACTGTCTGTGCGGAGTCTGCACATCCTCCCCGTGTGTGCGTGGGTTTCCTCCGGGTGCTCCGGTTTCCTCCCACAGTCCAAAGATGTGCAGGTTAGGTGGATTGGCCATGATAAATTGCCCTTAGTGTCCAAAATTGCCCTTAGTGTTGGGTGGAGTTGCTTGGTCATGGGGATGGGGTGGAGGTGTTGACCTTGGGTAGGGTGCTCTTTCCAAGAGCCGGTGCAGACTCGATGGGCCAAATGGCCTCCTTCTGCACTGTAAATTCTATGATTATCTACAAAGTGAAACATTACAAGCATATACCTTCTAACTCAACCACCCTACAGTTTCAGCAAGCCTCTCTTTACATATGTTGAAGTGAAACCCCAATTAAATGACCTTTCTGCAGATAATTAAACAAAATTGACATACAATGAACAGCGAGATAAGACCATTTGATTTTCTGAGCCTTCTTCGCCATTCAGTAGGATCGTAACTGATCTACTGCAACTCTGCATTCCCACACCAGTCACATATCCCGCAATTCCTCCATTATTCTACCAATTTCAGTCTCGAGCATCCAAAGCCACCAAGGCTAAAAAATTCAAAAGGTTCAAAAACCTTTGTGTAAAGAAATTTCTCCTCGTCTCAATCCTAAATGATCAATCCCTTATTCCGAGACACCTAGCTTTAGACTCCCCAGCATGGCAAACATCCACTCATCATCTACCCTGAAGAATTTTATGTTTTAATGAGATCACTTCTCATTCTCATAAATTCGAGGGAATACAGGCCTAATCTTCTCAATCTCTCTTCACAGGACAATCCACCACTCCAAGAATCAGTCCAGTGAACCCACATTGCACTCCCTCGATGTCGTGTACACAACATTCCAGGTCTCACCAAGGCAGTGTATAATTGCAGCAAGTCTTCTTTAATTGAACACTCAAAATAATTTGTATTAAAGGCTAACAGACCATTTCGTTGCCTAATAACTTGCTGTACCTGCATGTTAAGTTTGTTATTTATCACTGCCCGTGTGGAGTTTGCACATTCTCCCTGTGTCTGCGCGGGTCTCGCCCCCACAGCCCAAAGATGTGCAGGCAGGTGGATTGGCCATGTTAAATTGCCTCTTAATTGGAAAAGAAAGAATTGGGCACTTCAAATTTATAACAAAAAAACTTTTGTCATTTATGTACAAAGAAACCCAGGTCCCTCAGAATATCAACATTTCCTACTCTCACCAAAAAAATATTAATTTTCTACTTTTTCGTCCTGAAGTGGATTGCTCAAACTTTCCCACATGAGGGCACAGCTGTCATGTTTTTGCCCACTCATTTAACTGGTCTACATTTATTTGCAGCCTCTTTGCACCCTCCTACTTTCCCGACAAACTTTGTGGCATCAGAAAATTTAGTTACATTCCGCTCTGTCCCCTTATCTGAGTAATTGATTTAGATTGCAAATAACTGAGGTTCAAACACTGATTCCTGCAGTACGCTAAGTTGTTACACCCGACCCACCTGGAAACTCGATGGCCTGAATTTTCAAGATGGCAGGAACTGGGCACTCGCCATCCAAAGAGACGGTGGGGAACGCATCTCTGCCAACTGCAGCAGACTCAATGCCATTTCACACTCTAACAAGCATCGAATGGCAAATGGTGGGATTTCGTCCACCTGGGTGGTGCGATCTCGAGGTCTCGAGGGATGGCTGGGGATCAGGAGATCCTGAAGACACTCGATTGACCTTCGCCCCCCTCCCAGATATATCAAGCGTCTGCCAGCTTACTAATTGAGGCTAGGCGGGAAAAGGTCCTTATGTGGTCATACTTCGGGCGAGAGTCGACTTCTCCTCCGAGGCCCTTCTGCCCCAGTGTAAAATCCCGTCCAGGGTGAGCTGGAATCCACAAGGAATCCTGTCCATGCAATTTCATACTTCTCCCCAGTCACCTCCAGTCTCAGAACCTGCTTGGGCAAGGGAGTGGATACTCAGCGAGACCTTAGTGCCCTTGCGCAACATTTCACTGAAAGTAAGCACATAGGTACAGCAGGCAGTAAAGAAGGCAAATGGCATATTGGCCTTCATAGCTAGAGGATTTCAGTATAGGAATAGGGATGTTTTACTGCAATTGTGTAGGGTATTGGTGAGGCCACATCTGGAGCATTGTGTGCAGTTGTGGTGTGCGTATCTGATGAAGAATGTTCTTGCTATGGACAGACTGCAGCAAAGGTTTACCAGGCTGATTCCTGGAATGCGGGACTGTCACATGAGTAGAGACAAAGTTGATTAGGATTATATTAATTGGAGTTTAGAAGAGTGAGAGGGGATCTCATAGAAACTTATAAAATTCTAACAGGATTAGACAGGGTAGATTCAGAATGTTCCCGGTGGTAGGGGAGTCCAGAACTAGGGGTCATAGTTTGAGGGTAAACCTTTTAGGTCTGAGGTGAGAAAAAATTTCTTCACCCATAGTTTGATTTTATCTTCCTGGCTATATACTCCACCTACTCCCCGAAAGGTCTCTCATATGTGGCCCACATGCGGGCCACCTGCGTCGGATTCCGTGGGCAAAACCTCCATCTCCAACTCTTTAATAATGAAAAAATGAAATGAAAATCGCTTATTGTCACGAGTAGGCTTCAATGAAGTTACTGTGAAAAGCCCCTAGTCGCCACATTCCGGCGCCTGTTTGGGGAGGCTGGTACGGGAATCGAACCGTGCTGCTGGCCTGCTTTAAAAGCCAACGATTTAGCTCAGTGAGCTAAACCAGCCCCTCTGGTTGCCGGTTGCTGGTTGCCTTTCCGAGGCAGCGGGTTTAAAGATAGTGTCAATGGATGGCAGGCTGGTTTGTGTGATGGACTGGGCTATATTCACGACCTTTTGTAGTTTCCTGCGATCTTGGGCAGAGCAAGATACAACCAGAAAGAATACTTTCAAGGTGCATCGGTAAAAGTTAGTGAGAGTCGTAGCTGACATGTTAAATTTCTTTAGTCTTCTGAGAAAGTAGAGTCATTGGTTGGCTTTCTTAACTATATTGTCGGCATGGGGAGACCAGAACAGATTGTTGGTAATCTGGACACCTAAAAACTTGAAGCTCTCGACGAAAAAAATATTTAATTCGCTCTACGTACTGGGTCCAATCCCTAGTCTCGGATCCTTCAAGCTTACCGATGAATGGCATATCTGCTGCCTGAGCAGAGGCCTCCTGAGGCCTAATCAAGGGCCCGGTCCAGAGGAAGTGGCACCTCCTGCAGCTCCACTTGACCGTCGTCGCCAGTGTAAAGTCTCAGGTAAGCGATCACTCGGAAGCGATGACAGTAGAAAAGTTTGGTTTTATTCTTCTCCTGCTCCCCAAAGGGTCTCCTGCACCCAGGCTGGGGTATTTATATCCCAGTAGTTCTAGGGAAAGGGGGTAACCTGCCCCCTCATTTGGGTAAATCATATTCAGGTGATGCCACAGGGACTCTGATGTTGCAGATCCTGGGTCTCTTGTTATGTTATAACACAATGCTTTTTGAAAATCCAAATATACCACATCCACTGGAAATTGTTATCTACCCATTAGTATTTGTGATAAAATGAAATGTGCCAATATATTTGCATTCCATTGAAAAGTGAATACCAGAACATTTGGAATATCTTTTGTAGTAGCTGAAAAAAGTGTTAGATTGTAACATACATAGCAAGTAATCGCCAGTGAAAATAATTGGCATGACTTATTACTCATTTAAGAGGTGGACAACTACTGCAATAGGCTGGTCACTTACAATATGAAGAAATAATAGAAATGCAGGAAATCTATTTTTAATTTATTATGGGTTGGAAAGAAAATTATCCCCATTCATACAGTTTAATTTACATCCTCAGGCTATTCCATAGTATCACACAGCCAAGCGATTACTTAAGACATATTAATACTTAAGGTAAGTCTCCCTTATCAGAAACATTCATTTTTCTTTCTTTCAGATAATGCATTTTCCATTCGTATTTCAACTTTTCAGCATTCACAAACTGTTTTTATCTCTGAATCTGCGAACAGTTGCATCTATTCAAGAGCAAAACAGCTCTTTGTGTTGTTGAAAAAAGCAACTTTGGGATTGGCCAAATAGATTGTGCCTTCTTTAATTTGTCATTTTCAACTATACTGGTTCTCAGAACCTATTTGAGAGATTATAGAATTTTAATAAAAGTAATTGTTTAGGTTTGCCCAAATGCATGTCATATCTTTTTGTTTTGCACGAAAAGTTGTAATTTTTCAACATTTGAGTATAGCTAGGATTAGGATTCGAAGAGAATAGTAACTTTATCATGTGAGGCCAAGGCCAACATTCAACGCCGATCCCCAATTGCTTGAGAATATCTTGGTGAGTTTGTGGGGTGGAGCCAAATGCATAGTGCTGTTAGGTAAGCAGTGCCAGGATTTTGAAACATTGACAACGAAGAAAAGGTGATATTATTTTGAAATCAGGATAGAGTGCCTTGTTAGGAAACTTAGAGGTGTTGTCCTCAAGATCCATCAATTCATAGTAAGTGCAAAAGTGATTATTCGTCAATTTTTTAGTTCACTAGTTTTTCAGTTAACATTAAGTTCATACAGTTCAATATGTCACCATTGAACCAGATCAAAGAAATCCAACATGCAATATTTTGTGGATCATGCCACCAGGACACAGTGGCAGCAGTGCACTCCATATACAAAATGTCTTACGGCAACTCTCAAGGCACCTCCAATAGCACCTTCCAAACCTGTAAACTCTAGCACCATGGCCGGCAGATGCAGGCTCCCCTTCACGTCACACACCATTGTGACTTG
This sequence comes from Scyliorhinus canicula, assembly GCF_902713615.1. Lineage (NCBI taxonomy): Eukaryota > Metazoa > Chordata > Chondrichthyes > Carcharhiniformes > Scyliorhinidae > Scyliorhinus > Scyliorhinus canicula. The sequence continues at coordinate 233,371,707 of NC_052147.1, forward strand.
GAATCATATAGTTTTTGTTGCTCAGTCAAAGTCCTGGAGCTCATTTCCTAATATGTCCGACTGAGGGACCTAGCAAGGGGAAAGCTGGAGGGAAGTTGTTGCTCACCCCAAACAGCTCTTTCCCAACAACACCTTGCCCAAGACATCCATGCCGCACCACCCATCTGTCTCCAGAGATTCAGCGATGATCCCTGGTCAAGACCTTGGAGCACTGAAAGCAGCAGTCATCACTCTTGGTGGCGCTGCCAGTAATGGAGAACTGCCAACCTCTGATTGACCACCAACTCTGGGAAGGGATTTCCATCATACTGGAGCCGTGAACAGGTCAAGGGACGACTGTCTCACAAACTAAACTTGGTCCATTTTTGATGTTTAACTTTTATGCAAACTATTTGAAAGCGGTTTCTCTCCAACCATTTGAATCTCTTTCTCAGGGCAATTAGAGTAAGACACATAGAAGAGTGAGTTTGAGAGCTGGGAATTCGAGGCTGGATGGGAGAGGTGCTTTTTATCCCTTGATTTGTCACATTCAAATCTCCAGTGACTGGTCTTTCCCTGCTGCAGGTGACTACAAGGCAGAGAGCAGATTGGCGAGCAGCAGGTAAGGCAAGTAGGTCCTTCATATCGGGGGCAGAGCCGAGCAGGAGAAACCCAGAGTGCAGTCTGGGAAGGTAAGTGGTACTTTGTGTCGGGCAGCACGGTGGTGCAGGGTTAGCACTGCTGCTTCAAGGCGCCGAGGTCCCAGGTTCGATCCCAGCACTGGGTCACTGACCATGTGGAGTTTGCAGATTCTCCCTTGCTTGCATGGGTTTTTAGGTGTAGGATAGGTGGATTGGCCATGCTCTATTCCCCCTTAAATTGAAAAAAATTAATTGGGTACTTAAAAAAAGTGAATCGGTGTTAAGTTTGAAAAAAAACATTGAAAAAAAAATTTTAAATTATTAAACTAGGTAGAGGAGTAACTAAACCCAAGGACAGGGATTAGTATTTAGCATTTACTTTTACAGTACAAATCTAGAGCCAGGGCCATATAGTTATTGTAACTTAATCTAATAACAATTTAAGTATTTATTTTAAATTAATTAACTAGTGCTTAAATGTCACTCAGCTCTAACTGCGAGATGTGGGAGGTCCGTGAAGCTTCCAGTCTTCCGGTCAACTATATCTGCAGGAAGTGTAACCAATGGCAGCTCCTTCAAGGATGGCGTGGTTCGGTTGGAGCAGCAGTTGGATGCACTTAGGAGCATGCAGGTGGCGGACAGCGTAATAGATAGGGGTTAGAGAAATGTCGTCAAACCCAAGGTGCAGGCAGACAGATGGATGACCGCTAGAAAGGGCAGGCAGTCAGTGCAGGAATCCCCTGTGGCTGCCCCACTCTCTAACATGTATACCATTTTGGATACTGTTTGGGGGGGGATAGCCTATCAGGGGGAAACAACATCAGCCAGAACAGTGGCACCACAACTGACTCTGTTGATAAGCAGGGCAGGGCAAAGTGCAGGAGAGATATAGTTTAGGGGACTCTATCGTAAGGGATACAGATAGGCACTTCTGTGGACGTGAAAGTGACTCCAGGATGGTATGGTGCCAGGGGCAAGGATGTCTCTGAACAAACACAGGACATCCTGCCTACCGTTATATCGCCCGCCCACACTTTGGCAAACCTGAGGAGAATCCGTCAAAGAAAGTTGTGCAGTGTTGGTCTGAGGAATCGGATGATCTCCTACTTAGAGTCAGTGGACTGGTCAGTATTTAAAAACTCTGCGACCAACCTGAACGAGTACGCCACTACAGTAACTGACTTCATTAGTAAGTGTGTAGAAGACTGTGTGCCAAATAAGCAAATCCGCGTGTTTCCAAACCAGAAACCCTGGATGAACAGGGATATCCACTGCTTGCTGAAGTCTAGGTCTGAGGCGTTCAAGTCAGGCGACCCTGACCTCCACAAGAAAGCCAGATATGATCTAAAGAAATCCATCAAAGATGCCAAAAGACAGCACTGGACCAAGCTCGAGTCCCAGGCTAGCCACACGGATCCCCGCCGTCTATGGCAAGGTTTGCAAGACACAACAGGCTACAAGATGAAGGCATGTAAAATCATCGGCGCCAACGCACCCCTCCCTGATGAGCTCACCGCATTCTATGCCCGCTTTGAGCAAGAGGTCAGCGAGAGCGAACCCGCCACCCCAGAAGCCACGTATGAACTTGTATCTGAGATCACCACTGCAAACATCAGAGCAGCCTTCTTGAAGGTCAACCCACGGAAAGCCACTGGCCCGGATTGTGTACCCGGACGAGCACTCGGGTCTTGTGCGGATCAGCTGGCGGGGGTATTCGCAGACATCTTCAACCTCTCTTTACGACAATCTGAGGTCCCTATCTGCTTCAAGAAGACGACCATCATCCCTGTACCAAAAAAGTCAAGGGGCGTGCCTTAATGACTATCGTCCAGTGGCTCTGACACCCATCATCACGAAGTGCTTTGAAAGGTTAGTCATGGCACTAATCAACTCCAGTCTCCCAGATTGCCTTGATCCACTAGTTTGCCTACCACTGCAACAGGTCCACAGCAGACGCCATCTCCATGGCCCTGCACTCTACCCTGGAACACCTAGATAACAGACACCTATGTCAGACTCCTATTTATCGACTACAGCTCAGCCTTCAACACCATCATTCTTACCAAACACATCTCCAAACTCCGTGGCCTTGGCCTCGGCTCCTCCCTATGCGACTGGATCCTGAACTTTCCAACCCATGGGCCACAATCAGTAAAGGTAGGCAACAACACCTCCTCCACGATCATCCTCAACACCGGTGCCCCACAAGGCTGTGTCCTCAGCCCCCTATTATACTCCTTATACACCTATGACTATGTGGCCAAATTCCCCTCCAACTCGATTTTCAAATTTGATGATGACACCACCGCAGTGGGTCGGATTTCAAACAATGATGAGATAGAGTATAGGAATGAGATAGAGAATCTGGTGAACTGGTAAGACGACAATAATCTCTCCCTCAATGTCAACAAAACGAAGAAGCTTATCATCGACTTCAGGAAGCGTAGTGGAGAACATGCCCCTGTCTATATCAATGGGAACGAAGTTGAAAGGGTCGATAGCTTCATGTTTTTAGGTGTCCAGATCACCAACAGCCTGTCTTGGTGCCCCCATGCCGAAACTATAGTTAAGAAAGCCCACCAATGACTCTACTTTCTCAGAAGACCAAGGAAATTTGGCATGTCAGCTACGTCCATCATGCAAACCAGCCTCCCATCCATTGACTCTATCTAGAACTCCCGCTGCCTCAGAAAGGCAGCCAGCATAATTAAGGACCCCACGCACCCTGGATATACTCTCAATCTTCCGTCAGGAAAAAGATACCAAAGTTTGAGGTCACGTACCAACCGACTCGAGAACAGCTTCTTCCCTTCTGCCATCAGACTTTTGAATGGACCTACCTTGTATTAAGTTGATCTTTTCTCTACACCTTGCTATAACTGTAACATTATATTCTGCAGTCTCTCCTTCCTTCCCTATGTACGGTATGCATTGTTTGCACAGCATGCAAGAAACAATACTTTTCACTGCATACTAATACATGTGACAATAATAAATCAAATCAAATCAAATTCTGAAGGAGGAGGGTGAATAGGCAGAGATCGCAGTACACATAGGTACTAACAACATAGGCAGGAAGAGCGATGAGGTCCTGCAGAAGGAGTTCAGGGAGTTAGGCAGCAAACTCAATAGCAGGACCTCTAGGGTTGTAATCTCAGGATTACTCCCTGTGCCACGTGCCAGTGAGGCTAGAATTAGGAGGATGGTGCAGCTAAATGCGTGACTAAACTGGTGGTGGAGGGAGGGTTTCAGATTTCTGGACCATCGGGATCTCTTCTGGGGCAGGTGTGACCTGTACAAGAAGGACGGGTTGCATCTAAACTGGAGAGGCACAATATCCTGGCTGGGAAGTTTGCTAGGATTTAAGCTTGTATGGCAGGGGATGGGAACCAGAATGTTAGCTTAGAAGGTGTAATAACTGAAGGGAAAATACAGAACAAAAATAAGAGAACAGCATCACCCTGTCTGCTCAAACGCAGTGGGTTGAAGTAGGTTTGTTTCAATGTCAGAAGTATAGCAGGTACGGCAGATGAACTTAGAGCACTTATTACTACTTGGAACTATGATGTTATGGCGAGCACAGAAACGTGGGTAAAAGGGCAGAATTGGCAGCTGAAGGATAGAGATGCTTCAGGTGTGATAGAGGGGGATGTAAAAGGGGTGGTGGAGTAGCATTTCTGGTTAAGGAAAATATTATAGCGGTACTGTGGGAGGATACTCCTCGGAGGGCTCATACACGAGGGAATCTGGGTAGAGCTCAGGAACAGGCAGGGGCAATCACAATGTTGGGGGTTTATTACAGGCCCCCCAATTGCTAGCGAGAAATAGAGGAGCAGATTTGATTTGTTGTCACATGTACCGAAGTACAGTGAAAAGTATTTTTCTGCGGATGAGGGAACGTACACAGTACATTCATAGTAGATAAAAGAATAATCAACAGAGAACATTGACAAATGGTACAGCGACAAACAGTGATTGGTTACAGTACGGAACAAGGGGCCAAACAAAGCAAATACATGAGCAAGAGCAGCATAGGGTGTCGTGAATTGTGTTCTCACAGGGAACAGATCAGTCCGAGGGAGAGTCTGTGAGGAGTCTTGTAGCTGTGGGGAAGAAGCTGTTCCGATGTCTGGATGTGCAGGTCTTCAAACTTCTATACCTTCTGCCTGATGGAAGGGTCTGGAAGAAGGCAATGTCTGGGTGGGAGGGGTCTCTGATAATGCTGTCTGCCTACCTGAGGCAGCAGTGGTGTATACAGAATCAATGTGGGGGTGGCAGGCTTGTGTGATGCGTTGGGCTGAGTTCACCACACTCTTCAGTTTCTTGTGATCTTGGACCGAGCAGTTGCCATACCAGGCTGTGATGCAGCCAGATAGGATGCTCTCTTTGGCACATCTGTAGAAGTTTATGAGAATCGATGCAGGCATGCCAAATTTTTTTAGCTTCCGTAGGAAGTAGAGACGTTGTTGGGCTTTCTTGACTGTTGCATCAACGCGAGTGGACCAAGACAGACTGTTGGTGATGGTGACCCCCAGGAATTTAAAGCTATCAACCATCTCCACTTCGGAGCCATTGATGCAGACAGGAGTGTGTGGTGTGTATCGTGCTACACTTCCTGAAGTCGATGATCAGTTCCTTGATCTTTCCAAGGTAAAGATTTTCTGGATTGGTGCAAAAGAAACAGGGTTGTTGTGGTAGGGGATTTTAACTTCCCTATATTGACTGGGACTCACTTAGTGCTGGGGCTTGGATGGGGCAGAGTTTGTAAGATTTATCCAGGAAGGCGTCTTTGATGCAATATGGGCAGCACAGTAGCAGTGGTTAGCACAGTTGCTTCACAACTCCAGGGGCCCAGAATTGATTCCCGGCTTGGATCACTGTCTGTATGGAGTCTGCATGGGTTTCCTCCGGGTGCACCGGTTTCCTCCCACAGTCCAAATGTGCAGGTTAGGTGGATTGGCCATGCTAAATTGTCCTTAGTGTCCAAAAAAGATTAGGTGGGGTTACAGGGATAAGGTGGAGGTGTGGGTATAGGGTGTAGGTATGAGCTTGAGTAGGGTGCTCTTTCCAAGGACCGGTACAGACTCAATGGGCCAAACGGCCTCCTTCTACACTGTAAATTCTATGATTCTAGATGTCCAACTAGGGAAGGGGCAGTACTGGACCTGATATTGGGGAATGAGTCTGGACAGGTGGTCGAGGTTTCAGTAGGGAAACATTTTGGGAGTAGTGACCACAGTTTCGTACGTTTCAAGGAACTTTTGGATAGGAATGAGGGTAACCCTCGGTTAAAGTGCTAAACTGAGGAAAGGCAAATTTCGATAAAATTAGACAGAAATTGAAGAATGTGTATTGGTGCGGCTGTTGGAGGGTAAATCAACAATGGACATGTGGGAGTCTTTCAAACAACAGTTGATTAGGATTCAGGAAAGTCAAGTTCCTGAGAGGACGAAGGATAAGTATGGGAGGTTTAGGGAGCCTTGGATAACGAGGGATTTTGTGACACTCGCCAAAAAGAAAAAGGAGACTTTTGTATGGTCTAGAAGGGTGGGGACAGTCAAAACCCTTGAGGAGTATGAAGAAAGTAAGAAGGTATTTAAGCGGGATATTATGAGGGCTAGCGGGGGGTCATGAAAAGTCCTTGGCAGGTAGGATTAAAGCTGAATCCCAAAGCTTTTTATTCATATGTAAAAAGCAAGAGGGTGGCCAGGGAAAGGATTGGACCACTTAAGGACAGTGGGGGGAATCAATGTTTTGAGCCAGTGGAAATGGGTGAGGTACAAAACGAGTACTTTGTATCAGTGTTCACCAAAGAAAGGGACTTTGTGGAAGATGATTCTTGGGTAGGGTGTGTGGACAGTCTGGGTCATGTTAACATCAAAAAGAAGGAAGTATTGAGTGTTTTAAAAGACATTACGGTAGGTAGGTCTCCTGGGCCGGATGGGATTTACCCCAGAATACTGAGGAAAACAAGGGAGAAAATTGCTGGGGCCTGAACTGACATCTTTGTGTCCTCATTGGTTACAGGTGAGGTTCCAGAAGACTGTTTAAGAAAGGTAGCAGGGATAATCCAGGAAACTATAGACCGCTGAGCCTCACGTCGGTAGTAAGTAAATTATTGGAGAGAATTCTCAGGGACAGGATTTATATCCATTTGGAACAAATGAACTCATTAGCGAGAGACAGCATGGTTTTGTGAAGGGGAGATCGTGCCTCACTAACTTGATCTAGTCTTTTGAGGAAGTGACAAAGGCGACTGATGAGGAGAGGGCGGTGGATGTTGTTTACATGGACTTCAGTAAAGCCTTTGACAAGGTGCCTCATGGCAGAATGGTACAAAAGATGAAGTCACATGGGATCAGAGGTGAGCTGGCAACAAGGATACAGATCCCCGTGTCTGCGTGGGTTTCACCCCCACAACCCAAAGATGTGCAGGGTAGGTGGATTGGCCACGCTAAATTGCCCCTTAATTGGAAAAAATGAATTGGGTACTCTAAATTTTTTTTTTTTTTTTAAACAAAAAAAAACCAAGGATACAGAACTGGCTTGATCACAGAAGGCAGAGTGTAGCAGTAGAAGGGTGTTTTTCTGAATCGAAGGTTGTGACTAATGATGTTCCATAGAAATCTGTGCTGGGGCCTCTGTTGTTTGTAGTATACATCAACAATTTGGAGGGAAGTGAAGCTGTCTGATTATTAAGTTCCCGGTTGACACCAAGGTTGGTGGAGTAACTGGTAGTGTTGAGGACTGGCAGACGATACAGCAGCACATATATAGGTTCGATGAGAAAAATCAGCCATGATTGAATGGCGGAGCAGACTCAATGGGCCGAGTGGCCTAATTCTGCTCCTATGTCTTATGGTTTTATGGAGACTTGAGCAGAGAAATGGCAAATGGAGTTTAATCCAGACACATTTGGGGCGGTACGGTGGCACAGTGGTTAGCAAGACTGCCTCACAGCTCCAGAGTTGTAGATTCAATTCTGGTGCCGGGTGACTGTGTGGAGTTTGCACTTTCTTCCCATGTCTGCGTGCATTTCCTCCGGGTGCTGCGGTTTCCTCCCACAGTCCAAAGATGTAGGTGGAATGGCCACCCTAAATTGCCCCTCAGTTTCCAAAGGTCCGGTGGGGTTGCTCAGTTACGGGGATTGCATGGAGGCGGAAAGTGCTCTTTCCAAGGGCTGGCGCAGATCCTATGGGCCGAATGGCCCCCTTCTGCGCTATAAATTCAATGATTCTATGAATGTTGAGGTGATGCATTTAGGTAGGTCTAACAAAGGGGAAATATACCGTAAATGGCAAAACTCTTAGGAATATAGAAAGTTAGAGAGATCTGGGCGTGGAGGTACACAGATCTTTGAAAGTTGCAACACAAGTGGACAAGGTAGTCAAGAAAGCACACAGGATGCTTGCCTACATTGGACAGGGCATAGAGTATAAATACTGGCAAGTCATGCTACTGTTGTATAGAACCTTGGTAAGGCCGCAACTGGAATATTACGCACAACTCTGGTCGTCATACTACCAGAAGGATGTGGAGGCTTTGGAGAGGGTATAGAGGAGGTTTACCGGGATGTTGCCTGGTCTGGAGGGTGTTAGTTATGCAGAGAGGCTGAACAGATTTGGACTGTTTTCACTAGATCGACAGAGATTGAGGGGTTACCGGATACAGGTCTACAAGGTTATGAGAGACATGGATAGAATGGATGGGCAGGCACTCTTTCCCAGGGTGGAGGGGTCAGTCACCAGGGGGCATTGGTTTAAGGTCTGTGGGCAAAGTTGAGAGACGTGAGAGACAGGTTTTTTTTGTTTTTGTTTTTTTACACAGAGGGTGGTGAGTGCCTGGAGCACGTTGCCAGGGGAGGTTGTGGAAGCAGGTTCATTAATGGCGTTCAAAAGGCATCTCGACAAATACATGAATAAGATGAGTATAGAGGGATACGGCACTAGGAAGTGCTGAGGGTTTTGGCCAAGAGTGGTGCCACACCCGGTACAGGCTTGGAGGACTGATGGGCCGTTTCCTATGCTCTATTGTTCTTGTTCTTAGGGATAAATGCTGTCCTCACCGGTGACACCCACAATCGGTAAAAGAATAAAAACAATATCCAACCAGAAAATATCAGACCAGCAACTTTAGTGCGTGTTTTTTCAACTCCATTTACATGTCTTGCTGAGGTATTGTTCCAACTCAAGAGGACACAGCAAGATGTTTTAGTGTGCGCGCCATGATGACTTAAATTTGCATGTAGTCTTTTTGGTTGACAATGATTAAAAGGGTTGTGAAACTTTGAAATTCTCTACTCCGGAGGGCTGTGGAAGCTCAGTAATTAGTACCACTAATGTAAAGGGCTATGGGGATAGTGGTTACAGACAGTGTTGAAATGTCCAATGCGCTTTGATTGTATTAAATGGCCCGATGGGCTGAATGCCTACACCTGTTCTGATGTTCCTCGGTGTGAGTATAATTATAAAAGCTATTTAGAAAGAAATATACTGATAAACTTGTAAGGCTGCTCAAAAAAGCTTGAGCAACTAAAATTGCACAAGTCAAATGCCTGTCGCGACAGACATAAATGTTAACAGGTACCCATGCAAGGCAAGTAGATAGATGCCATCTTGCATATGCAATTTTTACAAAACATTGAGTTAAATTGTGGCTTCCCACGCAATTGCTATACACAGCAATAAATAATCTTCGGTCAGTCATACAAAAATAAAGTCACGTGCAGGCCATTTGCCCTCCATGAACATCATTTCTCAGCCATAGGGAAGAAGGATTGGAACATGAGCTTGCAATCCAACATACAAGGTCAGTGGAGTGGGGGGAAATGGTAGGGGAAGAGCAGGAACCTAATCCAAATCCCTGACAAAATTTAAAATTAATTAATGAAAAGGGAGTGCAGTACTTTACACCGACTCCCCAGATTTATTTCAAAAGACAAGTACATGTTTTAAAGTTAACTTTATATAAATAAAACTGGAAATGTAAAGTGGCTGAAAGAGATGGGACAAGGTGGGGAAGGGGGCAAGAAAAAAGGGCTTGGAAGAAAACTTCAGCAAAGTACTGCGATCATTCAGAATGCATCTCAACAAAATTGGATCCAGAGCAACCCAAGTATAGAGCACTCTACCTAGGTACACTCCCCCAGCCACCCAGCCTAGCCCCGTAACCAAACCTGCACATCCCTGGACACTAAGGAGCAAGTTAGTGTGGCCAATCCACCTAACCTGCACATTTTTGGACTGTGGGATGAACCAGAACACCCGGAGGAAACACACAGGCACGGGGGAAATGCAAACTCCACACAGACAAGGCCGGAATTGGACCCAGGTCCCTGGCGCTGTGAAGCAGCAGTGCTAACCACTGCACCACCGTGCCCCAGTGTTATCCAGTTATTCAAAATAGGTGTGTGACAAAATTAGATGTCAAATAGCAGTAACTTACATTTAATAACTTACTTAATTGGCTGACATCAGGGTAAATCTCACAACAATTGTGTGCCTTGCACAGATTATTCCATTATTATTGTCTATGACAAGCTCAACTCAAACTGCAGAACAGGTTAATATTCCTTAATGGAATTACATGAGATTTAAGGGAAAACACAGCACTTTCTAACATGCCAACACGCCAAGGAAACTCTTGCAGATTACAACGGTTCGCAATGCTGTTTCTCACTCCTGGAAGGTGGGTCTCTATGTCTCTTTGAATTGGTAAACAGGGGAAAGGAAGCCTTCTGTATTTTTCATGGTTACATTTTTTTTTTATAAATGTAATGCAGACCTGAATAAGTAGCCAGATTTCTGGAATTGCCACAAGCAGAAACGACCACAGACGGTTTCTCAATTTGGAGAAAAAAAGCTACGGTAAAAGAATAAACGAGAAAACAAAATCCAGAAATAGTGGTGATTGGATGATGTTAAGCGCACATGTTTAACAAACTGAAGATTGCAGGAGAAAGGGAAAAGGTGGGGAAAGAAAGGAATTGCACATGGAGAAGTTAGTACAAGACCATGTAATGAACATTGATTTCAAAACACCGAGGATGGAGGGGTGTACAAGACCAGCAAACGTAAAAGGAACAAGGCAGGGAAGTGACAGCATCTTGTGGGGCCCAACAACAAAAGCAGCTAGCACAACAGGATATGGCTCAAGGAGCTCAGACAGATAACTTGGTGATGCCTGAGAATACAGACCTTAGAAAAATTGTAAGGAAGTACCAGTGGACAAGTTAGCGCTTTCTTACTGCCTAATGCATTCTCTTGTAACCCTGGCTCAGCAAGATTCAATTGGTCATTCCACTTCTCCTCAAAATGATGAAAAAGTATGCAAGGGCATTTCTGTAAGGAGAGATTGGATTTCAAAATGTAGAATTTTTTCTGATTTTAATTCATATACAAAACCACCATCCCATTTAATCTTAGATAGGGTGAAGCTGCTAAGTGCAACAGATATAGCATTAGCCCTTCCTGTACGATATTGAAATAAGGTATGAATAATTTGAAAAGGCTGGATCATTTGGAGGTTTGACACTTGTACTTGCAGAATTACTTCACTGTATAAAATTCTTACTCTTTTACTTTCTCGATAACAAGTTTCAATATATTTTTTTTAATATATAAATTTAGAGTACCCAATTAATTTTTCCAATTAAGGGGCAATTTAGCATGGCCAATCCACCTACCCTGCACACCTTTTGGATTGTGGGGGCGAAACCCACACAAACACGGGGAGAATGTGCAAACTCCACACGGACAGTGACCCAGAGCCGGGATCAAACCTGGGACCTCGGTGCCGTGAGGCTGCAGTGCTACTCACTGTGCCACCGCGCTGTCCCAAGTTTCAATATTCTTTAATGTCCGATGACAAAAAGTGGTGTTTCCCTTCTCTAATAGATCTTAGAATAAATAGTCGCTTGGTTTTTAAAATAATGTGGACAATCACCGATAATTAAATCAAAAAGATAATCATAATTGACATCGAAATGTATTTAATTGAGTTCAGGATCAATACTCTTGCTGTCATGAATTGAAACTTTAAAAACTTTCACTAAATTCACCCCAGTGTGTTTTCAAGTCATGGTGCAGTTCTTTGTCCCCAGGGCAAAGTCGTAAGCATTCATTTAAGAAAACCACACCCAACAACCATCCTAAGATAGGAATGTTTCCAAAGCAGGATCCAAATTTAAACTATCGAACCCATTGCAAGACACAGGTATTGGTCTATAACAAGTACACTTGAAACACTGACATAATTTTCTTACATTGTGGCATGTTTAAAAAAAAAATGTTTTAAAGCCACTGACTTAAACGTTGAAAGTTGGCCCCCAGAATAATTACTTTCTGAATTACCTTACCCGTGTCGATTGGCAGGGTTCAGAAGCAGGCTGTTCCCCACTAGCAGCTTTTGACTGATCTTTCTCAGTTGACGATTGATGTGCCCTTCCATTCTTAAGGTGGTCCGATAGTGGCAATTTGGGTTCCAACCATTCAATAGTTGTCCCTGAAACATACGGTAGTTCAGCTTCGAATTTGTTCATAATCACACCCAGCAGACGAATACTGCCATTGAAACTAGTTGCATTTCTTAGTAACAAACCAAAACGTACAAAGAAAAAGGCTATGACTGAAGCCTGAGGGAACGCCTATTGTCGTCATTAAAGGTATCAGGATTCTGACTGGTGCATTCTTTTCAATCTATGTCTATTAAACCTACTGAAATATGATAGGGACAAGCAGGACTTGAAAATCATCTGAGAATGGAAAGAACAGCAGTGATACTTAAAACCCTTTCAGAACCAGTTCAAAAAAAGAAATAAAAATGACATAGTACAGTTAGAACGATCTAAAATGCAGAACATAAAACATTTTAAAATGGGAGAAGTGAGGAGTCATTGAGAAATGTCCTTATTACAGTATATTGTTAATTAATAATTAATATTCTTCTGTCATTGATAGAAGTTGAGCTTTACAACAGCTTTACACTGGCAAAGCAGTCCAGTTAATGTTTCATGGATCTCAGGTTGCTGCACCTCTTATCAGAGTAGTCTTGTTTCCTAATAAATTATTAAAAGTTCATCAGTTTCAAAGGCACAGCAAAATTATACATTTTCATATAGTTTTCCAACCTAGGTCAACACAGAACCAATCTGTACAATATTTCAGAACTTCGGAATTGCTTTCAAAAATATCATTAGTAATGTCTTTAGATCCTCTCCTTTATTGGTATTCTCTGTTAGAGAGACTGATATATGTACTGCACCAATACCTATGAAACCCGAGCTCAAATAACATTGCAAAGATGGTGCGCATTCTCTCCAATTTTCCACATTGGAAAGCACTTCTCTGCCTACTATGATTGGTGATGGGGGTTGGGGGAAAGAGGAGGAACCTCCTCTGAGCCATCTTTCTTAAGGAAAACAACCACAGTTTTTCAGTATCTCAACATAATTAAAGTCCCTCGATGGTCTTTCCATCATTCCAAAAGTATGGCGCTCTGAACTAAACATGATACCCAAGGTGAAGCCTAGACAGTGACCAATATAATTTAGTACAACTTCTTTCCTCTTGAACTCTATTCTTTATCAATAAAGTGACAACCGTCTCACTTGTCCTTCCACTGTTCAAAGATTTGTGTACATATGCCCCCAAGTCTTTTGGTTCCTTTTAAATTGTATCATTAAGAGAACATTTTTTTCTATCAGAAATAATACAATTGGGTGCAAGTGTTAGAAAGGGAGAAACTTTAAACAGGTACTGAGATTCTCGATTTGAGGTAAGGCTGACTTCAAATTGATAAGACAGAGACTGTCCACAGTAACCTGGGCAAATCTGCTAATGGTAAAACAACAGAAGATTAAGCACTCGGAGGTATTCAAAAATAATTTGATGTGATACAGGATCAATTTATGCCCACAGGGAATGAGCTCAAAGTGCTGAAAAAACAGAACAGTCATGGACAACTGAAAAGTTAAGAGACAACATGAAGATAAAAGGAAATACAGGAACCGTGCAGAAAACAGCACCGCTCCTGGCGAATGGGAGGGATACAAGCAGCATAGTATGACAAAACAGAAAGCACAAACAGCAGATGGAAGAAAAAACTCTTGTAAAGGAAGTGAGTTACAACATTTCAGTTATCCTAACTTTAATTTTCTTTCATTCTCTCGATTCAGAGGCTGCTCTTTCAGGTCAAAAGATTGCACATGCCATTCTGCTATTTAAGAAATGTTACAAGAGGAAACTGAAGGAATTGTAAGCCAGTTAGCCAACACTTGTTGGGAAATTACTAGAATTAAAAATGGAGTGTCTCACCATTGAAAACATTTTCAACTGAACAGAGAGAGTCAGGGGAGTGTCATAAATGCTTAAATTACAGAAAATGATTAACCTTCAAGGACTAAGAACATTCTGGAAAAACTTGTGGTTTTTAAAGACATTGACCCGTAAAGGGTTAGTGCAAGGACTCTTGTGACTGCTGTTTCTGGAAAAGACAGAATTTTATAACAGAGGGCAACTAAGCAGTTTTATAGAAGCTGGGAGCCTCTTGATCCTGATGAACTGTTTACAAAAGGTGCAAATGGTGATTTATGGCTTTGGAGGGAAAAAAACAGGTCGTTAACAAACTGGGTTTAAAAGTTGGTATGTTGTTGTGCTTTGGGGAGAAAGTAAGATCAACGGTTTGGCCAAAAAGGACAACAACTCCGAAAGGTCCAGACCCAGTCCAAACCAAAAAGTGAATGGAAGTTGCTCCAAAGTCACTCTAGGTTCTGAAACCGACAGATTGCGGGTTTTCCTTGAAGCTCGCCTGCAGTGCAATAATCATCGACTGTTTTGCAGACCAGTGCTGAGAGACAAACTTTAATCCGGATGCCATTTCCAGGACTCCACCACCATTTATCCTTTCCTTTGACCCATTGATTTTTTTTTAACCTTTTGTCTACTTCATTATTTTTGTTGGTGCTTGAGAATTCAGGTATTTAGAAAGAGTAATTATTATATTTTCCTATTTCATACTGTATGTTAATAAACTTTGCCTTTCAATTTGACAAGTCCGGTTTTATAATTAATTTTGCTGTATGTTGAAGAAACCTGGGCACTGAGCAGCCATCCTGAAACTAACAGGTAAAGTTCATATTTGGCTGTATAGTTAGATGGAAAAACCATTAAATATAAATCGTGACCCTTGAAGTAGTGCAATGAGAGCTAGACAGTGGACTCCTCCCATGCTGGTAGAAATATAAATTTGCTAAGTTAGGCGAAGCTTGAAGAACCTTTTTAAAAGGGATGTCTGAAGTAGTTGTAAGGAGAATGCCCATATTATTTATATAGACTTCCAGAAGGCATTTGACGAAGTTATTAGCTAAAGTTGAATCTGAATAAACTGAAGACAAACTGACGACCTGAAAATATTGACATTATGCCCTGTACACCCAAGTTCAGGTCTTAATGTACAAGAAAAGAGCAATGGTCTTAATATCGACATCTGGCAAACACCAGAACATACTTGCTCCCAATCTGAAAAATAGCCAACCATTCACCACAACTGTTTGCTTTCTGTTTCGATCTAATTTTCTTTCCATTCTGCCATTGTCTCTTCAACTCCACAGACTTTCATTTTATTCCCCAACTTATTATGTGATACTTTCTCAAATATCTTTTAGAACTCCATATACACAACAGCCGCTGTAATACTTCCAACAACCACCTCCATTACCTCGAAGAACTCAATCAAATTACACAAACATGATTTGCTGTGGTTCAGTGATATCGCTCTTGCATCTGAATCAGAAGTCTGTGTGATTGAGGCTTGCTACAGGGCTTGAACACAAAAGTATCAACTGACATTTCAGTGCAGTACTGAGGGAGTGATGCGTTTTCAGAGGTAATGCTAAAGCTACACCTCTTCAAGTAGACCTGAAGATTCAATTGCACTATTTGAAAGAAGAGCTGGATTACTACCCCGGTATTCTGGCCAATATTTATTCCTCAATCAACAACACAAAAACAGAATATCTAGTTAGTAACATTGCTGTTTGTGGGAGTTTGCTATGTGTAAATTGGCTGCAGTGTGTCCTACATTATAGTAACGGCTGTGCTTCAAAAGTACTTAATTAGTTACAAGGTGCTTTGGGACAATGAAAGATACCATATAAATAAATGCACTATAGAAATCTGTGCTGACTTTCATTCATTAACCCAACTTTTCTAAATGTCAATTAATTTTTTCCAGTTATTGTTTCAAACTTTCCCACCAGCAACATTAGGTTGACTGGCCTGTGGTTGCTAGGTTTCTTACTCTCTCTCTTTTCTGAAGAAGAGAGTAACGTGTAATTCCAGAGTCCTCTCGTACCAACCCCATATTCAAGGAGGATTTGAAGACTGCCGGCAGTGTCTGCAATTTTCACCCTTCCTCAGTAAACTTCCATTCCATTCAGACTGGGTGCCTTTTCTACTTTAAGGACTGCCAACCGTCTAGTGCCTCTTCTTTTATCTATCTTTATCGTATCCAATATTGCTGCCAACTCTTCCTTTACTGATACATTGGCAAGATAATTTTTTCTTGTGAAGACAGATGCAAAGTACTCTTTCATACCTGAGCCATGCACTTAGCCTTCACCAAAATCTCCTTTCTGATTATTATTCAGCCTCAACCTTCTTTTAACTACCCCTTTACTATTGGTTACAAAATAATTTTGAGTTTCCTCTTACATTAGCCACAATTCTGTCTTCTATTTGCCCCATTTATTCCCTTGTTTAGATCTCCAGTGCACTTGTAATATTCATGGTTATCTGCAACATTAAAAACCTGTTTTGATGTTGCTCATTGAAGGATAAATATTGCCCAGGATACTGGGAGAACACTTCTTCAAATAGAGATATTGGATCTTTAGCTCTATCTGAACAGAGGCAGGGGCAGACTTCTCATCTCAAAAGTGGGTACATTGAAGTCTCAGCCTAGATCATATGCTCAAATACAGACTTAAACCCACAACCTTTAGAGTCAAGAAAAGTAATATCACCAGAACTAAGCTGACTTAGAGGAGAGAATAAGTAATGTCACAACTAACGCTACAAATGGTTTAGTTTCAAGGGGGCACCTGCAGTTATATTGCCAGCGTTGAAACTTGAAAGCAGAGATCTGTACGTTTATGGGCGGCACAGTTATTAGCACTTCTACTGCACAGCTCCAGAGACCAGAGTTCAATTTTGGCCTTGTCTGTGTGGATTTTGCACGTTCTCCCCCGTCAGCGTGGGTTTGCTCCGGGTGCTCCAGTTTCCTCCCACAGTCCGATAATGGTTATGGGGCTGGTTTAGCACAGGGCTAAATTGCTGGCTTTGAAAGCAGACCAAGGCAGGCCAGCAGCACGGTTCAATTCCCATACCAGCCTCCCTGAACAGGCGCCGGAATGTGGCGACTAGGGGCTTTTCACAGTAACTTCATTTGAAGCCTACTTGTGACAATAAGCGATTTGCATTTCATTTTTTTCATTTTCATTTTCATGATGTGCAGGTAAGCCGGATTGGCCATGTGAAATTGCCCCTTAGTCTCCAGGGATGTGCAAGTTAGGTTACAGGGATAAGGGCAGGATGGGCTGGGGAATGGACTTGGGCAGTGTGCTCTTTTGGAGGGCAGGTGCAGACTTGATGGGCAGAATAGGGATTCTATGATTTTTATTCAAGTGCAACCATGCCATCAGTCTCTGGCTTCCAGTGAAAATTCTAACTTCTATCCAACTTGAAGATTAATTTTTCTTCCCCCTATTGTCTACTGAACTTGGCGAAAACATTAATACAAAAGCAAAATACAGCAGGTGCTGGAAATAGAGCATAAAACAGGATGCTAGAAATACTCAGTGCTTTCTCTCTCCACAGATGGTGCCAAATCTGTTGAGTATATCTAATATTTTCGGTTTTTATTTGGAAAAATTGCTTCTCCCCTTCACATGACTAACCTACTAACCTGCAGAAAATGTACTCCTCTGGTAAGCTGCCTGCTGGAGCTGGAGAATATGAAAGCACTCATTCAAACAGTTCATCGTTGCCATTGTGGTGGCTTTCAGCATAAGTAGATCTTGGTCCAGTGCTGATATTTGTTCTCCAAAGGGTGGAAGTCCTTCAATAGTTCGTACCAGATCCTTGTGTTGTCCTTCAGCCTGGTTCAGCTTCTGCTCAAAGTAAAATGTTGCTGAGTAGTACAATGCTGATGTGTGCATTTGTCAAAATGAATAAACAAACATTTCCTCTGTATTTACAGCATTAGAAAAAGATAAGAACCATTTGGGATATTGGAAAAGTTTAATTGGGCTGCATATAGCATTTAAAAAAACGATTGTGATTTATTTCTTCAAAAAGGTATCTTGGGTACATAAAATGCAAAAACAAGATAAACACATTAGTTACAGTTGACATTACGCCACGTGTGATCTAACCAAGCTTAATATGCACTAAAGCATGACTTCTCTACTTTATATAGTCATTCCTCAATCAACACTCCCACAAAAGTGTTCCTAAAAAAGTGGTGTGCTAAATGAGAACATGGTAAAGGAAAATCACTCTTCCATTCGGAAACATGCGTTAGGAGTAGCTTAGATTCCAGACCTGTAATATTTACGTTAAAAGTCTTCGGGCTGCATTTAACCTAACTGACCCAAAACCTCTTACTAACTCGAACTCTCAACAACCTACTAACTCACAATTTAACAACTTTCAGTAACTGACTAACTCATTCAGCCCGCTGACAGTTTTCCACCTCCAGCTCGCCATCTCCCTCAACTCACCACTTCGGATTCCTGTCCCTTGTCTTCTTGCTCACCAACCCTCCACTCGCTGGCTCCGTCCGGTTCACTCATTCTTCTGCTCGCTGTTTCACTCACCGAACCTCTCGCTCACTACTTCCCTCCCCGATCTTCCCAGCCTGCTGCTTCCCTCCCTGACCCTCTCACTCACTGCTTCCCTCCGACTTGCCGACGATCCCTCTCAAGGGGTAAAGTGGACAAGTGGTCCAACATGAGGATATCAATCCAAAATTCAAGAGAAAATATTGTTCAGTGGAACACAGGGCTCTGTTATTCCATATTGTTTCCCCTGCTGGGAGAGTCTAGGACCAGAGGGCACAATTGTAGAGTATGGGGTTGGCCATTTAAGACAGAGATGAGGAGGAATTTACTCTCTCAGACGGTAGTGAATCTGTGTCATTTTTTAATCGCAGAGTATGTAGAGACTGTGTCGTTAAGTTCAGGGCTGAAGTTCCGATGATGGAGATGTGCTGAGTAGCTGCACATCAAGTGGTTGTCCTCCACAAGATAAAAAAATAGGCACTTTTGGCCTAATCTGGCCTGCAAAATCGGACTTAAACATCCCCTCCCCCGCAACATTAGCACGGACGCCAAAAATGCCAGGAAGCAGCAGCTCGAGAGGTTGCAGGGACACCAGCAATTGTGGCAAAGGACAGGAGCGGCGAGCAACCGGGTTAACGGGCCCATGAGGCAAGGGGTCCACGGCAAGGTGATGGATGCAGGGTGTTCCGAACCAAGGCAGTAAATTCGATGAAGGATGACATCAAGGCCGAGAGAAAGGTGACAGTGAAGGTGGTGATGGCACTAGTCGTCATGCAGACAGTGCTCGACGCATGGGGAAGGGGCTGAAGCCAAGGGGAGCACCATATTGGGCTTGGAGAAGGCATCGAAGGATCAGGGCAACTATTGGTCTGAAATCAAGAGGGTAGTGTCGGCCTAGGGGAGCCTGAAAGGGAAGGTCGAGAACCACGAGAATCGATCGTGGCGGCAAATAATTCAAATAGTGGGCCTGCCAGAGGAGATCGAGGGCAGGGACCCAATCCGACGACGTGCCCAAATGCTGGGCAATCTAATTAGGAAGTGGGCAGCACGGTAGCATGGTGGTTAGCATAAATGCTTCACAGCTCCAGGGTCCCAGGTTCGATTCCCGGCTGGGTCACTGTCTGTGTGGAGTCTGCACGTCCTCCCCGTGTGTGCGTGGGTTTCCTCCGGGTGCTCCGGTTTCCTCCTACAGTCCAAAGATGTGCGGGTTAGGTGGATTGGCCATGCTAAATTGCCCGTAGTGTCCTAAAAAGTAAGGTTAAGGGAGGGGTTGTTGGGTTACGGGCATAGGGTGGATACGTGGGTTTGAGTCGGGTGATCATTGCTCGGCACAACATCGAGGGCCGAAGGGCCTGTTCTGTGCTGTACTGTTCTATGTTCTATGAAGGACAGCTTCCCCAAACCACCGGAAATCGGACATTGGGGCGGACCTGGCAAAGCGCAAAGCCGAATTTATCCATATAATGTCGGGCCCTGTACAAGAACAAGGTCAGATTCGAGATGTTATTCCCAGCCAGGCTCTGGGCAACATACCAGGTCAAAGAACATTTCACTGCCCTGGCAGCGGCAGACGAGTACGTCGGTAACAATGGTCTAGACAGGCAGCAAGAGAGGCAGCGGCAGAGATGGCATGGGGAGGCAAAAGGAGGAAATGGACAATTGTGCGCGGGACTGCAGTGCCTCACAATGAACAGGAGAACCAGCTCATAGGAAGGAGGGGGCAAGGGTAGCAGAACATAGGAGAGGTTGAGGAACAGATGGAAGGGACACCAGCAGAGTGGGTGGAGGAGGGGATCAGATCGACCCTGAGAGGGGGGCCACCACACTAATGGGAAAGCTAGTGCCAGGAAGTGTGTGAGAGAGGGGGGCCACAGCGTAGCTCCCACTGGGGAGAGAGCATCTGACAAAGAGGTGGGGCGGGGGGGCAGTGCAGGGGGCTGAAGGGGGATCCAAACCTTGGAGGGGAAATAAATTATATTGGGGGGGGGGGGGTCTGGACTGGCTTCAGCAGGTTAATATCGAAAACATGGAACAAGAAGACACCTTAAGCAGCCACTTTGGAGGGTCCCTGAACAAATGCAGGGTCACCCACATGGCATACACACAGTTGGTGGCCATGTTGGGTGGTCCATGGACAAAGGGAAACCCCGGAGTGCAAGGGCCCGGCCTCATGGTGAGAATGGCGACCACGCCATTTTTGATCGTCCCCTAACAAAGGAAAACCCCAGAGTGCAGGGGCGCATCCACAAGCTAAGTATGGTTGACCCCACAGGAGGGGAGGGTCAAAACATTCCCATCAGAATAGTCACCAGGAACATCAGGGGACGTAACGCCCAGTGAAAAGATCCAGAGTCTTCGCCCACCTGAAAGTATGAAAGCTGACACAGTCTTCCTCCAAGAGACACACCTGAGGGAGAAGGACTGACCGGGTGTAAGGAAGGGCTGGGTGGGACAGACTTAACATTCCGGCTCCAGGACAAGGGCTAGGGAGGTAGCAATATTGATAAGTAAGAGGACTCCGTTTACTGCAACGAGGACAGTTATGAAATCTTCAGCGGTGTCCTAGACGGGGCACCAGTAGTCCTGGTGAGCGTGTGCACCGCCAACTGGGACGACATGGAATTTATAAAATTCTGGCAGAAATCCCCGACATATAAACGCACCAACTAATCATGGGAGGAGGACTTTAACTGCGTACAGGATCCACTGACGGACAGATCAAACCCCAGAATGGGGAAAACAGCAGACATGGCGAGGGACTGGAGTCAATGGGGACAGTGGACCCATGGTGGTTCATGCACCCAGGTGAGAAGGAATTCTCATTTTTATCGCCAGTACACAAGGGCTATTCCTGCATCGGTTGTAATCGATTGTAATCTCGGACCAAGTTCCACATTACATAGATGTGAGGTTAGAGATGGGCTGTGCCCCACGTGGCGGTAGGGCACGACCCTCTTGGTCCACAGGTTTTTCTGCCAGAAAACATCACAGGCCATAGGCATGTATATTACGAACAACCGGAACAGGGAAGTCTCACCTTTCAAGTTCTGGGAGGCGCTGATTAGGGTAGAAATGATCACCTACAAGGTTTGCAGAGACAGGGAAGAGAAGGCAGCTAGGCAACAACTGATCAACTCCATCCTGGGCCTCCATCCGAGTCCCTGACCTAAGAGCTTCTGGCGGACAGGAAAAAGCTACAAATGGACTTTAACCTGATATCCTTCAGGAATGTATCCTCCAGGAATGTAGTGTACCAACTCCGCCAGACAAGGGGGACCTTTTACGAGCATGGGGACAAGGCCAGCAGCGTGCCGGCTCACCAGTTTAGAAAGCAGGCAGCCACGAGCAGCCGAGGCAGACTGGTAGCGGAACCAGAAAAGGTCAATGCAGCATTTGATGCCTTCTACCGGGGACACCTCCGAACCCCCTGACGGAGACTTGGGAATGAGACAGTTTCTCGATTGTCTGCACATGCCAGTCGTGGGGGACGATAGACAGAATTGGAAGCATCACTGGGACTGGGAGAGGTCGTGGAGAACATTGACGTCATGCAGGTGGCATGGCACCGGTGCGGACTTCTACAAATAATCCGTGACAGCACTGGCACAGCGCCTGCGGGAAATGTTCGCAGACTTGCTAGCGAGGGGCATCCTGCCTCCAATGCTAACACAGGCGGCTAAATTGCTGATACCCTAAAAGGACAAAGACCCAACGGAGTGCGGATCATACAGACCCATTTCACTGCTCAGAGTGGATGCGAAAATACCGCAAAGGTCCTGGCTAAGCGGTTGGAGAATTGCATACCAGAGGTGGTTGCAGAAGACCAAAGGGGCTTTGTTACAGTAAAAAGCCATCTGTGATAAAGACTCCATCCAGGGAGAGATGATCTCCCTGGACGCAGAAAAGGCCTTCGATCGAGTAGAGTGGAAATACCTCATTGAGATACTAGAACTGTTTTGACTAGGGACAGGGTTCACCTCATGGGTGAAACTCCTATAAAATACTCCCACGGCGAGCGTATGGACCAACGACAACAGCTCTGAATACTTCCAGCTGCAGAGGCTCAAGGCAGTGACGCCCACTGTCCTCGCTCTTGTTCCCCTGACAATTGAGCCACTGCCGATCAACCCGAGAGCGGCAAGAGGCTGGAAGGGAATCCAAAGGTGGGGCAGAGAGCACAGAGTCTCACTCTATGTGGATGAACTGCTCCTCTACATCTCAGACCCACAAACCAGCATGAAAGAAATCATGAAGCTCCTGGGAGAGGAGCAGCACGGTAGCATACTGGTTAGCACAGTTGCTTCACCGCTCCAGGGTCCCAGGTTCGATTACCGGATGGGTCACAGTCCGAGTGGACTCTGCACGTTCTCCCCGTGTCTGCGTGGGTGTCCTCCGGGTGCTCCAGTTTCCTCCCACAGTCCAAAGATGTGCAGGTTAGGTGGATTGGCCATGCTAAATTGCCCTTAGTGTTCAAAAAATGTTACGTGGGGGTTACTGGGTTATGCGGATAAGGTAGATATGTAGGCTTCAATAGGGTGCCCTTTGTAAGGGCCGCTGCAGACTCGATGGGCCAAATGGCCTCCTTCTGCATTGTACATTCTATAATTCTATGAGAGTTCGGAGCGTTTTCGAGCTACAAATCTAACTTAATACGAATAATCGCTTATTGTCACAAGTAGGCTTCAATGAAGTTACTGTGAAAAGCCCCTCGGCCACATTTTGGCGCCTGTTCGGGGAGGCCTGTATGGGAATTGAACCTGCGCGGCTGGCCTTATTCTGCATTACAAACCAGCTGTTTTGCCCACTGTGCTAAACGTGGGCAAAAGCAAAGTATTCCCGGTGAACCTGGGGATGGGATGGAACAGAGATGGAGGGTCTACCATTTAAAATAGCCCAAAACAAATTCCGTTATCTGTGGATCCAGATTGCCCATGACTGGACAGTCTGGCAGAGGAAGTTGAAATGGACCCGAGATGGGATGCACTCCCACCTTCCCTGGTGGTGGGGGTGCGGACAATCAAGATGAACGTACTGCCCAATTCCCTCTTCCTGCTTATATCCAAAGCAATCTACATCTCCACGGCCGTTTTCCATTCAATAGACAAGACAATTATGGCATTTTGGAGGAGGGGGGGTTAGTGGCGATAGTGATCCTGAGAACTTGGAACCAGATGAGGCAACATTTCAGTGTGACCCATGAGTCCATAATGGCCCCTCTCTGCAGCAACCATAGGTTTGCCCCAGCCATGCTCGACACCACCTTTAAGAGATGAAGACAGGATGGGGAGACACTGGCGGTTCTGGACTTTTACACAGGAGACAGACTAGCGACTTAGAGGAGCTGACAGAGAGGCTGGACCTGCCAAATGGGAAGGAACTCCAACATCTGCAGATCAAAAACTTTTGTCGCGTGGGCAGCACAGTGGTGCAGTGGCTTAGCCCTGTTGCCTCACGGTACCGTGGTCCCAGGTTCGATCCCAGCTCTGGCTCACTGTCCGTGTGGAGTTTGCACATTCTCCCCGTGTTTGCGTGGGTTTCGCCCCCACAACCCAAAGATGTGCAGGCTAGGTGGATTGCCCCTTAATTGGAAAAAATTGATTGGGTACTCTAAATTTAAAAAATAAATAAATAAAACTTTTGTCAGAAGGAGACAACTCGATTACCCACAAATTCGAGATGCACAATGTGGGAAGTGTTACTGGATGCGAACAGTCTGAGAAAAAGAAACTGTGGGGACTTGTATGGACGACTCTTAGAAAGAACACGCTCCCCACTGGACAAGGCATGGGAAAACTGAGAGGAAGAGCTAGGGACAGAAATAGGGTGGGGACTCTAGAGTGAAGCACTGTGCAGGGCCAACTCCAACTCCTCATTTGCAAGGCTAAGCTTCACACAGCTAAAGTGGTGCTTAGAGCACACCTGACAAGAAGCTGGATGAGCAGGTTCTTCCCAGAGGCGGAGGACAAATGTGAACAGTGCCAGGAAGGCCAACCACGCCCACATGTTCTGGGCATGCTCCAGACTTGTAGGGTTCTGGACAGAATTCTTCGAGGCAATATCCAAGATCGTGGGATTGAGGGTGGAGCCATGCCCAAGAGTGGCAGTCTTTGGGGTACCGGACCAGCCAGAACTATTAATGGGAAAAGAGGGCCGACACCCTGGTCTTTGCTTCTCTAATCACCCGGAGAATCCTGCTCGGTTGGCGATCAGCAGCACCACCCACAGCTGCAGACTGGCTGGCAGACCGGGCGGAATTTCTCCATCTGGAGAAAATCAAGTTCACCACACGGGGGTCAGAGGATGGCTGCCCCAAAACGTGGGGGTAATTCACCAGCTTGCTCCAGGACATGTTTCACACTAATAAAGCAGGGGGAAATGGGGCGGCGCATGGGAGGCGCACAATGTGACCACAGGGAGAAAACAGGAAAAGGGGGGGGGGGGGGGGAAGGGGGGGGGGAGGTGACGTACAAAAGGAGAGGGAGGCCAGAAAACAACCGACAGAGGTTGGACCCCCCACCTCCCCCCACCACCACCCCACAAAAGCTGAAAATAGGGCTGGGATAGGAGAGAAGAAAAGATGGGAGGCCCAAGACCGGGGGGGGGGGGGGGGGGGGGGGGGGGGGGGGGGGCGGGGGGGGGGGGCACCGCACACATGCAAATAGAAAATAATTGCCCCTTGTGCAATGAAGGGCACAAGAAAAGACCCTGAAACAACAAATGAAGGGGCAGGAGGGAGGGGGGGGGGAATCAGTACAGTGGAAAATGACATATACATTGTAACCGGCAGATTTCCTTACCGAATGTATAGTGTATAGGATGTAAAAACTTCAATCAAACATTTTTTTAAAAAGCTCAAGGGGTTATGGGGGCAAAGTGAGAAAGTGGAGTTGAGGATCACTGATTAGGTCAGCATTTATTGCCCATCCCTAGTTGCCGTTCAGAT
The DNA here is from genome assembly GCF_902713615.1 of Scyliorhinus canicula. NCBI lineage: Eukaryota > Metazoa > Chordata > Chondrichthyes > Carcharhiniformes > Scyliorhinidae > Scyliorhinus > Scyliorhinus canicula. The sequence continues at coordinate 233,397,109 of NC_052147.1, forward strand.
TGGGGTGGAGCGGTCTTCTTGAACCACTACAGTCCTTGAGGTGTAGGCACACCCAATGTGCTGTTAGGGAGGGAGTTCCAGGATTTTGTCCCAGCGACAGTGAAGGAACGGTGACATATTTCCAAGTCAGGATGGTGAGTGACTTGGAGGGGAACCTTCAGGTGGTGGGGTTCCGAGGTATTTGCTGCTCTTGTCCTTCTAGATGGTAGTGGCCATGGGTTTGGAAGGTGCTGTCTAAGGAACTTTGGCGAGTTACTGCAGTGCATCTTGTAGATGGTGGAGGGTTTGAATGTTTGTGGAAGGGGGAGCAATCAAGTGGGCTGCTTTGCCTGGATGGTGTCAAGCTTCCTGAATGTTGTTGGAGCTGCACTCATCCAGGCAAGAGGAGGGTATTCCGTTACACTCCTAACTTGTGCCTTGTAGATGGTGGACAGGCTCTAGGGGGTCAGGAGGTGAGTCACTCTTCATAGGATTCCTAGTCTTTGATCTATCCTGGTAGCCACAGATTTCGTATGGCTAGTCCAGTTCAGTTTCTGATCAATGGTAACCCCCAGGATGTTGATTGTGGGGGATTCAGCGATGGTACTGCCATTGAATGTCAAGGGCCAATGGTTAGATCCTCTCTGTCAGAGATGGTCACTGCCTGGCGCAAATGTAACTTGCCACTTGCCAGCCCAAGCTTGGATATCAAATCAACCATGACCTCAGTGAATGGTGGAGCAGACTCGATGAGCCGAATGACCCACTTTCTCTCTCTCTCTCTTCCCCCCCCCCCCCCCATGCCTTGTGGTATAAAAGGCATAGAATGGTTACAGCACAGAAGGCTGCCATTTGGCTGGGAATAGTTACGTTGGTTCTTTGAAGGAGCAATTCTCCTGGAGCAACTCCTTCACCTTGATGCCCCATGCACTCCTTTCCAAATAATCCAATTACCTCCTGTTTGTCTTGATCGAACTTGCCTCCATCACACTCTCTGAGGCAGTGCACTCCAGATCCTAATCACTCACTACATTCTTTAAAAATGTATTTTCTATTACAACCTGACAGAATAGTAGAATCATTTGACACAGCTTTCTCTTCTGAGGACTTGAAATCTAATCTGTGGAAATAATATTTGTGAGCAAGTGGTCTTTCTATGGAAGATGCCTAGAGGCGGTGGAAGCAATTAGTATTGATTTATTCAAAGGAAAACGATATTGATTTCTTTCAGAAATAAACATTTTGGGATACAGTATATGTGTAATTTGAGATATGGCACTAGGTAGATGTAGCATGCTCGGGAGGAGCAGATGACTTTGGATAACTCCACCAAAGAGCACAGGCACAGCAGACCAAACATCCTTCATCTGTGGCTGACCTAACATTTCTTCCTAGTCCCCACGTTAGTTGACAGTACTCCTCTATGCACGCTATCATTACCCCTCTCCTATAAAATCAACTCTTGACCCAATCCTCGTCAACTACTAACCAATGCACAGCCTCCCTTTCCTCTCCAAAGTCCTTGTTGTCACTTCATAAAGCCAGGCTTATCTTTGAATTCCATTTTTGAATTTCTCCAAATCAAGCTTTCCCACTCAGTAACAGTACCAAAATGGCTCTTATGAAAAAACATCCTATGTGATTGTGACAAAACAACCATCACTCTTGTCCTTCTCAGTTGGCCTGAAACCTTTGATACAGTTGACCATGCCCTGGTTCAATTCTGGCCTCGGGTGACTGTCTGCATGAAGTTTGCGTGGGTTTCCTCCGGGTACTCAGGTTTCCTCCCACAGTCCAGAGACGTGCACGTGGTAGACTGACCATGCAAAATTGCCCCTTAGTGTCCAAAAGGTTAGGTGGGGTTACTAGGATAGGGTGGAGGCGTGGGCTTAAGTGGGGTGCTCTTTCCAAGGGCCGGTGCAGCCTCGCTGGGCCGAATGGCCTCTTCCTGCACTGTAATTTCTATGATTCTATGCCATCCTCATCTAATGCCTTCTTGTCTATTATCCAACTGTGAGAGACTGCACTTGCCCAGTTCCATTCTTTTCTATTGAATCGTAGCCACAGCGCAATGGCTTCTCTTCCATTAGGTCTGACATCTTCCAAGGATCTATTCTTAGCCCCTCCTACTTATCATCTCCATGCTACCCCTCAGTGACATCATCCGAATACATGGTGGCAGTTTTCACTTGTGTGCCGATGACACCCAGTTCTACCTCACCGCCACCTCTCTTCACTCCTCCACTGTTGCTAAATCATCAGACCCCTCGTCCGACATCCAGTACTGGACAAACGTGGCGATGCCCGGAGAGTAAACTGTTTGCAACCCTCGCGTCATTTTTTACCCCATGATAATTTTAAAAAAATACATTTAGAGTACCCAATTCATTTTTTTCAATTAAGGGGCAATTTAGCGTGGCCAATCCACCTAGTCTGCACATTTTTGGGTTGTGGGGGGCGAAATCCACACCAACACGGGAGAATGTGCAAACTCCACACGGACAGTGACCCAGAGCTGGGATCGAACCTGGGACCGCACGCTGTGAGGCTGCAGGGCTAACCCACTGCGCCACCGTGCTGCCCCCCCCCCCCCCCCCCCCCCATGATGAATTTTGTCTACATATCCACACCTTCAATCAGGCCATTATAACAACGCTTGGCTTTGCCCACCATTTGGTGGCTGTGCATTCAGTTGCCGAGCCACTAAACACTGAAATTCCTTCCATATGCCTCTCCACCTCGCTCGCTTTCATTTCCGTCCCCTTTATTTTCTTTTCTTCTTTAGGACTCTCAAAAGATCCCCAGCTTTTGGACCAAGGTTTAGTCCATTTGTCCGAATATTGCGGTATATGGTTCAATGTCAAATTTTCTTTGTAGGTTTCCTGCGGAGTTTATTTATTATAGAACTTTTATTCTGCTAAAGGCAATATAAATACAATCTGTTGTTGTTATCTCTATGATTCTATTCCTCTGACTGAAATCTCAATTCTTACTGGACCTACAAATTTAAGTTTGGACACTAGTTCATTTCCCAAGCTTGAAAAACTTTGATATCAAAGCCGATGCTGGGAATCTGAAATAAATACTCAGAAATACTCAGCAGGTCGGACAGCATCCTTTGCTCCCACTCTGACCTTGGTCTACTATAGTGTGCCAATGGGGCTCATCACAAGCTTAAGGGCCATTACCTCATCTATCAACTCCGCACTCTACAGCCGTGAACATATCCAGGATTAAATTTTAAAACTGCCAATGAATTTCTGGATAAAATAAAATACACAAACATTACAGAGCAAATATGCAACACCAACCTCCCGAACATCCACCAAGTGGTCTGGCTGCAAGGTGTGGGATCGCTTTGACAGCCCCAGGCCCTTGTGATGCGATACACCAAAGAAAGTAGCAGCGTTCTGGCTTGCTCTTCTCTGCGCACCTGGAGAATTGCTTCCCTGAGAAGCCAGAGAAAAACTTCGCGACTTCAAGGGTGGATTATTCTATAAATTAAGATTAAAATAAGACATTATTTTATGGCAGAGGGGTTAATATCATGTTTTAAAAATATCTGGGCAAGGGGGATTCCCCCGACTGCTGGAGGTGGACAGGGCATATTGGGCGCTTGCCAGGAAGCCGCGGGCGGGGTGATGGTGGTGAGATTCCACAGGTTCCTGGATAAGGAATGTACTCTGCAGTGGGCCAAGCGCACGCGGAGTTGCAAGTGGGATAACAGCATCCTGCAGGGGTCCCAGGACCTGAGCGTGGAGGTGGCGAGGAAGAGGGCAGGCTTTAACCAAGTCAAGGCGATTTTCTTTAAGAAGGAGGTAAAGTTTGGTCTGCTGTACCCGGCCGCCTGTGGGTTACGCACGAAGACCAACATCATTATTTTGAGTCGCCCGATGAGGCACTGGACTTTGCAAAAGAAAAGGACTGGTGGGAGTTTGAGAACCTTTGGACTCAGTGACAATATGTTGGCCTATATTGGGCCCTTTTTCCTTTTCTGTTTTTCTCTGGGGGTTTTCGTTTGTTTTTCTTTTCCCTCCCTCGGTTTGCTGGTGGGGTTTGGGTTGTTTTTGTTCTTTCTGTTGTTAAATTGGCTTATGCCTTCTCATATTGTTGTATATCAGTCTTTTTTGGAGCTCTGTTTAGGGGAAAAGGAAAGGGGGGGGAAAGAAAGTTGATTTTCCATTTCGTTTTTGGTTCTTTATCGGGTTAGATGTTAGCAATGTTCCTTTTGTGGTTTATATTGTGTGTTTATACTGTTGAGCACTTTGGTGGAATGGAGACATGCCTGTCTGGGTTTTGGTGGGTGGTGCTTTTGTTCTTTGTGTTTCCTTGCTGTGGGGTGTTTGGGGATTGTTGGATGAGGGAACTTATTTACAGGAGCGGGGGGAGGGGAGCGAGGGAACAATGGATGGGAGACTTCTTGGCGCCAGAGGCGGGGTCACCAAGCTAGCTGGGTGAGCTAGCTCACGGAAGCACAGTGGCGGGTGTGTATATGTTTAGTTTATTAGCTGGGTTGGGATTTAGAGTAGTGCTGCTGGGGTGGGGGGGGGGGGGGGGGGGGGGGGATGGGTTCTGCTGACGTGGGAGGGGCTTCGATGGAAGGTTGACGAAAGGTTAGGGAATGGTTGGGTTAGTCAGGTTTTCCACTCAGGGCTTGATTCAAAGACAAGAGGGGCTGTGATTCTGATTAACAAGTGGGTGGCATTTGAGGTGGGGAGGATAGTCTCTGATGTTGGAGGTCGATATTACATGGTTAGTGGCAAGCTGCAGGGTATGACGGTACTGCTGGTCAATGTATACGCGCCAAATTGGGATGATGGGGATTTTATAAAGAGGGCGCTGGGGAAGATTCCGGACCTGGATTCGCACAGGCTGATTATGGGTGGGATATCAACACAGTTATTAATCCAGGCCTGGACCGGTCATGCTCGAGCTCAGGCAAGGTGCCAGCAATGGCAAAGGAGCTGAAAGGGTTCATGGAGCAGGTGGGGGTGTGGGGGTGGATCCATGGAGATTTAGGCAGCCGAGGGCCAAGGAATTTTCTTTTTTCTCCCACGTACACAAGGTGTATTCCCGGATAGATTTCTTTGTTGTGGGCAGGGCCCTGTTGGCGAGGGTGGTGAACATGCGGTATTTGGCGATTATGATCTTGGACCCTGCTCCGCACTAGGTGGACCTGCAGGTCAGTGTTGATGGCAAGCAGCGCCCGCAATGGAGGTTGGATGTGAGGCTATCGGCGGACAAAGCGGTGTGCGAGAGGTTGAGGAAGTACATGCTGAACTACCTGCAGGTAAACAACACGGGGGAGGTCTCAGCAGCGGTGGTTTGGGAAGCGCTGAAGGCAGTGGTGAGAGGAGAGCTGATCTCGATCCAGGCTCACAAGGACAGAACGGATAGGGCACAAACAGACCGACTGTTAAAGAGATTCTACGAGTGGTTAGGAGATATACAGAGGCTCCAGAGGCCGGCTGTTAAGGGAACGCCAGAGGCTGCAGGCGGAATTTGGTTTATTAACCACAGGAAGGGTAATGGAGCAGCTCAGAAAGGGCAAGGGGACGATTTACGAGCACGGGGAAAAGGCCAGTAGGATGCTTGCACGGCAGCTGAGAACGAGGGAAGCAGCCAGGGAAAAAGGGAAAGTTGTTGACGGGGATGGGATCTTAGTTGGGGATTCGACAGGGGTGAGCAAGGCCCTTCGGGACTTTTATAGTAGGTTGTACAGGTCGGAGCCCCCTGGGGGGCCGGAGGGGATGAGGCACTTTTTGGATGGGCTGACTTTCCCGAAGGTGGATGGGGAGCTGGTAGAAAGGCTGGGGGCCCCAATCGGGCTGGAGGAGACTGGAGGATTTGAAGGCCATGCAGTCGGGTAAGGCCCCAGGACCGGACGGGTACCCAGTTGAGTTCTATAAAAAGTTCTCCGAATATTGGGGCCGGTACTGTTGTAAGTCTTTTACGAGGCCAAGGAAAGAGGGATTTTACCCCAGACGATGTCACAGGCCACGATCTCGCTCATTCTGAAAAGAGATAAGGACCCGGAGCTGTGTGGTTCTTATAGGCCGATATCCTTTCTGAACGTGGATGCCAAACTTCTGGCCAAAATTCTGGCCTCTAAGATTGAGGACTGTGTACCAGATGTTATACCAGAGGACCAGACAGGGCTCGTTAAGGTTAGGCAGCTGGGGACCAATGTAAGAAGGTTGCTTAACGTGATCATGATGCCCCCGGAAGGTAGGGAAGTTGAAGTGGTGGTTCCGATGGATGCCGAAAAAGCCTTTGACCGGGTCGAGTGGGATTACTTATGGGAGATGCTGGAGCGGTTCGGGTTTGGAAGGGGCTTTGTTGACTGGGTTAGGTTGCTGTACCGGGCTCTGGTAGCTAGTGTACGGACAAACAGGATGATGTCGGACTATTTAAGGTTACATCGGGGACGAGACAGGGATGTCCCCTTTCCCCACTGCTGTTTGCGCTGGCGATGGAGCCACAGGCAATTGCTCGGAGGGCCTCAAGGGGCTGGAAGGGGTTGGTCTGGAGGAGGGGGGTGGAGCAGAGTCTCGCTGTTGTATGTCTCAGACCCAATGGACGGGGATGGAGGAAATTATAGGAATTCGGCCGGTTTTTCGGGGTACCTGCTTAATATGGGAAGAGCGAGTTGTTGTGGTTTAGGCGAGAGGTCAGGAGAGGAGACTGGGGAAACTGCGTTTAGAGTGGTAGGGGACAGTTTTAGGTACTTGGGTATTCAGGTGGCGAGGGATTGGGATGGGCTATACAAAATGAACCAGGACCGGTTGGTGGACCAGATGAAGGACGCTCCGGAGATGGCATGCGTTCCCGTTGTCTCTGGCGGGTAGGGTGCAGTCGGTAAAAATGACGGTCCTCGCAAGGTTCCTTTTTGTTTTCCAGTGACTCCCCATTTTCATTCCACGGTCCTTTTTTAAAGCGGATCAACAAGCTTTGCGTGGAGGGGGAAAGCCCCCACGGGTGAAGAGGGCAATGCTCCAGCGGACTCGAGAGTGGGAGGGCTGGCGCTGCCGAATTTCAGGACATGACTACTGGACGGCTAATATAGCCATGGTTAGGAGGTGGCTGGTGGGGGGTGAGTCGGCATGGGGTTCGCATGGAGGTGCAAGGGCACAGGTTTAGGGGCATTGATGACGGCACCCCTGCCGTTCCCACCGGCTCGGTACTCCACCAGTCCAGTGGTGGTGGTGGCCCTGAGAGTCCGGGGGCAGTGGAGGGGACATGTGGGAGCAGAGGGGGCATTGGTGTGGTCCCCAATATGCGACAACCATCAGTTTGCCCCAGGGAGAATGGACGGAGGGTTCCGAATTTGGCAGAGAGCGGGTTTGAGAGGATTGTTCTTGGTAGGTAGCTTCCCGAGTATGAGGGCGCTGGAGGAGAAGTTTGCTTTGGCGGGGGGGGGAATGCATTCTGATATTTGCAGGTACGGGACTTTTTGTGGAAGCAGGTGCCAACCTTCCCACTCTTGTCGCTAAGGGGGATTCAGGATAGGGTGGTCTCTAGAGGATGAATAGGAGAGGGGAGCGTCTTGGACACAGAGAGCTTATGGGTCCAGAGGAGTCGCAAACCGAGGAGCTGAAACAAAAGTGGGAGGAGGAGCTCGGGGGAGAGATAGAGGAGGGCCTCTGGGCGGACGCGTTAGGAAGGATCAATACTACCGCAACATGTACCAGGCTCAGCCGTATCCAATTTAAGGTTGTTCCACCGGGTTCATATAACAGTGGCCCGGGATGAGCAGATTCTTTGGGGTGGAGGACAGGTGTGCGAAATGAGGGGGCGGGGGGGGACATGTCCAAAACTGAGGATTGTGGCTGGGGTTTGCTGACACCATGTCGACGGGATTGAATATGAGGCTGGCAATGAGTCCAGAGGTGATTTTTGGGGTATCGCAGGACTCGGGAATCCAAGAGAGAGAGAGACGGTTGATCTGGCCTTTGCTTCCCTGGTAGCCGGAGGCGTATATTGCTGGCATGGAGGAATCAAAGCCCCGAACTCAGAGACCTGGCTTTCAGACATGCAGGTTTCCTCTGCCTGTAGAATATTAAGTTTGCCATGAGAGGGTCTCTGCTGGGGTTCACCCGGAGGTGGCAACCATTCGTCGACTTCCTCGCAGAGAACTAATCGTCGGCAGAAATGGGGGGGGGGGGGGGGTAGGTTAGCGTAGGTTAGTGGGGTAAGTAATGGCAAGACCTGTGAGAGAGGGAGGTGGAATTTGCACTATGTTCATATTTTTGTTGTTAAGTATATTGTTGATTTTGTTGTTGTTGAAATGCCAAAGAAATACCTCAATAAAATGTCTATTAAAAAAAAAATCTGGGCAAAAAGGGTTACAAAAAAGAATATTAGCTATATTTTGTGCATAACAATCATAGTCCAAGCAGGTTTAGCTTTAAAGCCCTGAAATCATTTCTATTGCAAGTTACGAAACAGTTGAAATTTGCTGATTAGTCATATAGACTCGTAACTATAATGCTATCTGGAATGATCATAAACGTATGCAGTTGACTTATAAGCTTGCTCAACTTAACGTACTGTTTACCATTCATTGTTAATTAATATAAAAAGTGGAACAGTATAGGTTCTTTACTCAGAGAGTGCTTAGGGTGTGGAATGGACTGCCTGCTGTGATAGTGGAGTCGGACACATTAGGAACTTTCAAGCGGTTATTGAATAGGCAGATGAAGCACACCAGAATGACTTGATCTTGGTTTCAGACAATGCTCGGCACAACATCGAGGGCCGAAGGGCCTGTTCTGTGCTGTACTGTTCTATGTTGAGGAAGGAAGTAAGAGTACGGGGAATAGGCAAGCAGAATGTTGGCGCATCAGCTCAGGAAAAGAGAGGCGGCCAGGGAGATATGTAAAGAGTAGAGACGGCGATACTGTCCTGGACCCAGAAGGGGCGAACGAGGTGTTCAAGGACTTTTATAGTAAATTATATGCGTCGGAACCCGGGCTGAGGTGGAGGGATGAGGCAATTTCTGGATCAGTTGAGGTTCCCGAGGGTGGAGGAGGACCTGGTGGAGGGACTGGGAGCCCCAATTGTGATTGAGGAAATAATCAAGGGGCTGGAGGGCATGCAGTCGGGCAAGGCCCCGGGGCCTGACGGCTACCTGGTGGAATTCTAAGAAGTCTTCAGAGATATTGAGCCGATTGCTGGCGAGGACATTTAACAAAGCAAGCCAGAAGGGAGTCCACCCAAAAACAATGTTGCTGGCCTCGATTTCATTGATCCTGAAACGGGAGAAGCATCCGGAGCAATGCAGGCCATACAGGCCAATTTCTCCACTAAATGTGAATGCCAAACCGCTGGCTAATATACTGGCCACAAAGATAGAGAACTGTGACCCAGGGTGATAGGGGACGACCAAGACGGGATTTGTTAAGGGCAGGCAACTCGAGGCTTTGAAGGCTTCTAAATGTCATTATGATGCCCTCAGAAGGAGAGGAGGTGGATGTAGTGATAGTGATGGATGCAGAGAAGGCTTCTGATCGGGTGGAATGGAATTACCTGTGGGAGGCGCAGAGACGGTTTGGGTTTGGTGAAGGATTTATTGACTGGGTGCAGTTGCTCTATCAGGCACCAGTAGCGAGTGTGGGTATGAACCGGCTGAGGTCGGGGTATTTTGAACTACACCGAGGGACGAGGCACGGGTGCCCCCTCTCCCCGTTACGGTTTGCTCTAGCCACAGAGCCACTGGCCATGGTGATAAGAGCCTCTAGGAACTGGAAAGGGCTGGTTCAGGGGGTGGTGGAGTACTGGGTCTCGATCTACGCTGATGACCTGCTCTATTTATAGGCGGGGGCTTTCTCAGCTGGAAAGCTTTGGAGGATAAATTTAAATTGCCAGCAGGAAATGGTTTTAGGTATTTGCAGGTGCAAGACTTCCTGAGAAAACAGGTGCTGCTGCCGCCACGGGGGATACAGGATAGAGTAGTTTTGAGTCCCTGGGTGGGAGTGGGGAAGATATCGGATATTTATCAGGAGCTTACGGAGGTGGAGGAAACCCCAGTGGAGGAGCTTACGGGCAAGTGGGAGGACGAGCTAGGAGGAGAGATAGAGGTGGGACTATGGGCGGATGCCCTAAGCAGGGTTAATACCTCCTCGTCATGCGCCAGGCTTAGCCTGATACAATTTAAGGTAGTCCACCGGGTACACATGACAGCGGCTCGGATGACTAAGTTCTTTGGGGTTGAGGATAGGTGTGCGAGGTGCGCGGGAAGCCCAGCAAATCATGCCCACATGTTTTGGGCATGCCCGAAGCTGAGAGGGTTTTGGCAGGATTTTGTTCAGGCGATGTCCACGCTACTAAAAACACAGGTAGTGCCAAGTCCGGAGGTAGCGATTTTGAGTGTCAGAAGATCTGAGAGTTCAGGGGCGAAAGAGGCCTTTACCTCCCTGGTAGCCCGGAGACGGATCTTGTTAATGTGGAGGGACTCGAAGCCCCCAAGTGTAGAGACCTGGGTTAGTGACATGGCTGGGTTTCTCAGTCTCGCGAAAATAAAGTTTCCCTTAAGAGGATCAATGTTAGGGTTCTCTCGGAGGTGGCAGCCGTTCGTCAACTTTCTCAGGGAAATTAAAATGTCAGCAGATGCAGTATTCCGGGGGGTGGGGGGCAGGCGGATTGTTGTTGTATGGTTGAGGTGCGTGAAGATTGTGTTGGGGGATGGGGGGTGGGGAATGTTTATTTTACCATGTTGATGTCATTGTTCATGTTACTGTTATAAAAAATTTCAAATACCTTAATAAAATATTATTAATATAAAAAGTGCAAAAATCAAAATTCTATGTTTAACACAAGCACGTCTCACCTTTCCAATGGCCTCCGTATGGTGTTGAGTACAGATCTGAAGTCTACTAACCCAGTGTTGACGCTCTTTTGCATCAGTGGCTGGAAAATAAATTCAGGTTTACTCGGACAGAGTAAACAAAACTAAATAATTTCCCAAAATAATTTCCAGTTACCTGGCAAAATAAATCTATCAAGGGCAAATACAAAATCAACATTAAAACCACGTCCTATATTTCTAATGAAATGAGGGAATGCAATATTTTAAGAAAACAATTCACAGTGAATTACTTAGGTACAGTCACTGTTCCTATGATGGCAAATATGGCAGAGAATTTGCACACAGCAAGATCTCAAGCAGCAAATGAGACAAAATACCAATTTTTATTTTGATGGCATTGGTAGACAGTTTTTGCTTGGTAAAATCAATGCAAAAAATGAAACACTGTGCCATAGTTTGGAATACTTTACAGTAAATGACTTTAAAATTGCTACCTCGCCTGCAGAGACCTCTTAAAACATCAAGATTACAAGTTCCTCAAACATAGGTACTGTACAGTACAGAGCATGGCTCCTGCACAGCAAATAATCATTTTACAAACAGAAGTCCACAGCAGTTACTCAGGTACATGCTGTACAGACAGCAAAGAACTTTGAGAAACCAAGTTCAAGTACAGAATCTGTACATTGCAGCAGAGATTTTATTTCCAAAAATGAAGTCCACAGCGTTCCTCAACTAATTAATTTTTTAATTAAGTTTAGTACAGATGGGAGGGGGAACCTGAAAATGCAGCAATGCAGTGAGGACAAAATGGCACCAACAAAATCACAAGCCAGACTGTACTCATAGAATCACAGGGCCTGATCTCATGATCACATAATTGCATTGAGCACATGATGCCATCACTCTTAAAACGAGGAACACCGCACGTTAAGTGGAACACATATTTAAAAAATGAAGCCCATTGAAACAAAACCACTTTAAAAGGGGACATTTAAAACAGGGATTCTACTGACAAATGTGAAGTATTGTCTTAAGTATATAATAAATGGAATTGAATTAACATAGGGAAATGGAGAAAAGGACCCCAGGAATTTTACTGGATATAGAACAGAAAATGCTGGAAATGCTCAGCAGATTGGGTAGTATTTGTTGAGGGATAAGTGGGCTTCATGTTTCAGGCTGTTGACCTTTCACCAGAGCTGGATAACATTACAGATGTAGAGAAATGAGGAGGGGATGAAAGAAAGAACCAACGGCTAGGTCTGTAATAGGATGGAAGGCAGGAACGTGAACAAAAGAATAGGGATAGGCCATTCAGCCCCTCGAGATTGTCAGCCATTTAATAAAATCATTGCTAATCTGATAATAACCTCAAATCAGCATCCTGCTTACCCCCGATAGCCTATCACCTCTTTGCTTACCATGAATCTATCCTTTAGATTTATTGTCATGTGTATGGAGGTATAGTGAAAACTAATGTTCAGAGTACATTCAAAGCAGATTGCTCTATACATGAAAAACATAGGGCATACGATAGGGCACGTAAAACATCGACACAGACATCAGATGAAGCATACGGAATATAGTACTACAACTGTAGAGAAGATGCATAGAGATCCGTTCAGTCTATAAGAAGGCCATTCAGGAGTCTGGTAACTGGGGAAGAAACTGTTTTTGAATCTGTTAGTCCGTGTTCTCAGGCTTTTGTATCTTCTGCCCGATGGAAGAGGTTGGAAGGGAGAATAGCGTGGGTGGGAGGTGTTATATTACTCTTTGGTAATATCATTACTCTTTGCTCCGTAATCCAAAATGGTCTCATGGTGTGATTATAAAGAAACCATCAAACTCTCACTTAAAGCAAAACTGAATTATTGAATAACTATTAATAATATTGAGTTTGCACACCCCACAGAACTATAACTATTAATAAAGCAATCTATATTTAAGTAATAACTAATTAATTACACTTGCTGCTTCTATCTAATCTTAACTATGTTGGAGACTTCCGGTGGCTGCGATGACGTAGGAAGCCACACATTTGGGAGCTCCCGTTTTAAGCGGACTTTTTAGAGCCCAAAACGGAAATTTTTCGACGTCTCCCGGTGGGGGAAGGTGTGCTGAACGACTTTCTCCACATTTCATGACTCGAACTCGGAGTGGAAAGGGGGAAAAATCGGCAGCAGCTCCCCAGAAAAAACGGGGGAAGGAATCCAAGATGGCAGCCGGAGGAGCTCCAGAGGAGTGGAGGCTGTGGGCCCAGGAGCAAAAAGCTGCTCTCCTGCGCTGCTTCACAGACTTCAAGGCTGAGGTACTGAGCTCTCTGCAGGAAACAAAGAGAAGGCTGTCGGAGATTCAGACCACCCAGGGTGCTGCCATCAAGGAGTTGCAGACGCAGGCCACTGAACGAGAGGAGGAGGCTGTGGTCCTCGTGAGTAAGGTGGAGGGGCACGAGGCACTCCACAAGAAGTGGCAGGAACGCTTCGAGGAGCTTGATCACCGCATGAGGCGGAAAAACCTGCGGATCTTGGGCCTTGCGGAGGGGCTGGAGGGGTCGGACCTGACAACCTATGTAGCTATAATGCTGAACTCGCCAGTGGGGGCGGGTCTTTCCATCTGCCCTTGGAGCTGGAGGGAGCGCACAGGGTGCTGGCCAGGAGGCCTAAGGAAAATGAACCCCCGCGTGCGGTGCTGGTGAGGTTCCACCGGTTCAGTGATCGGGAGTGTGTGCTGCGCTGGGCCAAGAAGGTGAAGAGCAGCAAGTGGGAGAATGGGGTAGTACGGATCTACCAGGATTGGAGTGCGGAGGTGGCTAAGCGACGGTCCGGATTTAATCGGACGAAAGAGGTGCTTTACAGGCAAAAGATAAAGTTCGGAATGTTACAGCCCGCGCGCCTGTGGGTAACTTATTTGGACCGGCATTATTATTTCGATTCCCCGGAGGAGGCGTGGGCCTTCGTGCGGACGGAGAAACTGGACTTGAACTAGGGGTTGGGGGGTCGGTTGTAATATTTCAGTGCTAGATTCTGCTGTTGCTGTGTTCTCTTTTTTTTGTACTTTTGCAATTTTGATATGGTTATTTACGGGGGTGTTGTTCTGCTATGTTTTTTTTTGCTGTGGGGCATTGTTTGAGTTGTGTATCTTGCAGGGAGGGTCGGGGGGGTTTGTTGTATTCTATGTCGGGTTGGGGGTATGGAGTGGGGCTGGTATTTGGGAGCTGCGTCAGAAGGGTGTGGTGAGGCAGTGCGAAAGCGCGGGCTTTCCTCTGGTTTCCCGTGCTGCGGGGTTGGGGGGCGGAGACGGTGACGGGGGGAGGCGGGGCCTTAACTGGTTCTTCCCCGCGCTGGAGCGGTGCCTGGAGGAGGGATAGATTGGGGGATGATCCCACTTTGGGAGGGGTCGGGTTATTGGCGGGAGTTTCCAGGGTCAGCAGAAGTTAGCTGACCCACGGAAGTACAATGGAGGACGGTTCGCGGCTGGGAGGGTTCCTAGCCTTGGGGGGGGGGGGGGGGGGGGGGGGGGGGAGAAAAGGGGAATACCGGGTTGCTGCTGGTAGGGTCAAGAAGGAGCTGGTGGGGGCTGGGGGGGACAGAGGTGAGGTGTTGTCGCTGTGGGGACTGGGTCGGGCAGGGGGTGCTGGCCTGGGGCGGGCAGTCGACGGGCTATGGCTAGTCGACGGGGGAGGGGGGGCGGGACGCCCTCTGATCCAGTTGGTCACCTGGAATGCGAGAGGGTTGAATGGGCCGGTGAAGCGGTCGAGGGTACTGGCTCATCTGAAGGGGCTAAAGGCAGATGTGGCAATGCTTCAGGAGACCCACCTGAAGGTGGTGGACCAGGTCCACCTGAGGAAGGGATGGGTGGAGCAGGTTTTCCACTCTGGGTTGGATGTGAAGAACCGGGGAGTGGCGATTCTGGTGGGGAACAATGTGTTGTTTGAGGCATCGGAGGTGGTGGCGGATAAAGGGGGTAGGTATGTTATGGTTAGGGGCAGGCTACAAGGAGAGAAGGTGGTACTGGCTAGTGTGTATGCCCCAAATTGGGACGATGCGGGCTTTATGAGGCGTATGTTGGGACGGGTCCCGGATCTGGAGGCGGGAGGTCTGATCATGGGGGGGGGGGGGGGGGGGACTTTAATACGGTGTTTGATCCTTCACTGGATCGGTCCAGCTCTAGGACGGGTAGGAGGCCGGCGGCGGCCAAGGTACTGAGAGGGTTTATGGACCAGATGGGTGGGGTGGATCCATGGAGGTTTGTGAGGCCGAGGGCACGCGAGTACTCTTTCTTCTCCCACGTACATAGGGTCTACTCTCGGATAGATTTCTTTGTGGTGAGTAGGGGACTGATTCCGAGAGTGGAGGAGGCCGAGTATTCGGCCATTGCAATCTCCGACCACGCTCCGCATTGGATAGAGTTGGAGATGGGGGAGGTGCGGGACCAGCGCCCGTTGTGGCGGTTGGATGTGGGGTTGTTGGCGGAGGAGGAGGGGTGTAGGAGGGTCCGGGCAAGTATTGAGGGGTACCTTGATGTGAATGATACGGGGGAGGTTCAGGTGGGGATGGTCTGGGAAGCCCTGAAGGCAGTGATTCGTGGGGAGCTGATATCAATCCGGGCACACAGGGAGAGGAGCGAGAGGAGTGAGAGGGATAGACTGGTGGGAAAGATGCTGGAGGTGGACAGGAGGTATGCAGAGGCACCAGAGGAGGGACTGTTGGGGGAGAGGCGCAGCCTGCAGGCTAAATTTGATTTGCTGACCACTAGAAAGGTGGAGGCACAGTGGAGGAAGGCACAAGGGGCAGTGTACGAACATGGTGAAAAGGCGAGTAGGATGCTGGCTCATCAGCTCCGCAAGCGGGATGAGGCTAAGGAAATTGCTGGAGTGAGAGATAAGAGTGGGAATGTGATGCGGAAGGGGGTAGAGGTGAATGAGGTCTTCAAGGACTTTTACGGGGAACTGTACCGGTCGGAGCCAACGGGGGAAGAGGAGGGGAATGGAGAGGTTCCTTGACGGGCTTTCTTTCCCGAAGGTGCAGGAGGAGAAGGTGGAGGGGTTGGGTGCGCCGATTGAGCTGGAGGAGCTAGTTAAGGGGATCGGGCAGATGCAGTCAGGGAAGGCACCGGGGCCGGATGGGTTCCCGGTGGAATTTTATAAAAAGTTTGTGGACCTAGTGGGCCCCTTGCTGGTGCGGACACTCAACGAAGCGTGGGAAGGGGGGACTTTGCCCCCGACGATGTTGCGGGTGCTGATCTCGTTAATTTTAAAGAGGGACAAGGACCCCCAGCAGTGTGGTTCATACAGGCCCATATCTCTCCTCAACGTGGATGCTAAGGTGCTGGCAAAAATCCTTGCCACCAGGATAGAGGACTGTGTGCCAGGGGTTGTGCACGAGGACCAGACAGGTTTTGTGAAGGGAAGACAGCTGAACACGAATGTGCGGAGATTGTTGAATGTCATCATGATGCCGGCGATTGAGGGAGAGGCAGAGATAGTGGTGGCGCTGGATGCGGAGAAGGCCTTCGATAGAGTGGAGTGGGGGTACCTATGGGAGGTGTTGGGGAGGTTTGGATTTGGTGAAGGGTTCATTAGATGGGTAAGGCTGCTATATGCATACCTCCTGTCCAACTCCAGCATCTTTCCCACCAGTCTATCCCTCTCACTCCTCTCCCTGTGTGCCCGGATGGCATGCGTGGCCACGAATAGGAGGAGGTCGGAGTACTTCCGGCTTTACCGAGGGACCAGGCAGGGTTGCCCCCTGTCCGCCTTGTTGTTTGCACTGGCAATCGAGCCGCTGGCAATGGCATTGAGAGATTCAGAAAGGTGGAGAGGCTTGGTGCGAGGTGGAGAGGAACATAGGGTGTCGTTGTATGCCGATGACCTGTTACTGTATGTGGCGGACCCGGTGGGAGGGATGCCGGGGGTGATGGAGTTGCTAGGTGAGTTTGGGACCTTTTCAGGTTATAAATTAAATTTAGGCAAGAGTGAGGTGTTTGTGGTGCACCCTGCAGACCAGGAGGAAGGAATTGGTAGGCTCCCGCTTAGGCGGGCAGGGGAGAGCTTTAGGTACCTGGGGGTGCAGGTGGCCAGGGACTGGGGGACTCTTCACAAGCATAATTTCACCAGACTTGTAGATCAGATGGAGGAGGAGTTCAAGAGATGGGACATGCTGCCATTATCGTTGGCGGGGAGGGTACAGTCCGTCAAAATGACGGTGCTTCCGCGGTTCTTGTTCCTCTTTCAGTGACTGCCCATCTTTATCCCCAGGGCCTTCTTTAGGAGAGTGACTAGCAGTATTTTGAGCTTTGTGTGGGCGCATGGGACTCCGAGAGTGAAGAGGGTGTTCCTGGAGCGAGGGAGGGATAGAGGCGGGCTGGCGCTGCCCAGCCTTCTGGGGTACTATTGGGCGGCCAATGTGTCAATGGTGCGTAAATGGGTGATGGAGGGGGGAGGGGTGGTGTGGAAAAGAATGGAGATGGCGTCATGTAGAGGTACAAGCCTGGGTGCCATGGTAACGGCGCTGTTGCCGCTCTCCCCTAAGAGGTTTACCACGAGCCCGGTGGTGGCGGCGACCCTAAGAATCTGGGGACAGTGGAGGCGGCATAGGGGGGAAACAGGGGGCTCGATGGAGGCTCCACTGGGTGGCAACCATCGGTTCATCCCGGGGAGCAAGGATGGGGGATTTAGGGGGCGGCAAAGGGCGGGCATCAGCAAATTGAGGGACCTGGTTATTGGCGGGAGGTTTGCGGACCTGGGGAAGATAAATTTGGCCTTCCCCAAGGGAACACGTTCAGATACTTGCAGGTAAAGTCGTTTGCAAGGCGACAGGTAGAGGGATTCCCTTTGCTGCCCTCGCAGGGGACGATGGACAGAGTGCTTTCGGGGGTGTGGGTCGGAGAGGGGAAGGTGTCTGACATCTATAAGGTAATGCAGGAGGTGGAGGAGTCGTCAGTGGAGGAGCTGAAGGCTAAATGGGAGGAGGAACCCGGGGAGCAGATAGAGGACGGGACTTGGGCGGATGCCTTGGAGGGAGTCAACTCTTCCTCTTCATGTGCGAGGCTTAGTCTCATCCAATTCAAGGTGCTGCACCGGGCCCACATGTCCGGGACTAGGATGAGTAGGTTCTTTGGGGGTGAGGATAGGTGCACCAGATGTTCGGGGAGTCCAGCGAACCACGCCCATATGTTCTGGGCATGCCCAGCACTGGAAGAATTCTGGAAGGGGGTGGCGGGGACGGTGTCGAGGGTGGTTGGATCCAGGGTCAAACCAGGGTGGGGACTCGCGATTTTTGGAGTTGCGGTAGAGCCGGGAGTGCAGGAGGCGAAAGAGGCCGGTGTCCTGGCCTTTGCGTCCCTAGTAGCCCGTCGAAGGATTCTGCTACAGTGGAAGGATGCAAGGCCTCTAAGTGTGGAGACCTGGATCAGTGACATGGCGGGATTTATAAAACTGGAAAGGGTCAAATTTGCCCTGAGAGGATCAATACAAGGGTTCTATAAACGATGGCAGCCTTTTCTGGACTTCCTGGCTCAAAGATAGGTATCTTGGTCAATAGCAGCAGCAAACCAAAAAAAAAAATCTTAACTATGCTGTGATCCGAGGCAGCACAGTAGCTAGCATTGCTGCCTCACGGCGCCGAGGTCCCAAGTTCGATCCTGGCTCTGGGCCACAGTCCGTGTGGAGTTTGCTCATTCTCCCTGTGTTTGCGTGGGTTTCGGCCCCACAACCCAAAGATGTGCAGGGTAGGTGGATTGGTCATACTAAATTGCCCCTTAATTGGAAAGAATGAATTGGTTATTCTAAATTTATTTGAAAAAAAAATTCTGCTGTGATCTATCTCTCAATGCTGACACTCAACTGCCGAGTACCCAAGATTCTCGGAGTTCTTATATTTATACTGGGAACTAGTGGTGCCATCTAGTGTTTGTATTACACTGAGATTTCATAATTAACCCTTTACTTGTTTACATACATGCATATCATTACAGGAGGAGTCTTTGATTATGCTGCCCGCTTTCTCAAGGCAGCGGTAGGTGTGGACAGAGTTAACGGGTTCACATGATGGACAAAGCTGTGTTCATGACTCTCTGTAGTTTCTTACGGTTTTGGGCTGACATCGAGGGAGAGATTGTTGCCATTGCACCGTGCCACTAGGTTCTCTATCTCCCTCCTGTACTCTGATTCATCATTGTTCGAGATCCGATCCACTACGGTCATGTCATCGGCAAACTTGCAGATGGAGTTGGAGCCGAATTTTGCCACAGAGTTGTGTGTGTAAAGGGAGTACAGTAGGGAGCTAAGCATGCAGCCTTGTGGTACACTGGTATTAAGGACTATGGTAGAAGAGATATCGTTGTGTATCCCTACTGATTGTGGTCTGTGGGTCAGGAAGACAAGAATTCAGTTGCAGAGGGAGAAGCCAAGTCCTCGATTTTGGAGTTTGAGCGCACGCTCAGTTGCCAGAGATTCTACTCAGCTTTGCTTTGTAGCCCATTATATTATTTTATTATTTAAGGCTTGCCAGAACCTTGACATGAGAGTCCATGTCATTGGTCTGGGACTCTAGCTTAGCCTGCTATTGTCTCTTGGTGTCCCTGATGGCTTTCAGAGGTCGTATCTAGTTTGCTTGTGTAGGTCAGGGTCATCTGTCATTAGTGCCTCAGACCTGGACTCAAGTAGGGAATGGATCTTCTGGTTAAACCATGGTTTCAGGTTGGGGAATGCCCATATTACCTGCTTTGTCACACAGTCTTCAACACACTTACTGACGAGCTCTGTGACGCTAGTGGCATACTCGGTTAGATTCGTTGCCGAGTTCTTGAATATGGACTGGTCCACTGACTCCCAACAGTCGTATAGGAGCTTTCTGTTGCCTTCTTAACCAGATTCTCCCGCTTAAGTTTCTGCTTATATGCGCGGAGAAGGAGTGCCGCCTTGTGGTCTGATTTTCCGAAACGTGGTCAGGGGATCGAGCAGTAGGCACCCTTGAAGTTTATGTAGCAGTGTATCAACCTCTGCCTTAAAAATATTGAAAGATTCTACTTCCACCACCTTTTCAGGAGGAGAGGTCCAAAAGATTGTAAATGAAAACATTTCACTTCATACAAGTTTCAACTGGAAAACCCCTTATTTTAAAACAGTAATGCTAGTTCTAGATTCGCCTACAAGAGGAAACATCCTCTCCATATTGATCTGGTCAAGACCCCTCAGGATCGCATAGGTTTCAATCAGTAATGATTAAATGAACAGCAGAAAGAATTAAACTAAAAGCATAGTGGTTACAGTCTCCAACTGTTGAGCGTGATATTGAGTCCGGAATATTGTAAAGTGTCCAATCAAAAGGTAAGGTTCAGGCCCTCGAGCTTCTATGGAACGTCACTGGAACAGATAGAGTGGCCAAGGTCAGAAAACGTTACAATGGCAAGCAATAAGAAGCTCAAGGTCAGGCTTATGGAGTGTTATGCGAGGGAGATATTAGAAAATTGGGTCCAGAAATTAGACCAAAATGTAGCAGGCAATTTAGGGGTTAACCCAACTGAGGTAAATTATCTGTTAGATTTGAGTCAGAGGGATACACCTGGCTGAATAACATTGTTCCAGTCAGACTTAAAACGCGTTAGTGGGAATACACTGGATGCCTCCAGATCCGTTGTTCTTCAGGACACTCCTGTCTGACCAGCCATTAGCCTGTTACAAAGTCTGATAGCCTTTTTGTCTGTCAATGGAAGATTAATTGCATATCGAAAGCATGGCTCTGTTTTGTATAAACGGGAGTGGGAAACCCCAGCAGAGAACCTTTGTTTGAGGGGCTGGGCAGAGCTTAGAGAGAAAGAATGCTGTTTTGAACAGGTACAGACAGGAGAAGGCTTTGGAAAAGGGTTGCAAACAAATTTCCCTAACAGAAGAAAAATGGCTTTGTAAATGCAAGTATTGCATTTGTCTTGGTGTTAAGTGGCATGAGAGCTGCATGTTCTGTTAAAGTGTGGTTAATGGGAACTAGTGTGTTAATGTTAAGAAACTACATGCAATCTGTTAGAGTTAAAGTTTAAAAGTATAAATATTGCTTTCTTTTCTTTCAACAAAGTTTATTTATAAAAATAACCACGCCCTATTTCTTGTATTATAACTCTTGGATCAAATCGATCTTTCCACACCGCATTAAAACTTTAAAGATTGTGGCTCCTGTCCAGTTTCTTAGCCACTGTTAAGAGCTGACCAGACGTCCGTAACAGGAGTGATCATTTTTAATCATCAATGTGGCAAAAAAGCAAATGGAAATTCAATGAGGAGAATCTGCATAAACTTGGTTTGCAATTTCTTGAGTTTAGACGGTTGGGGGGTTATATAATGGAAGGTCTTTAAATTGATAAAGGAAATCAATAAGGTAGATACAGAGAACATAATTTTTGGAAGAAACCAGAACAAGCGAACTAAATCGTGAAATCAGGAAGCACAATTTCACACCAAGTCAGTGGAATGCTGGAACTGAACTAGTCTCTTCAAAAGGCTTTGGATGTTCAGCAATTAAATGAACCGCATGACAAAAAGGATGTGGGGCACAGCCAAATTATCAGAGGTCAGGTACAGTTAAGCCATGATCTAACTGAATAGTCATGATGTGGAGATGCCGGCATTGGACTGCGTGGGCACAGTAAGAAGTCTTACAACACCAGGTTAAAGTCTAACAGCTTTGTATCGAATCCCTGGCTTTCAGAATGAAGCTCCTTCATCAGGTGAGTCAACTTAGGGCTGGTTTAGCACACTGGGCTAAACAGTTGGCTTGTAATGCAGAACAAGGCCAGCAGCACGGGTTCAATTCCCATATCGGCCTTCCCGAACAGGCGCCAGAATGTGGCAACTAGGGGCTTTTCACAGTAATTTCATTGAAGCCTATTTGTGACAATAAGCGATTATTATGATGATGACGGAGCAGCGCTCTGAAAGTTAGTGATTCAAAACAAAGCCGTTGGACTTTAACCTAGTGCTGTAAGACTTCTTACAGTAACTGAATAGTGGCACAGGCTTGAGAGGCTGAATGGTCTACTCCTGTACCAATGTTAATAAAGTGATCATTTCATTGCATAACATCAATCGTTGTACGGAAGTATATGAATGAAACTTAGTACCATAAAATGCGATGTATAAGTTGACCTGCCGTATAAGACGACACCATTTTTCCAGCCCTACAAGATGACCCCCCCCACACACACACACACATTACAGCCACAAGATGCTTAACTTACATGAATAGTCAGCCTCAATTTATCACACCAAAGGGCAGCACGGTGCAGTGGTTAGACTGCACCCTCATGGTGCCGAGGTCCCAGGTTCGATCCCAGCCCACATGTCCCGTGTGGAGTTTGAACATTCCCCCCGTGTTTGCGTGGGTTTTGCCCTCCCACAACCTTAAGATGTGCTGGGTAAGTGGATTGGCCATGCTAAATTGCCCCTTAATTAGAAAATATGAATTGGGTACTCAATCACACCATGGGATCAAACAGGCGACATGGGCTGGGTTGCGGAGATGCGGAATTTAAGAGATGTCCACTCTTTGTGCTGGATGAGGCTGACATTTTAAATATAGCGACCACCCACACTGCCGGTTCACTTTTATTTTGGACATAAATTGGCTCTCCTTTTTGGAGAGATTTTACGTGGCTTCAAAGGTTGCCTTATATGCTGACATCCAAATAAATACTCCACAGGAACAAAAACACTTAATAACTTGACAATGAATCCATTTACATTTCAAAATGTGTTATGTCCATAGACATTTAAATTGGTTGCTACTGAACAGGCAAGCTGCCTTCCATGAAGGCACTACTACCATTTTGTGTGTGACATGTTTAAATAATAACGTAAACCAAGAGACACAAAGAAAAAGAAACATGGACAAAATATTCCCATTCTCTCCTCCCCAATACAAAAAAAAACAGCCAATACTGGGAAATGCAGTAGTCCAGCATCTAAAATTTCTATTATAGTACAGGACAATGGCTGCTGGGGAGGGGGTAGGATGAGAGGCATGGCCCAATCCAGGATGCTTACGCCTCCACTAAGGACCAACCAACAATTCACTCCAATGCCACCTAAACACGTTAGTTTTAACAGCCCAATCAATAGGTGCCAAAATGAAGCACCACCCTCAGTACTTTACCTCTTAGTTTATACTGTTCTCCAATGGCTGCATTGACTGTAAATGTGTGAGAATCCTCATCACTTGGTGAGATGACGGCCCCGGCCAGCTGCAAAGTGCCTCTTGGCTTCTGATTTCTGGATTGCTCATTGACAAAATATTCTAACTGTCCAGCTTCATTATTTAAAACAAAGAATCTGGTAGATGGAAAAAAAGATCATCACCATAAAGAATCAAAATAATGGCAGTTTTCTAACTACTATATGAAGAACATAAATTATTGAGGGAGGTAAGGAACTTATTTATACAGAAGCACCGAAAATGAACACTTTTCTTTACATTTCCAGGCAAGCTCGTTCAACATGCGCAGTATGATTTCAAATAGGAAAAATAAGCTGATTTATTATTTAGGTTGATACTGGAAGAGCTCTTCTTCACAAAATCCGCCTTTTATATGCAGCTGAACCAGCGCACAGGGTCACCCGTTACCATCTCATCTAAAATACAGAAATTCCAACAATGCAAAACTCTCAGCCTGCAATGAATGTCAGGTTTTTTAAAAAATGTATTCATTCACAAGATGTGGACATTGCTCGCTAGACCAGCATTCATTGCCCATCCACAATTGCCTTTGAGAAGGTGATGGTGAGCTGCCTTCTTGCGTCTCAGCAGTCCATATAATTTAAGAACCCATAGAACTGTTAGGGAGGGGTTCCAGTGACTGTGAAGGAACGGCGATATAGTTCCAACTTAGGATGGCGAGTGCTTTGATGTGAATGTGCAGGTGGTGGTGTCGACCTGCACTCATCCAGGCAAGGGGGGAATATTACACACCTGACTTGTGCCTTGTAGATTGTGGACAGTCTTTGGGGAGGCAGTAGGTGAGTTACTCACCACAGAATTCCCAGCCACTGACCCCTCTTGTAGCCATATTATTTATATGGCTGTTCCAGTTCAGTTTCTGGTCAATGGAAACTCCCAGATTTAGATGGACGGTAATGCTATTAAACGTCAAGAAGAGATAGTTAGATTTGCGCTTGTTGGGGATAGTCATTGCCTTGCACTTAAGTAACATTCACGCCACACATCAGCCAACCCAGAATACTGTCCAGGCGTTACTGCAGATGGACGCGGACTGCTTCAGCAACAGGAGTCGCAAATGGTACAGAGCATTGTGCAATCATCAGTGAACATCCCCACTCCTGCCCAATTATGGAATGTCACAGATAAAGCATCCGAAGATAGTTAGGCCTAAATTACATACTTAAATCCTGGACATGCTTAAATCCTGGAGTGCGCATTCAACTTATAACTAAGAAACAAGAACGAGGTGATATGATTGGATACAATTTTTAGGATGAATTAAAATACTTCTAATTGTTTAATAAGTGTGATTTTTCATGCAGTGTACTGGAATAAACACTAAATAAATTTAGTGGCAGTACTAAAGCTTAATTATTTTCATGCGAGCTAAGTAAATTGAGTTTTGTAGCTGCAGCACCCATTTCTGAAATGAGATATTCCAACATACTGAAATATTCAAATGTTGGATACATTAAATTTTACAGTAGTTTTCCCAAGATAAATGTGCATTCAACATTAATTAGCAGATGTATCACAGCATTATAGAATCTACAGTTTAAAGGAGGCCATTCGGCCCATCGAGTCTACACTGGCCCTTGGAACGAGCACCCTACCCAAGCCCACACTTCCACCCTATTCACGTAACCCAACTTAACCTTTTTGGGCACTAAGGGCAATTTAACATGGCCAATCCACCTAAGCCGCACATCTTTAGACTATGGGAGGAAACCGGAGCACCCGGAGGAAACTCGCGCAAACACGGGGAGAACGTGCAGACTTGGGTCACAGACAGTGACCCAAGCCAGGAATCGAACTGGGACCCTGGAGCTGTGAAGCAACTGTGCTAGCCACTGTGCTGCCATGCTGCCCTAGTCGTAGATCAAAGATATCACTTTCAGGCATCAACAATGTATACCAAAACAATCAATCAAATTGACAATAAAACGAAAACAAGGACTCCTACATCAGACTCCTATTTATTGACTACAGCTCCGCCTTCAACACCATAATCCCAGCCAAGCTCATATCAAAGCTCCAAAATTTAGGACTTGGCTCCCCACTCTGCAACTGGATCCTCGATTTTCTGACCAACAGACCACAATCAGTAAGAATGAACACCAACACCTCCTCCACAATAGTCCTCAATACCGGTGCCCCCCAAGGCTGTGTACTTAGCCCCCTACTCTACTCCCTGTACACACACGACTGCGTGGCAAAACTTGGTTCCAACTCCCTTTTCCAACTTCTTCCATCGGGCAGGAGGTACAGAAGTCTGAGAACACGTACGAACAGACTCAAAAACAGCTTCTTCCCCACTGTCACCAGACTCCTAAATGACCCTCTTATTGACTGACCTCATTAACACTACACCTTGTATGCTTCATCCGATGCCAATGCTTATGTAGTTACATTGTATATCTTGTGTTGCCCTATTATGTATTTTCTTTTATTCCCTTTTCTTCCCATGTACTGAATGATCTGTTGAGCTGCTTGCATAAAAATACTTTTCACTGTATCTCGGTACACGTGACAATAAGCAAATCCAATCCAATATCAATATATATTCATATACACTAGATATACAAACACTTAAGGGACCATCCCTTAAAATGATGAGGAATCCCTTCAGCAAGAGGGTGGTGAAAAAAAAAAATCACTTCTGCATCACAGATCCAGAGACCCAGGTTCGATTCTGGCCTTGGGTGACTATCTGTGTGGAGTCTGTTCGTTCTCCCCGTGTCAGTGTGGGTTACCTCCGGTTTCCTCCCGCAATCCAAAGATGTACGGGTTAGGTGGATTGGCCATGCTAAATTGCCCCCTGGTGTCCAGCGAGATGCAGGTTAGGTTCTGGGGAGAGCGTAGGGTGGCCATGTGAGTGGACATGGGTCAATACAGACTTGATGGGCCGAATGGACTGCACTGTAGGGATTCTATCATATTTTAAAATTCTGCATGTAGCACAAAATTCCCTGCACACAAAGTGTACTTGTCTGTGGTGAGAAATTTGGGTCATGCTTTTCTTTCAAAATGCAACTATGGTTACTGCTGCATCAACACCTCATTCAAATTTATTATATTGAGCATCATGCAGTTGCATACCTTGGCCACTAGTTGTCTCAGTGGAGAAAGATTTGATGTCTCTCTCCCTATAACCATAAAATCCCTATCAAGCAGGAGGAGGAAATTCTGCCCATCGAGTCTGCACCAAACCTCTGAAAGAGCACTCTGTCTCGGCCCACTCCTCCACTCTATCCCCGTAACCCTGAGCATTGATCATGACCAAACCACCTAATCTGCACATCTTTGGGTGCTCAATTAGCATGGCCAATCCACCTAACCTGCATATCTTTGGACTGAGAGGGGAAACTGGAGCACCCGGAGGTAACCCATGCAGACATGGGGAGAATGTGCAAACTCCACACAGGTAGTCACGAAGGCCAGAATCGAACCTGGGTCCCTGGCGCTGTGAGGCATCGCTAACCACGGTGCCACAGTGCGGCCCATATATGTATAAATATGCACACCCAATCTTATCCTAATCTTGAAATCCCTTCATCCATTTCATATATAATTTTAAAAACCTAATTTCTAAGTTTCATCAGCCCTAAAATTCTATGGTGTAGTATACTAAAAGTATACGACACCATATTTTAAAATCATAGCATGGCTACAGAACAGAAGACGGCGATTTGGCCTGTCGAGTCCAAACTGGCTCTCCACCAAAGCATTTCAGCCAATCCTAGTCCCCCATCTTTTCCCCATAATCTACAATTTCTAAAAACTGTCTGCTGCTTATCACCTTTTGAAAGCTATCATTGAATCTATTTCCACCACTCTCTCCGGCAGTGCGTTCCAGATCCCAGCCCTCATCCGACTTCATTCTTTGGAAGCACGGCTGGACAAAATTCAAATATGTAGGAATAAGATTAAGTTATTTCATAATTGCCTCAATTGATGTAACCACAAATCCAAATAGTGATTACTTTCATTGTGGTGAATTGGAATTGCAGTTTTTTCATGGCTCCAGTAAATTGAAAGTTCACATTAGCTGCTTTACATCTTTTATCAATAGTGCAAGATGATCCAGTTGAATGCTCAAACTGCAAGGAGCTACAAAACAGTTTTGTTTTGCACCATTAATTATCGTGCAACTACAATTTTAGCCACTCCTTACACAAAATAAGCATTGGTGTGAGGCAAAAACTACATTGTACCAACACAAAATTTATATATAAAAGCATTCATTTAACAATTTCTGCTTAATAAACTTACCGATATTGCCAGCCAGTAACAAGATTAGTATATTTCATCAAGTATCCATATACATTCTCCATGTGATCACTGTAAGAGAGAGAATAAAGTTCAGTGACGCATGAACCTATAGAACCAAAGAAACCTCATGTCACCTTCGTCACTCAAAATATCAACGCAATGAGACAACCATACCAAATCTAGCCATTTTCTTTTCCACACACTGGAAACTTTTAGTGATTAACCCTAGGAATTTGCACCATGACCAGTCATTAATTTGGACAGGAGGAATAGATGGGAAATTGGAGAAAGGCATAAACCAGATTACATGAGTGCGTGGCCATTTTGGGCATAAAAGTAGAATTAAAAATATACTTCAAAATGGAAAAAAAAATGTCTTGAACACTCTCTTCTAGAAAGTAAGAAGTCCTACAACACCAGGTTAAAGCTCAACAGATTTGTTTCAAGTCACCAGCTTTCAGAGCACTGCTCCTTCCTCAGGTGAAGATCGCGCATATTCTAGAAATTTACTGGAGCCATGAAAAAAACTGCAATTCCAATTCACCAAAATGGTACCAAGGATGAGGGGATATAATTATGAGATACTTGAAACAACACTTATTGGGGAGGGAGGGGGGGGGGGGGGGACACTAGGTTAATCTAATGGAAGTTTTGGAAACTTTGCAAAGGTTGAAAAGGGCAAAGAGTGAAATATTATTTCTTCTAATCAGTGAATCTGTAACATGGGGGCACAAATTTAAGATTACTACTAAAAGCAGAAAGAAGGTGATTAGAAGTTTTTATATAATGAGAATATGGACCCATTACTATTGAATTGTGTTTTGCTTAATCGAGTATCAGACATATACAGAAACCCATTATTGTAATTAATAGTTTCCAAAACAAGCTGAAACGAAAGATATTATGGAGTGCACACTTTCCCTCTTATTTCGCATTGCATTTATCAAAGACCATCTTCAGCACTGGTTGGCTTAGGGAATTCCAAATACAGCTGGGGAACTATGATTGAACCAAAGTCAATTGTTATGTTGAGATAGGAATTAAGGATATCATAAATCTTGCAGTTCTGGAGTTTGGGATAGGTGCGTTCAGCCAGAATCTGCAGAATGACAAAGATAATACGGGCTTTTCCCATTACGTTCAGCAGTGAATTGTCTTGATGATTGTTGCAATCGCTGTGGTCACCCTTGTTTTTGTACAAAGTCACAATTTCCGTTGTCTCAGACATATCCTCGGTATCTTTTGGCAGGGCAAGGTCATAAACTCAAGAGTTCCTGGAACGTGCCGATTTGGTAAGCCACGGACGTTTGAGCTGCTTGACAAAGTTCATGAATGGATGATGGCTGCATAACCAAATATCCACTATAATGTGTGAACTGTCCACTGGATCGCAATCTCCTGGCCGCCCATACCTCCACTACAAGGACACCTGCAAGCTGAATATGAATGGGATAATGGAAATAAAGGGTCTGTTCCTGGAAGAATGATTTGAGAGTCTGGAGGAGAAGTTTGGGTTGCCACGAGGGGAGGGCTTCAGGTGTGGGATTTTGTGGCAAAGGACTGTCCAACCTTCCCAGCGGCACCACCCTCCTCGTTGCTGGAGTGGGTGTGGTCAGTTTAGGGGTTGGGGAAGTGAGGGGCCATCTCGGCGATTTATGGGAGGATTTTGGAGGAGGATAGGTTGTCTCTGGAGGAGGTCAGGGCCCTGGGAAGAGAAGCTTAGTGGTGTGAGGTGCTGTGGAGGGTGAATGCAATCTCAGGTGCGAGGTTGGGGTTGATACAGCTAAAGGCAGTGCACAGAGCACACCGGACAAAGTTGAGGATGAGCCGGTTGTTTGAGGGGGTGGAGGTTTATTTGTGAGCAGTGTGGGAGGGGCCCAGCCACACATACACATGTTCTACTCCTGCCGAAGTTGGAAGTCCTTCTTCAGGACCATGTTGCCGATCTTGCATGTGAACTTAGAGCCCAAGGCCCTGGGGGCCATATTTGGGGTATTGGGCTTGCCGGTGTTGCAGATGGGAGTGGGGGTGAAATGGCATAACCATTGGCTCCTTGATCACGCGCAGGCGGGTCCTGTTGAGGTGGAGCTTCTCCACCTGGTGCCTCGGTATGGCTGAGGGATAATGGAATTCTTGTATTTGGAGACGGTGAAATTTGCTCTGAGGAGGGCGAGTGAGGGATTCCACAAGAGATGGGGTTTGTTTGTATTGCATTTTGGGGAGATGGTTGCCAACTACTGGGGAAGTGGGAGGGTTGGAGGGGGGGGGGGGGGCTGGCGTTTTGTTTTATTTTGGGTTTGTTTGGTAAATGCTATATGTGTTATATGTTTAATTGTTAAAATGTTAAAATTTGAAAATCTGAACAAATTCATATTTTTAAAAAAAATAATAGATCATTCCAGTGCAGAGCTGGCAATGGTGCAAATTTGATGGGCCAAATAGTACTATTTTATCGTACGATTGTGTCGATTTTATTATTGCATTTCAAAATAAAAACCTGACACGCAAGTAACAAAACCCATGCACAATCCCAGAACATGTATCAGATCTCTACAATTTGGCAAATGAACAAAATGCAAGGTACATAATTCCATATCATCTTGTTAGTTCTTTCTCTATCTTTTGGATGAGATGTTAAATTGAGGCCCCATCTGCTCTCTGATGTAGGTATGAGATCTCATATGTGCTATGTTGAAGAGGAACTAGAGAGTTATTTCCAGCGTCCCAATTGGCATTTAGCCCACAATCAGCTTCAGAATAAAAAAATTGACTTAAATCCTCCGATCCGATTAGTGTTGGTCAACTGATGCTAATCACAGGAAAAATACACACTTATCTCCCAGCATTTTGTACAGGCAGACTTCTAATGCTGGCAACTCCCGGAAGCCTCTATCGGAGCAACCAGACAGGCCCTGGCCAAGCCACGCCCTGTTATGACACTAGCTGCTGTATTCTAGGAAGTAAGAGTTTATATGTTGCAAAGCTCGTGTGAATTTTGGTATTTCTAGATCTGTTTCACAATAGAAAATGTGATTTTTATGTTCCACAATTATTAAAGTGCCCATGGTCAGCATTTCTAAATCAAATCACTTGTAATTCTTTAAATGAAGACTCAGAGAAAAATTCATGGGTTTAAGGCTGCCTGGAGCTGTCAGCCTCCAAAACTGCATAGCCTCACCTCAATGACAGTGCAAACCCTCCCTCAACCCTGGCCACCCCCACCCCCAAACGCTCTCCTGCCTCCCTCACTTTATGAATGTTCATGCATAGACACTCCAGCTGATAAGTTTTGTAAGTTTTATACTTGCTATGAAAAACTCTTAAGTAAATCCTTGTAAAAAACCAGAGTAAGTGTAGCACAAACAGCCAAAGTCTGCATGGTTCTGACCAACTACGGAGCAACCTGGTGCAGGGTAAAACAGACAGCTGGAGGTTTAAGCTTCCAGTGTAAATACAAGGGGTCTGTTATAACAGGACTTCCAGGAGGTCCTAATCTTATCTGTTGGGGTACTTCCAGTCTCCAACTATCCGTGGACTAGAAGGTCTGGGCCTAAAATCTCATCATATTGCTTCTTGTTGGAACAGAGAATGCAAATTGTCTGCCACTTTTCCACCATTACAGCACTTTGTCCCGAGATTGTAAAAGGCACTACATAAATGCAAGCTTTTTTTTCTTTAATTTAAAATGGATCTTTCAGTTAAAGCAGAAGAGCAAATCTTAGACTGGAGGAGGGTATGGCAGCACGGTGGCACAGTGGTTAGCACTGCTGTCTCATAGTGCTGAGGACCCGGGTTCGATCCAAGCTCTGGTCACTGTCCGTGTGGAGTTTGCACATTCTCCCGTGTCTGCGTGGGTCTCACCCCCACAACCCAAAAGATGTGCACGGCAGGTGAACTGGCCACGCTAAATTACCTCTTAATTGGGTACTCAAAATTTAAAAAAGGTTAAGAGGTGACTTAATAGAGGCATACAAAATGATCAGAGGGTTAGATAGGGTGGACAGCGAGAGCCTTCTCCCGCGGATGGAGGTGGCTAGCACGAGGGGACATAGCCTTAAATTGAGGGGTAATAGATATAGGACAGAGGTCAGAGGTGGGTTTTTTTACACAAAGAGTGGTGAGACCGTGGAATGCCCTACCTGCAACAGTAGTGAACTCGCCAACATTGAGGGCATTTAAAAGTTTATTGGATAAGCATATGGATGATAAGGGCATAGTGTAGGTTAGATGGCCTTTAGTTTTCCATGTCGGTGCAACATCGAGGGCCAAAGGGCCTGTACTGCGCTGTATCGTTCTATGGGGCCTCACGGTAGCATGGTGGTTAGCATCAATGCTTCACAGCTCCAGGGTCCCAGGTTCGATTCCCGGCTGGGTCACTGTCTGTGTGGAGTCTGCACGTCCTCCCCGTGTGTGCGTGGGTTTCCTCCGGGTGCTCCGGTTTCCTCCCACAGTCCAAAGATGTGCGGGTTAGGTGGATTGGCCATGCTAAATTGCCCGTAGTATAAGGTTAATGGGGGGATTGTTGGGTTACGGGTTACGTGGGTTTAAGTAGGGTGATCATTGCTCGGCACAACATTGAGGGCCGAAGGGCCTGTTCTGTGCTGTAATGTTCTATGTTCTATGCTCTATGTTCTAAAAAGAATGGAGGCGGGTGAGAAAAATTACAGGGCCAATAAATATTGCATGCTTGATTGCCAGTAGCGAAAGCCAGGAAGTAATTCTCAGTTCCTGCAATGCACAAATGCTGCAATTAGGTATTTTTTTAAAATTCGGATTATTTACCTCAGTTTACAGAACACTTAATTTTCGTGACGCTTGGGTTTGGTCTATGACTTACTGATGGCAAATACTGTTTTCTTTTCGGATAAAGAAGGATCTACAAAACCTAACTAGAGTTTTAACATTGGTTACTATAGGAACCAACATTCCACTGAAAAGTCATGGTTTTCAGGAAGGCAATCACAACTTTAAATACACTTACTGTACGAAGTGCCGTGCCAAAGCACAAAATTCTGTTTGGTGGCCAGAGATCTCAAAATCATGAGAAGAAAACAAAGTACTAATGGTGTCCTCATTTTCATCCAGACCATGGGAACATATCAGAATGGATGTTTTTGCGCTCAAAGGGAAGATATTCCTCATGGTTGTTGACTATTATTCTTGGTGGATTGAGGTTCCAAGTTTTTATGGTCCCACCTTGGAAGCTATCATTATGTTATTAAAATAATTCATTTCAGACAAAGGCACAGTTGACAACAAATGTTTTTTAAAATATTTTTATTAAGGTATTTGCAAGTTTTTATCATAACAATAACAGCGCATAAACATGATACAATAAACATTTCCACCCCCATCACAATCTTCACACACCCCAACCATAAAACAACAATCCGCCCCCCCACCGCCGCCTTTGGAATTCTGCCGACATTTTAATTTCCCCCCGGGAAAGAGGACGAACGGCTGCCACCTCCGGCAAACTTTATTTTCTCGAGACTGAGAAACCCAGCCATGTCACTAACCCAGGTCTCTACACTTGGCGGCTTTGAGTCCCTCCACATTAATAAGATCTGTCTCCGGGTTACCAGGGAGGCAAAGGCCAAGGCGTCGGCCTCTTTCGCCCCCTGAGCTCCCGGCTCTTCCGACACTCCAAAGATCGCTACCTCCGGACTCGGCACCATCCGTGTTTCTAGTACCGTGGACATTGCCTTGGCAAAACCCTGCCAAAACCATCTAAGCTTCGAGCCTGCCCAAAACATGTGGACATGATTTGCTGGGCTTCCCATGCACACCTGTCCTCTATCCCAAAAAACTTGCTCATCCAGGCCACCGTCATGTGTGCCTGATGGACTACCTAGAATTGTATCAGGCTAAGCCTGGCACATGATGAGGATTTATTAACCCTGCTTAGGGCATCCACCCACAGACTCTCCTCTATCTCTCCTCCTAGCTCATCTTCCCACGTGCCCTTAAGCTCATCCACTGGAGTTTCTTCCCATTCCAAAAGCTCCTGGTTAATATCAGATATCTTCCCCTATCTCACCCCCCTTCCCCTATCTCACCCAGGTACTGGAGACTACTCTGCCCTACATCTCCCGTGGCGGAATCAGCGGGAAGGCCGGAATCTGCCTTCTCAAGAAGTCTCGTACCTGCAGATACCTAAACCCATTCCCTGCTGGCAATTCAAATTTATCCTCCAAGGCTTTCAAGCTGGGGAAGCTCCCATCTATAAATAGATTCCCCCATCCTCCTAATTTCTGACCTTTGCCATTTCTGGAACCCACCATCCAGCCAACCCGGTACAAACCGATGGTTATTATAAATCAGGGTCCAAATCGATGCTCCCTCCACTCTCTTATATCTCCACTGCCCTCAGATTCTCAGAGCCGCCACCACCACCGGACTTGTGGAGTATCGGGCCAGCGAGAACAGAAGAGATGCCGTTATCAGTGCTCTCAAACTGGTGTCTATACATGGCGTCACCTGCACCCGCTCCCATGCCGATCCCTCCCCAACTACCCACTCCCTAATCATGGCTATATTAGCCGCCCAGTAGTAATTGCAAAGGTTCGGCAGCGCCAACCCATCCTGCCGCCGACTACGCTCCAGCAACACTTTCTTCACTCGTGGGGTTTTACCTACCACACAAAGCCCAAAATAACCTTATTGACCCACTTGAAAAAGGCCCTCGGGATGAAGATGGGGAGGCACTGAAAGACAAACAGAAATCTGGGGAGTACCGTCATTTTCAGTCTGTACCCTCCCCGCCAGTGATAGCGGGAGCATGTCCAATCTCTTAAAGTCCTCTTTCATTTGTTCTACAAGCCGGGATAGGTTTAACTTGTGTAGTGCCTCCCATTCCCGGGCACCTGGTGATGCAAGATCAATTGCACAAAGACGAGAGTTGGATGCAATCGAGGCTTTATTACACTAAGATGTGTGGCCTCCTACATCAGCTGGCGAAATGGCTGCTGCACGAGGAGCACACATATTTATACTCCGCCTACTGGGCGGAGCCAGCAGGCAGGGAACTACCCCTGTACCTGTAGTACAGGGCATTACCACAAATCACCTAATATATACATCAGTGATGACTACCACATTCACCCCCTGTTAAAATTGAGTCCGGCGGGGGTGGTGGAGAACTATATACAAGTACATGTTTTAAAATACAGAGAGAAAAAAATTGAGTCCAGCGGGGTGGAGGAGAATTACACAGAAGGATGATGTTTCAAGAGTCCCGATCAAGTTACAGGTTTAGTCGGTCCGGAGCCTTGATCTGCCGCTGGGAGCGCCGCAGTGGTGGCGGCGATTCCGATGTCGGTCTGGTCCTCGGTGACTCGGGGAGCGTGCCACAATCCTTGTCATCCTCGGGCGTGGGCAGGGGGAGGACGGATTTTCCTGGGGCGGGTGTTGCGGCTGGGTGCGTCGGGTAAGGGGAGGGTGGCGTCAGGCCGGAGGGGTGTGTGGGGAACCTGCTGGCGCCAGGTCCCTGAGGGAGACAGTATCTTGGAGGCCATCGGGGTACGCTACGTAGGCGTACTGTGGGTTGGCGTGGAGTTGCTGGACTCTTTCAACCAACGGGTCCGCCTTGTGGTATTGTACGTGCTCACGGAGGAGTACGGGGCCTGGAGCTGCGAGCCAAGTCGGGAGCGACACCCCGGAGATGGACTTCCTGGGGAAGGCAAAAAGACGTTCATGGGCTGTGACATTAGTCGCAGTGCGTAGGAGCGACCAAATGGAATGCAGTGCGTCAGGGAGGACTTCCTGCCAGCGGGAAGCTGGGAGATTTCTGGACCGTAGGGCCAGCTGAACGGCCCTCCAGACCGTCCCATTCTCCCTCTCCACCTGCCCTTTTCCCCCGGGTTATAGCTGGTCGTCCTGCTCGAGGCAATACGCTCGTTGAGCTGGAACGGACGCAGCTCATCGCTCATGAGGATCCCCTGTCGCTGTGGACGTAGGCGGGGAAGCCGAACAGAGCGATGATGGTGTTGAGGGCTTTGATGACAGTGGCAAACGTCAAATCAGGGCATGGGATGGCGAAGGGGAATCTGGAGTACTCATCGACCACACTGAACAAGTACGTGTTACAGTCGGTGGAGGGGAGGGGCCCTGCTTGCCTGGTTGAGGGTGGCGGCTAGAGCGACGTCTGATGCATCGCTCTCGACTTGAAATGTTAACGTCTCGTCGACTACGTGCACCGCGGCCTTGGCGATGTTGGCCTTAATACGGTTGAATGCCTGGTGAGCCTCGGCCATTAGGGGAAAAAGAGTGGATTGGATGAGTGGGCGGGCCTTGTCCGCATAATTTGGGACCAACTGGGCGTAGTAAGAAAGGAACTACAGGCAACATTTGAGGGCCTTGGGGCAGTGGGGGAGAAGGAGTTCCATGAGGGGGCGCATGCGGTCGGGATCGGGCTCCAGAACTCCGTTCTGGACCACATAACCAAGGATGGCTAAGCGGTTCGTGCTGAACATACACTTCTCCTTGTTGTAAGTTAGGTTGAGGAGAGTGGCAGTGCGGAGAAATTTGGCACGGTTGGCGTCATGGTCCTGCTGATCATGGCCGCAGATGGTGACATTGTCAAGGTGGGTGGCATGGTTGCACAGTGGTTAGCACTGCTGCCTACGGCGCTGAGGACCTGGGTTCGAATCCCGGCCCTGGGTCACTGTCTGTGAGGAGTTTGCACATTCCCCCCGTGTCTGCGTGGGTTTCACCCCCACAATCTAAAGATGTGCAGGTTCGGTGGATTGGCCACGTTAAATTGCCCCTTAATTGGAAAAAATGAATTGGATAGTCTAAATTTATTTAAAAAAAGACATTCTCAAGGTACGGGAAGGTGGTCCGCAGCCCGTACCCGGTGACCATTCGGTCCATTTCCCATTGGAAAACCGAGACCCTGTTGGTGACACCGAAGGGAACCCTGAGAAAGTGGTAGAGGCGGCCATCTGCCTCAAAGGCAGTATATGGGTGGTTCGCCTTACGGATGGGAAGCTTGTGGTAGGCGAATGTTAGGTCCACAGTTGAGAAGACCCGGTACTGTGCAATCTGATTAACCATATCAGATATGCATGGGAAGGGGTACGCATCGAGCTGTGTGTACCTATTGACTGTCTGACTGCAGTCCACGACCATCCTGTATTTCTTCCCAGTTTTCACCACTACCACTTGGGCTCTCCAGGGGCTGTTGCTGGCCTCAATGATGCCTTCCCGGAGCAGTCGCTGGACTTCGGACCTGATGAAGGTCCTGTCCTGGGCGCTGTACCGTTTGCTCCTGGTGGTGACGGGTTTGCAATCTGGGGTTAAGTTTGCAAATAGGGAAGGTGGGTCGACCTTTAGGGTCACGAGGCCGCACACAGTAAGGGGTGGTAGGGGCCAGCCGAATTTCAATGTTAGGCTCTGGAAGTTGCACTGGAAGTTCAGGCCGAGTAGTAAGGCAACGCAGAGGTTGGGGAGGACGTAGAGGTGGAAGCCTCTGAACTCCATGCCCTGGACGGTGAAGGTGGCGATGCAGTACCCCCGGATCGGCACGGAGTGGGACACGGAGGCCAGGGAGATTCTCTGATTGGCGGGATGTACCGCGAGGGAGCTGCGCCTTACCGTATCGGGATGAATGAAGCTCTCGGTGCTCCCGGAGTAAGACGCGGCTGGTCGTCAATGGTGGAAGGCGATGGGGTGCCCGGGGGGCTTGGGTCCTGGTACGATGGCAGCACCCACAGGCTGTACGTGTCGTGGGGAAGACAAGATGGCGGCGCTTGATGCTCCCGGGGAGGACAAGATGGGGGAGGACAAGATGGCGGCGCCCACGGGCTGCACGTGGTGGGGGTTGAACAAGATGGCGGCACCCACGGGCCGCACGTGGCGAGGGTTGAAGAAGATGGTGGCACCCACGGGCCACACGTGGTCCGAGGAGGGGAAGATGGTGACGCCCACTGGCTGTACGATGGTGGGGGGGGGGGGGGGTCGGTCGGAACAATAGGGCGACTGAGTGGGCCTGGCATACCGGAGTGAAGTGCCCCTTCTTGCCACAGGCCTTACAAAGGGCGCTCCGGGCCGGGCAGCGTTGTCGGGAGTGTTTTGGCTGCCCACAGAAGTAACATCTGGGGCCCCCGGGGTTGGTCGGCAGGCGCGCAGCACAGGCGTGGGGTTGGTTGAGTGGGGTCCCCGATGGGGCAGCCGTCTACGGAGTCCACGATGTATAGGAGGGGGCCGCTCGGCTGAGGGTGTAGGCCTGGATGTTGCGCGAGACGATAGTCAGTGAGAGCACAAGCTTTTTGGTTGCCGTGCGGTCGAGTTTGGCCCCTTCTAAGAGGTGCTGGCGGATGTAATCTGACCCTATCCCTGTAACAAAAGCGTTCCTCATAAGCAAGTTCAAGTGTTCCGTGGCCGGACAGTCACAGTCTCTGACTAGGGGAATTAGAGCACGCTAGAAATCTTCTACTGACCCACCAGGGAGATGATTACGAATGGAGTGGATGTGTCTGGCGTAAAGCGGGTTAGTCTGCTGAGCGTAGTTTTCTTTCAGTAGCACCATAGTGTCATCGTAGGTCGGCGTGTCCTGGATAAGCAGAAAGATGTTGGAGCTCAACCGCGTGTAGAGGATCTGAATCTTCTGAGCTTCCGGGATAGAACATAGAACAAAGAACATTACAGCGCAGTACAGGCCCTTCGGCCCACGATGTTGCACCGTCCTGTGAAACCCTTCAAACGTCCCTCTAAACTATTCCCTTATCGTCCATATGCCTATCCAATGACCATTTGAATGCGTTTGTGTTGGCGAGCCCACTACTGTTGCAGGCAGGGCATTCCACGCCCTTACTACTCTCGAGTACAGAACCTACCTCTGACATCTGCCCTATATCTATCTCCCCTCAATTTAAAGCTATGTCCCCTCGTGCTGGACATCACCATCCGAGGAAAAAGGCTCTCGATGTCCACCCTATCTAATCCTCTGATCATCTTGTATGCCTCAATTAAGTCCCCTCTTAACCTTCTTCTCTCTAACGAAAACAGCCTCAAGTCCTTCAGCCTTTCCTCATATGATCTTCCCTCCATACCAGGCAACATTCTTGTAAATCCCCTCTGTACCCTTTCCAATGCTTCCACATCCTTCCTATAATGTGGCGACCAGAACTGCACTCCAAATGCGGCCGCACCAGAGTTTTGTACAACTGCAACATGACCTCATGGCTCCGAAACTCAATTCCTCTACCAATAAAAGCTAACACACCGTACGCCTTCTTAACAACCCTCTCAACCTGGGTGGCAACTTTCAGGGATCTATGGACATGGACGCCGAGGTCTCTCTACTCGTCCACACTACCAAGAATCTTACAATTAGCCCAGTACTCTGTCTTCCTGTTATTCCTTCCAAAATGAATCACCTCACACTTTTTTGCATTAAACTCCATTTGCCACCTGTCAGCCCAGCTCTGCAGCTTATCTATGTCCCTCTGTAACTTGTAACATCCTTCTGCACTGTCCACAACTCCACCGACTTTAGTGTCATCTGCAAATTTACTCGCCCGTCCTTCTACACCCTCCTCCAGGTCATTTATAAAAATGACAAACAGCAACGGCCCCAAAACAGATCCTTGTGGCACACCACTAGTAACTGGACACCAGTCAGAGCATTTCCCATCAACCACCACTCTTTGTCTTCTATCAGCTAGCCAATTTCTGATCCAAACTGCTAAATCACCCTGAATCCCATGCCTCTGTATTTTCTGCAATAGCCTACCGTGGGGAACCTTATCAAACGCTTTACTGAAATCCATATACACCACATCAACTGCTTTACCCTCATCCACCTGTTTGGTCACCTTCTCAAAGAACTCAATGAGGTTTGTGGGGCACGACCTACCCTTCACAAAACCATGTTGACTATCTCTAATTAAATTATTCCTTTCCAGATGATTATACATCCTATCTCTTATAAACCTTTCCAAGACTTTCCCACAACAGAAGTAAGGCTCACTGGTCTATAGTTACCAGGGTTATCGCTACTCCCCTTCTTGTACAAGGGGACAACATTTGCTATCCTCCAGTCCTCTGGCACTATTCCTGTAGACAAAGATGACTTAAAGATCAAAGCCAAAGGCTCAGCAATCTCCTCCCTAGCTTCCCAGAGAATCCTAGGATAAATCCCATCCGGCTCAGGGGACTTATCTATTTTCACACTTTCCAGAATCGCTAACACCTCCTCCTTATGAACCTCAAGCCCTTCTAGTCTAGTAGCCTGTATCTCAGTATTCTCCTCGACAACTTTGTCTTTTTCCTGTGTGAATACTGACGAAAAATACTCATTTAGCACCTCTCCTATCTCCTCGGACTCTACGCACAACTTCCCACTACTGTCCTTGACTAGCCCTACTCTTACCTTAGTCATTATTTTATTCCTGACATACCTATAGAAAGCTTTAGGGTTATCCTTGATCCTACCTACCAAAGACTTCTCATGTCCTCGCTTGGCTCTTCTTAGCTCTCTCTTTAGAGCCTTCCTAGCTAATGTGTAACTCTCAAGCGACCCAACTGAACCATCACGTCTCATCTTCACATAAGCCTCCTTCTTCCTCTTGACAAGTGTTTCAACTGCTTTAGTAACCCATGGTTCCCTCACTCGACCACTTCCTCCCTACCTAACAGGTACATACTTATCAAGGACACGCAGTAGCTGTTCCTTGAACATGCTCCACATTTCCATTGTGTCCATCCCCTGCAGTTTTCCTCTCCAGGCGATGCATCCTAAGTCTTGCCTCATCGCATCATAATTGCCTTTCCCCCAGCAATAACTCTTGCCCTGCGGTTTATACTTATCCCTTTCCATCGCTAAAGTAAACATAATCGAATTGTGGTCACTATCACCAAAATGCTCACCTACCTCCAAATCTAACACCTGTCCTGGTTCATTACCCAGTACCAAATCCAATACGGCCTCGCCTCTTGTTGGCCTATCTACATACTGCATCAGGAAACCCTCCTGCACACATTGGCCAAAAACGGATCCATCTAAAGTACTCGAACTATAGTGTTGCCAGTCAATATTTGGAAAGTTAAAGTCCCCCATAACAACTACCCTGTTATTTTCGCTCCTATCCAGAATCATCTTTGCAATCCTTTCCTCTACATCTCTGGAACTTTTCGGAGGCCTATAGAAAAGCCCTAACAGGGTGGCCTCGCCTTTCCTGTTTCTTAAGTAAAGTAAAGTAACTACCTGGGCCCAATGCCCTGCCCGATCCCTGAAACCCAAACTCACCTTTGACACCAAGGGCAATTTAACATGACCATCCACCCAACCTGCACATTTTTGGACTGTGCGAGGACACCAGAGCACCTGGAGGAGACCCATGCAGACACGTGGAGACTGTGCAAACTCCACACAGATAGTCATTTGAGGTCGGAATCGAACCCAGGTCCCTGGCGCTGTGATGCAGCAGTGCTAACCACTGTGCTGCTCTGAAGTACTATGTTCCTTCGGAAGGCTTTTGGTAGGTAAATATACCTTGTTCAAAAACCCAATAAAAAACATTTATTAAAAAATGTTTTCAGTTGCCAAATCTTTAAGCCTTGTATTTCCCTCCCAAAACACTCTGCCTTTGTGCCTGTCTTTCCTTCTAGGTATTCCTTAAAACTTACATCTTTGACTAAACTTTCGGTCATCTTCTCCCATATCTCTGAATGTGGCTTGGTTTTAAATTTGTTTGATGACACTCAGCGCCAAGGTTCCAGGTTCAATCCCGGCTCTGGGTCACTGTCCGTGTGGAGTTTGCACATTCTCCCCGTTTGCCTGGGTTTCGCCCCCACAACCCAAAGATGTGCAGGGTAGGTGGATTGGCCATGCTAAATTGCCCCTTAATTGGAAAAAAATGAATTGGGTACTCTAAATGTATTTTTAAAATTGTTCGATGGCACCGCTAAGAAGAACATTGCGAAATTTTACTACATTAAGCCACCATACAAATACCAGATGCTGCTGCTGTTCGATAACTAACTTGGGTTTGGCACACTCAAACTATGTTTTTGATTTTAAGTTGTTCTTTAGAGCTCACTGGCATAGTTGTTAGTTACATTTTAATGTTAGCACTTGGGTAACTATCCGATGGAAAACCAAAAGTGTATAAATTTCGTTTGAATAACTTTGAGACTGAATTATATCTTTATTGGCTCCTCCTCCCCAGCAGGTACAAAATTTGAACACAAGAGTATCCACATAGTTTTCTGACCCATAATAATTCAGAAAAAAAACAGAAAGGTCCATCACAAAACCAATGAAAGAAAAATCTAAACACTATTTTCCAGCCTGGCAGCACTTTTTCCCCCCTCCACTTCTGCTGATGCAGTAAAACAATTTGCTGTTTATCACTTCCCTCATTATCTAATGAGGATAGTATTAAAGGATTTACAGAATAAAGTGAACACAGAAAAGGATTTTTGCTTCCCATGTATTGACTACACCGAGGTTTTTTTAAAAAAATCTATTAAAAAAAAAACTTGATTTCACAGATACGGTTTTAGCTTCAAAATTATTTAAGATATAAATGTATGACCAACCGTTAATGGTACATTGCAGCAGAAACATTGCGCAATCAAGGGTTTGTACTGCATGTGACTGCAAATGCTTACTGCAGCAGCAAACTATTACCCACAGGATTTCAAAAAGAGATCAAGAGTTTAACCATACAGCTGCAAGCTCTTTTAGATTACTCTTTTAAACTAGAGAACCAATGGCTTAGGAAAAGCTATCTATATAATAGTGTTTATGTTTATAGTCTGTGTAATCGTATATTTTTATTAAAATTTTAATTCCTCGAATGTCATATTATGAGGAAAATTCTGACACCTAGAATTCAGAAGGTGGTGGGAGAAACATATCTCTTGATTTAGGAGTAGATGGATTTCAGATACAAACTTATAGAAATTAATGTAGTTGTCATTGTTATGCAACATGGCCTCATACTTTAACTCTTTAGTCCTGGTAGCATTTTACCTGCACCTCATCCAAAATGATTAACATTAAAGGTGAAATGCTGAGTCCCAGTACAGATCACTGGGGAACATGATTTTTCACATTGTGCCAATCAAAGAATGTTATCCTTGATCACTCTGCTAGTCTCCTATCTTCCACCTAATTGCCAACCATAAAGTTAGTGCACAAAATTTAAACTTCTCATGTGCCTTCTTTCCGGATAGATAACATGCACAGACTTAGTCACCGTGCTGATGGATTAGTCAGGCATGATCTACTCTTCATAAATATATGCTAACTCTGTCTGATCAGCTTACACTTGTCCAGGAGTTCAGCCACTCTGTCTGATAGTAGACATGTTAAACTAACAGTATGTAATTATATGCTTTCTTCCTCCCTCCTTGAATAATGGTCTGGCATTTGCAACTTTACAATCCAGACAATTATTGGCATTCTTTGGTCAGTAGTTCTAGATTGACTCCAAGGCTAGTTTGTTCTAAGGCCCTGGATAAAAGCAAATTACTGCGGATGCTGGGATCTGAAACCAAAGAGAAAATGCTGGAAAATCTCAACAGGTCTGGCAGCATCTGTAAGGAGAGAAAAGAGCTAACTCTTCGAGTCCAAATGACTCTTTGTGAAAGGCTTTGACGAAAGGCCATCTGAACT
Organism: Scyliorhinus canicula; assembly: GCF_902713615.1. Lineage (NCBI taxonomy): Eukaryota > Metazoa > Chordata > Chondrichthyes > Carcharhiniformes > Scyliorhinidae > Scyliorhinus > Scyliorhinus canicula. Next base: position 233,440,004 of record NC_052147.1, read on the forward strand.
CGAAACATTAGCTCTTTTCTCTCCCGACAGATGCTGTCAGAGCTGCTAAGATTTTCCAGCATTTTCTCTTTGTTATAAGGCCCATTGAAAATGGAATAAAGCCCTCTTAGTGTCAACACAAAATGGTTTACTGGGAATGGGCAAATGACCTGGTGGATTTCTTTGTATGCGGAGAAAGCTGACGCTCACACTTTCAGTATAAAATAGGATAGCATGTCTTCATAAACAGAGAATGCGAGAAACACTCAGCAGGTCTGACAGCATCTGCTGGGAGAGAAAAAAGTTAACCTTTCAAGTCCGTTTGACTCTTCATCATTAGTTCTGATGAAGAGTCAAACGGACTTGAAACGTTAACTGTTTTCTCTCTCTGCAGATGCTGCCATATCGGCTGCGTTTTTCCAGAATTCTCAGTTTGACAGTTTCAGATTCCAGCATTTGCAGTATTTTGCTTACTTTAGCATTTCAATGATCTCTTATGAACTTGTATTCATCACCAGAAGGTTCGTAGTTCTGTGGAATTAGTATTTTGCATTTCAAGACACCTACTGCCACCGTTGACCACTTTCAATAAGACACAACAGATGCAGAATAAAGCTTCCTCTTGAGACCATTGAAGCAGTCATTTTCAAACTCAGGGGTGCAACCCAGGGTGGGTCACGGGCAGCTGTCAGGAGGGTCGCAGCACTATGCGTCACGGATTTCCTGATCGCAGGAAGTAGTGCCCAACGGCCGCAACTGACTTTGAAAAATGCTGACCGCTGTCTTGCTCTTGGCGTAGCTTAAGCTGCTTCCTTGATGTTCACTCTGACAAAGGAAGGTTCAGACGTGGAGATAACCTCAACACATTTATTGAACTATTTACAATTCTCCGACTCGGATTCGCCACTACTGTTAATCCTTCTATAGCTACTCAGACTGACGAACCAGTCTGCTACCACATGGTGGGTGTGATATTGAATCAACCCTGTATCTGTACTCACTGAGTGTCTCCACTGGAAACAGTAAGAAGTCTTAGAACACCAGGCTAAAGTCCAACAGGTTTGTTTCAAACACTAGCTTTCGGAGCACTGCTCCTTCCTTCTCCTGAGGAAGGAGCAGTGCTCCGAAAGCTAGTGTTTGAAACAAACCTGTTGGACTTTAACCTGGTATTGTAAAACTTCTTACAGTGCTCACCCCAGTCCAACGCCGGCATCTCCACATCATGGCTACCATCCACTGGAAAGAGAAAGATCATGTGTGCTGTGTCCTTTATATATGGGTTGGTGTAATGCCCCCTGTGGCAGTGTCACCTCTGTGTGTATCGTGAATGCCCATTGGTCGTGTCCTATCTTACTGACCTATTGGTTGAGTGTGTGTGTGTCATGTCTCTGGTGCTCCCTCTAGTGTCTAGCTAATCTACGTGTACTTACATTAACCCCTTGTGTATCTACAGTGATGCACATCACCACAGCCGCAACCCGTTTTCAGAATGCAGCTTTCCCATGCACACGCGCCCTTTCAGCCGTGCGCAGGCCTGGAGCGCAGCCGGGCAAACCGCCTCCTCCTGACATCAGCGCACTGACCCAGGAGCAGATTTTATTTTTAAATTGATGCAGTCTTCCTGCCTGGAGTGGTGGTAGAGGTCGCGCCCCATACACTGGCATCACGTTCCCTGGGCTGAAGAGAGAATCCTCCATTTTGTTAGCAGCAAGCAAACAATAGGACTTAATTTAAAATGGATCATTTTGCAATAAGGAAGAGAGAGGGCCAGAGACACAAACAGTTCAGGATCTCACAACTAAATCTGCTGGAGAAAGCGGCTCAGGAGAACCCACAGCAGGACAAAGCACTGCTGGTGTGAGCTCCAGGGAATCTGGTGAACAGCCCATTTAGAAGAAGCTGATATCAGGAACTAAGCAGTATAAAGATGATTTCTTAAGGTATGGATTAATTAATTGTGCCAATTCAAATCAGTATGCGAAGCCCATGTGTGTTATATACAGAGAAGTGCTGGCAAATGAAAGTTTAAAACACTCTAGACTTCAAGGCATGGCGAGATTGAGGACAAACCTCTTGATTTTTTTTAAACGGATGCAGTGAGAACTTAAATTGTCGGCTGAAATCCTAGCAGAAATGTAACATTGAATGACAAGGCAAATTAGATTGTGAGGACCATACAGGCTCACCTGCCATGTTAAAGGTAAGCAAAAATGGTGGGTCGCAAGGTTTGGCCAGCAAGGGTCGCGAAGGTCGGCTGGTTGGTAAAAATGGGTCCTGGGCAAAAAGGTTTGAAAAACACTGCATTAATGCATCCTGTACCACCTAGAGGTCATTCCTCCACTTTCCATTGTACCAAAATGGTTTAATTACAGATATCAAGAATGTTCAGCTTTTTTGGAACCTGGAGACGTACATTCATTAAGGTCAGTCAGAATTTGGAATGATTGTTCGGAAATATAAATGCCCCAATACACAAAAATCAAGTCACAACATGTAACACCAATCACATGCGAAGGTCCATACATACAAAATAAAATGAGACTCTCATACACTAAAAATCATATGGATGCACAGGTAGACTGCCCAGCACAAAAAAGGTCCACAACGTATAAAATAAGCAAGACATCACATCCACAAACAAATACAAAGTTTCCCCACAGTCCTCACTCAGCACCAGTCCCCATAAGCCCCAAATCCTTTTCCTCACCTGAAACTTGAAAACCAGTTCAGTATATTAGGGTGTCAGCTATAACTGTGCTAGAGTGGTAGGCTATACCTATCTTCATTTTTGAACAAGACCTGTGAGCTTTTCTTTCCATCATTTTCTGTTTTTATTTCAGATCTCCAGCATCCACAGTTTTTGATTTTAGTTCAGGAAACTTTACCTATTTTACTGGTAAGTAAGCAATTCCAGCTAAAGCTACTGCGTCAAATGGTCTTCTTAAAGGTAGATATAGATCAAGGTTACTTTAGAGTTTAAAGACTCCCAAGTTGTTACTGATCTTGCTAATTTTGGATAAGCTTTTAAAGATGGCCTTGTAGAAATTGTAAGCCAGCAATTAGTAGCAGTGAAACTCCTCCCCAAGAATAAGTAATTAGGTTAACTGAGTATACGTTTGAGCAAAAATCAATCATAGTGCAGACCAAGTTATCCTCATTAATGATTTAAAATGAAAGCTTACATCACATGCACCCTAAATGTACAAAGCAAAAGTTCTCAAACTGCTTCATACATAAGGAAAAGCAGATGCCAATGGAGAGAAAGGGAGTGCTGACCAAAATACTGGTCAAACTGTTGGATTTTAAGTCAGAATCTTAAAACAAGGGATGGAGGAGATGTTTTGGGAGGGAATATTCCAGAACAATGGATGCTGCACAGCTAAAAGCACAGCCACTGATGGTAGCCTGAAGGGGAAAGCACAGCATTGAAGGGCTGGAGTGTTCGAGGGTTGGGAAGCTGTGAATTTGAGGATGTTGAAGACAGAAAGCAGTGAAGTGATGGAGGAACTTAAATACAAATTTTACACCTGAGGCACAGGAGTCTGGCATGCAAATGGGCCGGCGAGGAGAGAAGTAATGGAGAACAATGCTCCTTCTAAACTGCCCAGCCCCACAGCAATGCAGGAATTCTCATGCAGGTCAGTCTCTTTCAGTTAGCGCAGGTCAGGTTAGGTCAGGTGTGCGTGACCATGGAAAAATGTACACTTGAATGATAAGCTGAGGGCAATGCTGATGGGCAAGTCATACTAATTGAAGAATAGTAACCAGGCAGCAGGAGTGTTGGATAAAATGAAATGGAAGGAGGGTGGAGACTGGAAAAAGCAATGTACTATTTGATTAGAGATGATAAAGACATGGAAAGGGTTTGAACATCAGGTGGGCTGAAGTCATGGTGAGAGTAGAGGATGGAGACAATGCTGCTGGAAACAGTTTTGATTAAAATTAATTCCTCGAATGCGCGAGTGTCACTGGCAAGGCTATCCTGGAAAGTTGGCTTCGAGCTGTCTTCACATAGTACATTTCAGTTATTAAGAGTCATGGACTGTCCCGATTGTTATCCCATAGACCATCTTCAAAAGGACTGGCAAAATAATCATGAGCTTTGTCTGGGCGGGTAAATCCCCGCGGGTGAAGAAGGCGATGCTTGAGAGGAGCCGCAGCAGGGGAGGTCTAGCATTGCAGAGTCTGATCAACTACTACTGGGCGGCTAACATAGCCATGATAAGGAAGTGGATGGTGGGTACGGGGTCTATTTGGGAGCGGGTGGAGGCGGCTTCGTGCAGGGGCACCAGTTTGGCAGCCCTGGTCACGGCTCCCCTACCGCTGTTACCGGCCAGGTACTCCACCAGCCCGGTAGTGGGGGCGGCCCTGTGGATATGGGGCCAGTGGAGGAGGCATGTAGGGGAGGTGGGTGCGTCTGTCTGGGCACCAATATGTGACAACCATCGATTTGCCCCTGGGAGCATGGATGGGGGGTTTTGGGCATGGCGGCGGGCGGGGGTGGGGAGGGTGGGTGATATGTTCCTGGAGGGGAGATTTGCGAATTTGAGGGGCTTGGAGGAGAAATTTGGTCTGGTATGGGGAAATGATTTTAGGTACTTACAGATGCGGGACTTAGTCCGCAAATAGGTCCCATCCTTCCCACGCCTCCAACCATTAGGGATCCAAGACAGAATAGTCTCTAGAGGAGTAGGAGGAGAGGGTAGAGTCTCAGACATTTATAAGGTGCTCATGAAGGGGGAAGAGTCCCAGACGGAGGAACGGAAACTCAAATGGGAGAAGGAGCTTGGTGGGGAGATGGAGGACGGGCTGTGGGCAGACGCCCCGAGTAGGGTAAATTCAACCGCAACATGTGCCAGGCTCGGCCTGATTCAATTTAAGGTCGTTCACCAGCCCACATGACGGTAGCTCGGATGAGCCAATTCTTTGGGGTAGAGGATAAGTGCGCTAGATGCTGGGGAGGACCAGCAAACCACGTTCACATGCTTTGGGCATGTCCTCAGCTTAGGGGATATGGGGAGGGATTTGCAGGGATCATGTCCCAGGTGCTAAAAACAAGGGTGGTGATGGGTCCAGGGGTGGTAATTTTTGGGGTTTCGGAAGACCCGGGAGTCCAGGGTGAGAAAGAGGCCGATGTTCTGGCCTGTGCTCCCAGATAGCCGCCATGGGTCATCAGCAGCTTTACTGGTCTCACCCCAGGAAATTTGCCCAGGGCTCCCGCTCATGCAGAGTCTGTGCGAACCGACACGGCCTGATCCGGAAATACGGCCTCAACATGTGCCACCAGTGCTTCAGACAACACGCTAAAGACATCGGCTTCGTCAAGCTGGACTAAATTGCAAAAGGAGCAAGAGTGCAAAATGGAAATTGAGCATTTGTCAAACAATTCTAACGTCCCCCTGGAAGAAGCAAACTTTTGTGATGCTCCATTTTTGTAACTAAAACTTAATTGTCATTTTTTAAAAAAATTATGTGCTCAATTCCCTGGAGTGGACTCCTCAGCTTTCTGACTCGAGATGCAGCAGCCACAGCTGACGCAGTAACTTTGGCTACATGACTCATGAGTGGAGTACACATGAACCAGTTGTATTAACCAATGTAGTCATGAGCATACAAATATTTGAATTAGGAGCAGATGGCCTGGCCATTTGGGCCCTTGAGTCTATCTCTGCCATTTGGTAAGATCATGGCTGACCTGATTGTGGCCTCTACTTTCCTGACCACCCGAATAACCTTTGACTCCAAAGGCCATAAGATATAGGAGCAGAGTCAATCAAGAATCTACCCAATTTGGCCTGAAAAATATTCAGTGTCATATTCTCCTCCCCTAAAGAGGAGACAAACAGAGGCTGACAACCCTCGGTCTCAACTAGGTCTTAAATTGTGTCCGTTAGTTCTAGTTTCTCCCTCAAGGAAAATTGTCAGGTTCTACCCAGTCAAGTCCCCTCACGATCTTATGTTTCAATAAGATCACTTCTCATTATTCAAAACCCCAATGGACACCTGACCAACCTTTCCTCACAAGGCAAGGGCGGCATGGTGGCTCGCACTTCTGCCTCACAGCTCCAGGATTCAATTCCAGCCTCAGGTGACTGTCTGTGTGGAGTTTGCACTTCCTCTCCATGTTTGCATGGGTTTCCTCCGGATGCTCCAGTTTCCCACACAGTCCAAAGATGTGCAGGTTAGGTGGCTTGACCATGCTAAATTGCCCCTCAAGTGTCCAAAAGGTTAGATAGGGTTACTGGGCTATGGGGATAGGGTGGAGGAGTGGGCTTAAGTAGGGTGCTCTTTCCAAGAGCCGGTGCATGATGTGCCGAATGGCCTCCTTCTAAACTATCGGGATTCTATGATAACCGCTTAATCCCAAGGAATAAGCAGAAAGAACCTTCTCTGCACTGCTTCCAATGGAATTATAATATTTCTTAAATAAGGAGATCATTGAGACATCATACACTAGATGTGGTCTCACCAAAGTCCAGCACAATTGGAGCAGTAGGTGTGATATAAAATCTAATTTTCTCTTCTCTGCATAGCCTCTCAATGACTCATTTTCTGCAAACCAATGGCATTCAGAAACTTCCATGAAGGGAGCAATGCTCGGTAATTTAAGTACACTAATATAACAAACAAAAATCCTATTTCAAGATATTCACTCCATGTTTCAAAGATCAGTCAAATATGCATTTGCGACCTTTGCAAAAATCGGTGAATCAATCACTGTTAACCACAAAATATTAATGCAATTAGAACTATTTTCATTTTGCCCAAACCACTCCAAGCAATTCGAATACATAATTGTACATCCTGCACTCTTCACATTGTGTTCCCAGTCTGACCATCACTCTCCAAATGTTTCTGGCGGTCTTTTATCAATAAATAATATTAATCAATCTGCTGTCCTTTCCACCATTGTATTTTATTTCAGACTTTCGTAATTTGTAATTCTTTTGTTTACCTGTAAATTGGTCATTTTCAAACTGGCTGTACGGCAAATTCTTAACACATTGAATTATATTACTGGGAATCAATTTAACTTTAGAAAGCTTGACTTTTGCTCCAAAATACTGACATGACCAAACTATTTTAATTCTAACTTCTTGACTGACATGTCAGTTTGAACAGTCAGTGGCTCGCTCACCTGAGGCACAGGATTGATGATTTCCAGCTCCATCATTGATTGAACCATAGAATCTAGGATGTCATTGCTCCTCTCCCAAGCCCTTGATGTCACTTTCAAAATCATTGCTCATCTTTTCATTAACCCCAAGTATGAATCACAATACGTTTGTATCCTTCCCACAGCAACAAATCACCTGAACAAAAGACATAATTGACATCATGTGACGGTTAGATGGTCACTCCTTGAACACCGCAATCTTTGATACAACCAACCACAACATCTCCCTCTGATACCTCTCCTCCATTGTCCAACTCGATGAGATTGCCTTTGCCAAGTTACACTCTTTCAATCCCCATACCTTTAATTCTATGTTGCCAAGAATTGACATGTTTAATCCATCTACATGCTTGCCCCAGAAACATGAAGTACAGACATGAGGTCAGCTTTCACATTTAAATTTCTCATCCCCATGTTTAAATCCCCTCATGATTTCACCGTTCCTTCCAACAGGGCTCTCTTCTGTTCTCTCATTCAGCTCTTTTGTGAATACCCATAACATGCATCTAGCCATCTATGCCTCAAGCTCTAGAATTCCCTTTCACTTAATCACATCCATCTTCCTCTGATCCTCTGAACATTTCCCTATATTAAAACAGGTACTATATTTCACAAAGTATTTAATTGGCTGGGAAGTGCTTTGAGGCACTCACGCTGTGAAAGGCACCACACAAATACAAGTTACTTCCTTCTTTAAAAAGCCAACTCTTACCCAAGCTTTTGGTCAATGCTCCTAATATCCTGTTCTTTGGCCCAGTTACTTCTCATTACAGCTCGGTGAAATGCCTTGGGATTTCTTTTCTATGCTGAAGGTCCTACATCGATGCAAATCATTGCCCACATGCCAATGCAGTCCTGAGGAAATGCTGCACTGTCATTAATACCACCTCTATGAGGAAACAACATCTGTTTAAAAGGGCACATCTTTTCACTCATTCATTTTTGATGTTGGTACATTGCTGTGCACAAATTGGCTGATGTTTTGTAGCAAAAGTGACTATAATTTAAAGAGTCGCAAAACACTTGAGGTATTCTGAAAAACTATACAAATAAAAATTATTTAATTTGCCCATTTAGCAAAGACCAACATAATTTTAATAACAATATTTTGATAACAATGGAATTAAGACTTTGTCTTCATGTCGGTAACCAGTTGATAAATACTTCATCCATTACGTTTGAACAATCTATAGCATTCAATATGCATCACAACAGCATGGAAATTTTCAAGACAAGTAACTGTGAAGAAAGATGAAACTTGGACTAAAAGGAATGGGAGATCTCGACTCAATCATTATACATCAGGTAATGATACGGTCCAACTGAGTTGCTATGGCCCGAGTGAACAAAGAGCCTTTCTGCTGAACCCTTTCACAGGGTGAACATGAAGAGCACCAGTTCAACTTTTTTTTTTTAATTCGTTCATGGGAGGTGGGCATCACTGACTGGCCAGCATTTAATATTCATCCCTAATTCCCTGTGAGGGGGCAGTTAAGAGTCAACCACATTGTTGTGGGTCTGGAATCACATGCAAGAACTGCAGATTTGCTTCCTTAAAAGGACATTAGTGAACCAGGTGGGTTTTTACAACAATCGACAATGGTTTCACGGTCATCATTAGACTTTAATTCCAGACTTTGATTGAATTGTAGTGGTAGGATTCGTACCCAGGAGCCCAGAGCTTTAGCCCCTGGGTTGCTACTAGTCCAGTGACAATACTACTGTGCCACCTCCTCCCTTTAGAATCTACAGGGGAAGAAATGGCACCATGTAATTAAAAGTATCCAAGATCTGTTCCATCCACCAGGGATAGGTTAAAAATTATTCCCATAGATATTCGAAATGACCTGTGGGAATATGTTTTATCCTGTCCATGGGGACGCACGATGGCACAGTGGCTCTGCAAAGCCTATTCATATCGTCACTGATCCGAAGTTACGTGGTCTTTTGCAATGGTAAAATAAAATATAGATAATTCGCCATAAAACCTTTCCTTTCAAATTAAATGATGACCTGCAAGATGGTATTTCGATAAATAAAATTCTCTTTAAAAGGTATATATTTCACCCAAATATTAATTGAAATTATAACAATTTGCAAGAAGCATGTAGTATAAAGTAATAAACAGTTGGAGTTTAGAGTTTTGGTTATAGCCTCATCTGTATTGCCAAGAGATTTATTCTATTTTCTTTTAATCTCAATGTCCCTCTCTCTCTCTGCATTATTAGAACGCTGAGGCAAGTAGGAAGACATGAACAGAAACCTGCGAGTTTCAGGAAAGATGCATTAAAACTACTTGTTCCCCAGTGCCAAAAACATCTGAATTCAAATTTTAAAGGCGCTTCATTGAATAGAATCATAGAATCCCTACAATGCAGCAGGAGGACATTTGGCCCATCGAGTCTGTAACAACTCTGAAAGAGCACTCTACTCAGGCCCACCCCCCACTCCACCTTTACTCCATAACCCCACCTAACCTGCGCATTTTTGGACACTAAGGAACAATTCAGCATGGCCAATCCAACTAACCTGCACATCTTTGGTCTGTGGGAGGAAACCGGAGCACCTGGAGAAAACCCACAGACATAGGTAGAATGTGCAAAATCCACACAGTCACCCAAGGCCATAACTGAACCCGGGTCCTGGTGCTGTGAGGAAGTAGTGCTAACCACTGTGCCATCCCAATGAACGAGTATATTATTCTCTTTCTTTCTTTGAAGCCGCTCGACAGTATAATAATGTGTACAATTGTGGGCAGCACGATAGCTTCACAGCACTAGGGTCCCAGGTACGATTCCCGGCTTGGGTCTCTGTCTGTGTGGAGTCTGCACGTTCTCCTCGTGTCTGCGTGGGTTTCTCCCGGGAGCTCTGGTTTCCTCCCACAAGTCCCGAAAGACGTGCTATTAGGTAATTTGGACATTCTGAATTCTCCCTCCGTGTACCAGAACAGGCGCCGGCATGTGGCGACTAGGGGCTTTTCACAGTCACATCATTGCAGTGTTAATATAAGCCTATTTGTGACAATAAAAATTATTATAATCCAAAGTGCAATGTACAACTTGCAATGGGGACGGTTAAAACCATAAGCAGGCACAATGTCTTCTTGAATTCACTAATGAAACTAGATTCAATTTGTATAACAACACACAATTCAAATCAGTATTGCAAAGCACAGAAAGTGGAAGTCTCTTTGCCAAGTTTTGAAACTTGCAATCAAAAACTTTATGATTGTCCAGGTGATAGGTGGGTGTTTAGGGAACTAAGTGTGTAGTTATGGAAAATAATTTAAAATAATGTCGTTGCTTGGTGTCTCATGTTTCTGAGTTCTCAATTTCATATCACTACGGCAGATGGATCTGAAACAAATTAACACTCAGAATACAGACAGCTTGTCACAAATTTCCTTGTCCAAATCTTACATAGAATTTTTGGATGTTGTGAAACATGATTTCTTACTCAGTTAATTTGTTCTGTTGAATTTCATGAGAATGAAAAGGACTGCTTTTAGTACTGTAATTCATTTGACAAATTCTTAATCAGTCAACAGCAGAATAAAGGGCAGACCTTTCCTTGCCAGCAAAAATCAAAGAGCTCAAATCAGCTGAGAAAGAAATAAACACAGGCGGCACCATGAAACATTGGAAAAGGAAAGCACGGAGAACAGGGCTTCAAAGAGAGGCGGCAAATGTTGCAGGGTCACAGAGAAAGGGTCAGGAGCAAGCAAGGTCACAGAAAAGAGTGGTGCAATGATGCAGCTAATTATTAGCCAGATTTGGATTTACCTTTCAAAACTAGATAGCAAGAGTTCTGACAAAGGGAGCTGTTACTTTGATGTTTCCTCATCCAGTTAACATGATGTTAAATGTTTTTTGTAATTTCAGGACTTGCTTTTGCAATTTGGAGGGAGATAACGATCAAGGCAAGAAAGTTTGAAAATGAGATTAGTTGAAACTGTGTCAAGTGGGAGCAGCTAAAATTACCTGGCAGCAGATACACAGTGCTGAAGCAAACCTCAGACAAAAAACAAAAGCGATATGAAAGAGGGAGAATAGGTACAAAGCATCTCCTGAGAAAGAAAACAGACGGAGACAATGAGGCACATAGAGAACCATAAAAATGCAGGGGCACAATGTTAACTTGATCATTTACATGCATAGTTACACACACAAGTGTAATGTACCCAAGCTTGATGAAGATGCATAGCTAGGTGCAAAAGTCAACCACTGGAGGACACTGAGGCTACAAAGAGATAGAGACAAGTTAAATTAGAAAGCAAGATGGCAAACGGAGTGTAGTCGGAAGAAATATGGAACTGTCTCCTGCAGAAAGAGTAGAAATCCAGAATCTAATTTGTTTTTAAAAAAGTGTAGAAAAAAGCAATGTATATAAAAACACTCCACAAACGCTCAGTCCACAATTTGTACAATTTTCCCCCTTTTTACCCCTTTCCCACGATTAACAGTTCCTCAAACATCGTCAGAGGATAGGATGGGAATAGAGGGATATGGATCCCGGAAGTGCAGAAGATTTTAGTTTAGACAGGCAGCATGGTCGGCATAGGCTTGGAGGGCCGAAGGGCCTGTTCCTGTGCTGTACTTTTCCTTGTTCTTTGTCATGAACAACCCCCACCGCAACTCAAAGCCCTTCACTGACCCCCTCAGCTCAAACTTAATCTTAAACTTAAGTCCATCACCTGCATAAATTCACTCTCCCTCGACAACTCAACAGGATTTTTTTGATGGCAAGACACAAATTTTTTGTATGTCACAAAAAAAGCAGCAAGGGTTAGAATTTGGAATAAAGTCTTGCAGCAATAATATAGGGCTATGGTGAGATCACAACTGGAATACTACATAAAAGTTTTGGTCTCCTTTCGTAAGAGAAGATATATCTCCCTCTAAATTTTTTAAGAGCCCGACAAAATAGATGCCAAGAGATTGATTCCCCTCACAAGAGGCTAGATCCAATGCATCTCCCTAGTTAATCAGTTAGAACTGAGACTCAAGAGGGTGCGAATTTTTGGAGTTCTTCATCCCAGAGGGCTGTGAATGCTCAGTAGTTGAGGGTATTTATGAAAAATGTCAATAGATTTGTGGATACCAAGGGAGTGGAGGGAAATGGCGAAAGCACGGAAAAGTGGGGCCTGGAACATGCGGCATAATCTTATGGAATGGCGGAACAGGCTACTTTTGTTCTTTTTTTTTCCACATTCATGGTAAATGTAAATATGGTTAGGTAACTCCAGAGTTTCAGGATTTGCTTCAAATTTAGGACCAGAAAGAAAGGGAAGTGATAAATTGGGCACATAAATTGCACTTTATACAGCAGTAACATACGCTGAAATGGGAGAGGAGTACACAGGATTGGCACTTGGCAGAATCCATCGTCACAGTGCTGAGAGTTGCAGCGTCAGGTGTCGTCTTTCAGAGGACACCTTCAACCAAAGCTCCATCTGCCTGTATGGATTTACATAAAAGACCTCATGCCGCTATTTGCGGAAGAGTGCTTCCTGTCAAGTGTCCAAAATTTATCTCTAAACCAACACCATCCATAAAGCATTTTAGAACATCCGAGAACATGAAATATGCTACATAAACATAAACATATTCTCTTTCTCCCTTAACACTTAAGGTGGAATATTTGTATCCAAGGCCCAGAAATCAATAAAGCAAGATGCCTTGGACACCAAAATAATCCTGGAATTGGACTATGAATACCTGTTTCAGAAGTTCATTTATGGGAGGATGCTAGAGCTCTACACCTGCAAGACATTTGTACTCGGGTTTTCTGACACAAAAATCAATTATGACCAACGCTTAGCATCTTTGCACTACAATCACTGAAACACAGAATTGTTATGGCACCATTTGGTTCATCGTGCTGACTTTCCAACTGAGCACCATGACTTAGTTCCGTTCCCCTTCCTTTTCCTCATTAATTGACTAACAATGACCGCTTGAATATCTCGATTGTACCTGTCTGCACCACACTTCCAGGCAATGCATTCCAGACCTGTGTGAAAAAGTTGTCACATAATATTTGCTCCTTTTGAAAATTACCTTAAATTTGTACCCTCTCATTCTTGATCCATTTATGAGCCGAACAGTTTCTTCCTATCTACTCTGTCCAGCTCCATCATAATTTTAAATATCTCTATCAAATCTCCTCATAGCCTCTCTCCAAGGAGATCAGTCCAAACATCTCCAATCTATGCTTATGACTGAAGTTTCTCAGCCCTGAAACAATTCTTATAAACTTCTTCTGCACTCTCTCCAATGTCTTCACATCCTCCCTAGTGTGGCACCCAAACTGTACACAATATTCCAGCTGAGGTCTAACTAGTGTCTTGTATAAATTCAGCATAACATCCTTGCTCTATGCTCCTGTGAATAAACCCCAGCATAGTATATACTTTATTAACTGCTCTCTACCCGTCCAGCCACCTCCAATGCTCTATGCACATAAACACCCAGGTCCCTCTACTCCTGTAGCCCTTTTAAGGAATTTTAGCTCTTATTCTCCATGTTCTACCGATCAAAATGCATCACTTCATACATCTCCACATTGAAATTCATCTGCCACCTATCTACCCATTTCTCAAACTTGTCCATGTCCTTTTGAAGTTCTACACTGTCCTCTTCACCGTTTACAATGCTTCCAAGTTTCTTCATCTGCAAGCTTTGAAATTGTCCCCTGCACAACAAGATCTAGATCATCAAAGTGTCAGGAAAATCAAGGGTCCCAATATCAACCGGAGGGGAAACACCGGTACAAGTTTTCTCCACTGACCATTACACTCTGCTTCCTATTATTCAGCCAAGTTTGTAGCCACGTTGCTACTACTCCTTTTATTCCAAGAGCTATTACTATTCTCACAAGTTTCTGTAGCAATGTATCGAATACCTTTTGAAAGTCCATGTACACCACATCAACAGTATTACCGTCATCAACACTTTCTGTTCCCTCCTCAAAAAAAATTTAACAATATATTTTTCCTTTTGAAATCCATGCAGGTTCTTCCGAATCAACCCGCATTTTTCTAGGTGACTACTAATTTAATCCCAAATAATTGTTTCTAGATGTTTGTCCACTATTGGTTAAACTAACCAGCCTGTGATTGCTGGAGCTATTCTTACAACCTTTTTTGAACATGGCAGCTATCAAAGAAAAAGCATTTGACACCTGCATTTTACAATTAGATGAAATAAAAGATGCTATAATCCTGACAATTTAATGTACTGCAAATTCAATGCTGTGAAAAAAATAAATTCCTGGAAGAGTAAATAGAAACAGAATACCAGATAGCTCACACAATTGTTTACCACATCTTAACTGTAATAAGATAAACCAATGGTACCATTATTTTCCCATCCTGCTCATTCCCAAGAAACCCATTCCAAATTAGCAATATTCCCAATTTGTTCACAAACACTGCAGGTTAAATAATAGTATTCATCAAAAAAAATAAAAGAGGAAAAAAAACATGGATGCAGTGTTGTCACTTGCTTAATTTGGTGGATCAGAACCCTACCAAGGGTGATGGAACTGTAACCACCAGTGCTTCAACTGGGCTATACTACCTCAAAACGCTCTCCATAGATACGAACAGATTCCACGATCTCAAAGTAACAAAACTGTAACTCAATAGGGTCACCATATGGTTCAAAAATAGCCTTGCCAACAAGAACAGGTTTCTGCCAGTGACTGAAACAGAGGTGTTGCTCATTCACAAACACAAAGGAGATTTCACATCCGAATTACACACAACAGTTTCCACGGCGAGGTCGCTTCTCTCGATCATGATCACACATACTGTGCATTGTTGGTTACCCGCTTTTCCAACCACCTGAACGTACCTGTACTGCCAGCCCTTCCCTCGCCCCGCCAGCTTGTGGACAGACGTCTCTGCTTTCACCTCAGGTTCAGGCACTTTCATGGAGGCGGAGGCTGAAGCTAGGGCTGCAACTGTCACGTCCCCGCCTTGCATTGTCGAGCTCCTCAGCGGCAGCTACGGCGGCTCCCGGCCGGGGGCTCCAGGGTACACAGGGTGCCGGGCGTGTTGCAGGGCTGCAGACGGGATCGCCAGGCGGCTCCTCCGCTGCGAGTGACAATTAGCAGCGGGCCCCGACCCACATTGTAACCTGCCAGGCTGACCCCGGAAGCTGTCAGGGGGGCCGAAAGCCGCTCACGCGGTGAGTCGCCGGATCGCGTCACAATGACCCGCCGGAGAGGGGGGAAATCAGCTGCAGTTACGTCACTCCAAAGCTATCTCTTCCGGGTTGCTGGCTTTCCCTGGCTTCCTTGGACCCAGGGACTGAAGTTACTTATTTCCAAATCCCGCCATTTCCCGTCCTAATTGCACCGCCTCGTTAAATCTCTTCGGCACCTCCCTCAGGATGAAGCTGATGGTTCGGCTTCTGTTTGGTCCTAAATGCATGGGTCCGTTAGGACCACATTCTTCCTTGTCCAGGAAACTGTCTGCAGATATCTTACTGCCCTGAAACCTTAGGCCTCGCCCTTGATGAACTTCAGTTGATTTAGATATTCACAGTTCATGCCTTGCCATTGTTGCCGAGCTGCACTAATACCCTTTCGCCCAGTGAATTGATTTCAAACCCTTCCAGAACCTATTTATTTTTTACTTACAATGAGCTATATTCACCAACTGCCCGCTCTATCCCATCGGACTGTGGCCCAGCACTTCAAATTAATTCTAAAAACTACTTTGGTTTTCGCTTCCCCTCTCACTATAAATCTGTCCAAATAACAACCACCCACCCATTTTACCCTGCCTTGGATCTGTTCTTTTTGTATGTACTTTAATAGCAAAGATGCAGAATTCTGTAATTTTATCTTTGTTGGAATAACTAAGATTTGCACTGTGATTTCTTTAAAGCACATTGAAGTATTAGCAACATACAATTTAGACAAATTATTTACAATATTTCCTTCTGTTTTGCCCACATTAGTAACATGGAAGCCAAACATCATAGCATGGTGAAAACATCACAGGAACACCAACAGAAACTGCTGGACAATCTTATCAGATCTGA
This sequence comes from Scyliorhinus canicula, assembly GCF_902713615.1. Lineage (NCBI taxonomy): Eukaryota > Metazoa > Chordata > Chondrichthyes > Carcharhiniformes > Scyliorhinidae > Scyliorhinus > Scyliorhinus canicula. The sequence goes on from NC_052147.1 coordinate 233,456,213, forward strand.
CAGCATCTATGGGGAGAGAGAGAGCAGAGCTAACGTTTCAAGTCTGGATGACTCTGTCAACGTTTTTAATCACAGGGACACATTTCAACAACCCTTTCAGACAGTGAGTTACAGACTCACTTGACCTTCTGGGTAAAAAAAATGCTTCAACGACCTACTACTACCAGATACCTTAAATCTTTGCCCCCTGGTTGTTGACTTCGCTGAAGGGAAATAGATACTTCCTATCTATACTCATAATTATACACATGTTACTAAAATCTCCCTTCAACCTCTTGTTCCAAAGAAAACCGCACCAGCCTATCTAATCTTTCCTCAGTTAAATTTTGCCAGTCCTGGAAGCATCCTTAATAATTTACTCTATACCCTCTCTGGTGCATCCTTCCTCTAATGCAGTCACCAAAACTGCAGACTGTATAACTGGCAAAACGAATGTTTTATGCAATTCTAGCATAATTTCCCTGCTTTTATATTTTCTGGCACAGTTAATTATTTTTATTTGCTTATAGGATGTGTATATCACTGGCTAAGCCAGCACTTGTCCATCCTTAGTCACTTTTCAAAGGATGCCTTCTTGAACCACTGCAGTCCATGCGATGTACATGCAGGCATGTGGATATGGAAAGCATTCCAGGAACAAATACAGAAAATGCTGTAAAATCTCTGCAGGTCTGACAGCAGCTGTGGAGAGAGAACATAGCTAATGTTTGAATCTGGATGACTCTTTGTCAAAGCTTTGCTTTTATATAAGGATTTCTATGTCTTTGACCTAGCAACAGTGGAGCAATGGGAATATCGGGCGGGATTCTCCGATCCCCGATGCCGAAATCGCGTTCGGCCACAGAGTGGAGAATCCCCGATGACGGTGAAATGAGGGATGTGCTGCTTTTGTGATGCTCCGGCATTGCCTGAGGCCCTCCCTGCGATGCTCCGTACCTGACTGGCCGAGTTCCTGACAGCGTGGGACTCTCGTGGTCTCGTCTGTCGGGAACTCAGCGTGACGGCTGCGGACTCAGTCCAGCGTCGTCACAGTCGGGGGAGGAACGATCCGTGGACAGGAGGAGTATTATTCGGGGCTGGAGGGGCAGTCTGGGGCATGTGAGCTGGCCGAAGGGGGACTATTTTTGCGGGTCGGATCCATGGGCTGCGTCCGCCATGAAGCATGGCGTGGCCGCTGCAGGCTGCCGCCGTGCGCGTGTGCGGCCAGAGATACGGCAATGTTCCAGGCCATATCAGCAGCTACAGCTGGGAGTTCTACACTGCCTGGCTGCTAGACCCCCTCCGGAGAAGGGATTCAGTGCCCGTTTTACTCCAGTATTCCTGGCGCAAAACACCACCATTTTCATGCTGGCGGAGGGACTTGGTTTCCCAAATGGAGAATCTAGCCCTTAGTTCCCACGTCAAAATAGTTTGTGACTTGAAGGTGATGGTGTTTCCTAATGTCTGCTACCCTTGACCTTCTAGGTCGTTGAGGTCATGGGTTTGGAAGGTGTTCTTGAAGGAGGCTGGCAAGTTGTTGAAGTGCATCTTGTAGATGGCACATACTGTGCGTGGTGGTGGAGGGAGTGAATGTTTTCGGGCTGCATTGTGCTGGATTGTGTTGAGTTTCTTGAGTGTTAAGAAGAACAAAGATGTGTTGATAGAGCTGCAGTCAGCCAGCCAAGTGGAGAGTATTCCACCACATTTCTAACTTGTGCCTTGTAGATGGTGGACAGGCGGGAGTCAGGAAGTGAGTTACATGCCACAGAAATCCCAATCTTTGACCTGATGTAGGCACAGTATATAGCAAGTCCTGATAAGTTTCTGATCAATGTTCACCCCCAGGATGTTGATAGTTGAGAATTTAGCTGTTAAATGGCATGGGGAGATGGTTCGACATTTTCTTATTGGAGATCATCATTCCCTGGCATTTGTATGCACAAGTGTTATTTGCCACTGCAAGCCTGAATGTTGCCCAAGTTTTGCTACAAGTGGGCAGATACGAACATATGAATTAGGAGGAGCAGCAGCCCCTCGAATCTGCTCGCCATTCAATCAGATAATGGCTAATCTGATTGTTACCTCAATCCCACATTCCTGCCTCTCCCTGATAACCTTTCCTCCCTTGTTAATCAAATATCTATCCAGCTCTGCCTTAAAAATACTCAAAAGAGTCTGCTTCAACTGCTTTTGAGGAAGAGAATTTCAGAGACTTACTACCCTCCCAGAGAAAGATATTCTCCGCACCTCGATCTTAAATGAGTGACCCTTTATTTTTAAACAGTGACCCCAATTCTAGATTCTCCGACGAGGAAACATCCTCTCCATATCTACCCTGTCAGTACCAATCAGGATCTTAAAGGTTTCAATTAAGTTGACGTTTAATTTTCTAAACTCTAATGGATACAAGCCTTTTTTTTAAATACATTTATAGTACCCAATTTTTTTTTTCTAATTAAGGGGCAATTTAGCATGCCCAATCCACCTGACCTGCACATCTTTGGGTTGTGGGAATGAAACCCACGCATACATGGGGAGTATGTGTAAACTCCACACAGACAGTGACCCAGGGCCGGGATTCGAACCCGGGTCCTCAACGCCACAATCCCAGTGCTAACCACTGCTCCACATGCCGCCCGCTAATGGATACAAACCTCACCTTCCCCACCTTTGTTCATTATACAACCTGTCCATTCCTGGTATTAATTTAATAAACCTCCTCTGAACTGCTTCGAAAGCATTCGTATATTTCCCTAAGTAAGGAGACCATTACTGAACGCAATTCTCCAGATATGGTCTCGCCAATGTCCTATACAGCTAAAGAATAACCTCCCTACTTTTGTAATCAATTTCCCTCACAACAAACAACATCATTCCTTAGAATCCATAGAATCGCTGAAGTGCTGAAGGCCATTCCGCCCATCATGCCTGCACCAACCCTCTGAAAGACCTAGGCCCACTCCCTCACGCTAACCCAGCGCATTGATCATGGCCAATCCACCTAACCTGCACACCTTTGGACTGTGGGAGGAAATTGGAGCACCCGGAAGAAACTCATGATGGCATGGGAAGAACATGAAAACTCCACACAATCACCCAAGGTCTGAATTGACCCAAGCTGGAAATCGAACCTGAGACCCTGGCACTGTGAAGCAACAGTACTAACCACTGTGCTATCCTGCCGTAGAGGTGCTGCAGCCCATCAAGTCTGCACTGATGCATGAAAGGCCCTGACCTATCTGTGGTGAATTCACACTGTAATTGTAATTCACACTGTATTGCATTGCATTGTATTATGTCCTTGTGGGCTCTGTATGTGAGCCGTTGCGCGGCTCTGCCCATAGGGGGAGATGAGGAGCCTGTACAGGGCTCCACCCTTGGCTCTGCCCATGGCCCCTCCCACTACCGGAAGTATAAAGTGCTGCAGCCGTAAGCCTGCTCTCAGTTCCTCTGGTCACAGGCAGGCTCAGTTGTAAGACTATTAAAACCACAGTTTACTTCCAATCGTGTCTCTAGTGAATTGATGGTCACATCAATTTAATAGTCTTAGAAAACTTGAAGAAAACTACTATGGAATCAGCCCTCAAACCTGATCGATTAGAACTCGACCCGCAGGCTGCAGAGGCGAAGGAAATCTTCCTACACGGGCTTCGATGTTTCAAGGCCTACCTGGCTGAATCAAGCACATCCGAGACTACAGAGGAGCAGAAACGCAGCCTACTGCACGCACGGGTGAGCCATCGTATTTCTACGCAACTCAATTGTACCACCTCATATACTGAGGCCCTGGCTATGCTCGACCGACTGTACGTGCGGCCGATTAACGAAGTCTACGCATGGCACATTTTCACGACCCGCCACCAGCGCCCCGCAGAGTCGCTAGAAGACTTTCTGCGCGATTTAATAGCTCTTGCTCGGGACTGCAATTTTCAGGCTGTAACAGCCGCCCAGCATATGGAACTCGCTGTCCGTGGTATATACGTTGCAGGGCTCAGGTCCAACTATGTGCGCCAGCGATTGCTTGAAAAAGAGGCCCAGAACTTGGAGGACACGGTAGAGTTAGCTACGTCTATGGAGGTCGCGTTCCGCAGTTTGAACTCATTCCCCGCGGACCAAGCGACCCCATCGTGGGCCCCCGACCAGCGACTGCCGCAGGCCTGCGCCGCGTGGCCACCCACACACTATGGAGCGCCAGCGTGCCATTTTTGTGGCCAGCCCCAACTCCCACGGCAGCACTGCCAGTCCCGCAATGCGACCTGCAGCAGCTGCGGTTGCAAAGGACACTATGCCCGAGTATGCCTAGCAAAATCGAAAACTCCAAACTCCCCCGCAGTCCAGAGCACTCGCCTCCCAAACTCACAGGCCCGCAGGCCCCGTAATGCTGCAGCGTGTCTGCCGACTCCGCCTCCACCCGACATGTACGACTCATGGGTGCCGCCATCTTGGCAACCCTCCTCCACGTGGGTGGCCACGTGCGAATCATGGGGGCTGCCATCTTGGACACCATCTTCCTCGCCTACCGCCACGTGCGAACCACGGGGGTGTCCATCTTGGACGGCATCTTCTGCAGCACCCGCCACGTGCGATCAACGGGGGCCGCCATCTTGGCCATCAACCGAACCGAACCTCAACGACTACGACCTCAGCGGACAGTCATCACGGGGCCACTCCAACACAGCTGATCGAGCTGCCGACTACCCGCAACTCAACACAGTCACGTTGGACCAGTCGTGTCCGAAGCGCGGACAGTCTTCACGGGGCCACTCCAACACAGCTGATCGAGCTGCCGACTACCCGCAACTCAACGCAGTCACGTTGGACTAGTCGCGTCCGAAGCACCTCCAGAGCTCGATAATGTCCGTTAAAATCAATGGGTACAGGACACCGTGCCTCTTCGACTCAGGGAGCACCGAGAGCTTTGTACATCCTGACCTGGTGAGACGCTGTTCGCTCCCTATCTTCCCTGCACGGCAAACTATCTCCCTCGCCTCGGGCTCACACTCAGTCCACATACAAGGGCACACCGTCGCGACCCTAACAATTCAGGGCGCCAGCTATTCTAATTTCTAGCTGTACGTACTCCCCGACCTCTGTGCCCCACTCTTACTTGGACTCGATTTCCATTGTAATCTCAAGAGCCTCACACTCAGCTTCGGCGGACCCCTACCTCCACTCACTATCTGCAGTCTAGCGACACTAAAAATCGACCCCCCTCAACTCTTCGCTAATCTCACTTCGAACTGCAAACCCGTAGCCACTCGCAGCAGGCGGTATAGCCTGCAGGACAGGGTATTTGTTAGAGCCGAAGTCCAGCGGCTCCTACATGAGGGAGTCGTGGAGGCCAGTAACAGCCCCTGGAGAGCTCAGGTGGTGGTCGTCAAGACCGGGGAAAAGTTCAGAATCGTGGTTGATTATAGCCAAACCATTAACCGGTTCACGCACCTCGATGCGTACCCCCTCCCCATAATTGCAGACATGGTTAATCAGATCGCCCAGTACCGCATATTTTCCACGGTGGATCTGAGATCTGCTTACCACCAGCTTCCAATCCGCCCGGAGGACCGCCACTACACGGCGTTCGAGGCAGATGGCTGCCTCTTCCATTTCCTCCGGGTCCCCTTTGGCGTCACGAATGGGGTCTCGGTGTTCCAACGAACAATGGACCGAATGGTGGACCAGTACGGGCTGCGGGCTACATTTCCGTACTTGGACAATGTCACCATCTGCGGCCATGATCAGCAGGACCACGACGCCAACCTCCACAGATTTCTCCAAACTGCCCAGAAACTCAATCTCACCTACAATAAGGAGAAATGTGTTTTCCGCACAACCAGACTAGCCATCCTCGGCTATGTCGTGGAAAACGGAGTCCTGGGCCCCGACCCGGACCATATGCGCCCCCTCTTACAACTCCCTCTCCCTCATTGTCCCAGGGCCCTCAAGAGGTGCCTGGGACTTTTCTCTTATTATGCCCAGTGGGTCCCCCAGTATGCGGACAAAGCCCGCCCACTATTTAAGACCACACTCTTCCCACTGTTTTTTTTTTTTTTTTTTATAAATGTTTTTATTCAGTTTTCGTATTTTATATTGAACAAATTACAAATTGTTAGGAGAGAGAAAAAAAAAAACAAACAAAAACAAACACGCAAAAATTAACATACATATTTACAGGTAAGCATCTTCGTAGTAGTAACTGCGCCCCCCCCCCCCCCCCCCCCAACATGTTTATTTAGCTTGGTTTTGGGCCTTAGCTAGCCATCGAACCCCCGTAACGAACCTGTAGCCCCCCCCCCCCCTCCCGCTACCTTCCCCCGACTATTCTTCCTCTTGTACATTGGCCACAAATAGGTCCCGGAACAGTTGCATGAATGGCTCCCACGTTCTGTGGAAGCCGTCGTCCGACCCTCGGATGGCAAATTTGATTTTCTCCATTTGGAGAGATTCCGAGAGGTCGGACAGCCAGTCCGCAGCTCTGGGCGGTGCTGCTGACCGCCAGCCAAACAGGATTCTACGGCGGGCGATCAGGGAGGCAAAGGCAAGGGCATCCGCCCTCCTCCCCAGGAATAGATCTGGCTGTTCTGAAACCCCGAAGATCGCCACTATCGGGCATGGCTCCACCCTCACTCCCACCACTTTGGACATTACCTCGAAGAAGGCTGTCCAGTACTCCACGAGTCTGGGGCAGGACCAGAACATGTGGGCGTGGTTGGCCGGGCCTCTTTGGCACCGTTCACATCTGTCTTCCACCTCCGGGAAGAACCTACTCATACGGGTTCTTGTTAAGTGGGCTCTATGTACCACTTTTAGTTGCGTCAGGCTGAGCCTTGCGCACGTGGAGGTGGAGTTGACCCTATGCAGTGCTTCGCTCCAGAGTCCCCACCCGATCTCCATCCCCAGGTCGTCCTCCCATTTCCTCCTTGTTGCGTCCAGTACGGTGTCGTCCCTATCTACCAGTCGGTCATACATGTCACTACAGTTCCCTTTCTCTAGGATACTTGCGTCCAGTAGGTCTTCCAGTAGTGTCTGTCGTGGCGGTTGTGGGTACGTCCTTGTCTCCTTTCGTAGGAAGTTTTTGAGCTGCAGGTACCGTAGCTCGTTCCCCCCAGCTAGCTGAAATTTCTCTGTCAGTTCGTCCAGTGTTGCGATCCTGTCGTCCGTGTATAGGTCCCTGACTGTCAGTGTCCCCCCGTCCTGCCTCCACCTTTTGAAGGTGGCGTCGGTCAGTGCTGGTTTGAACCTATGGTTGTTGCAGATGGGAGCCCTGTTCGACATTTTGGTCAGGCCAAGTTGCTGCCGCAGTTGGTTCCAGGATTGGAGGGTGGCTGTCACCACTGGGCTGCTGGAGTGTTTTTTGGGTGGGGATGGGAGTGCTGCCGTGGCGAGGGCCCGGAGGGAGGTTCCCATGCAGGAGGCCTCCTCCGCACGCACCCACTCAGCTTCTGGCCACTCTTCCCACTGTTGGCTGAGGCCCGCCAGGCCTTCAACTGCATTAAGGAGGACATCACCAAAGCTGCCATGCGGGCGGTGGATGAATCCGTCCCCTTTCAAGTGGAGAGCGACGCCTCAGAGGTCGCTCTCGCCGCCACTCTGAATCAGGCCTTCTTCTCCCGAACCCTCTCCGCTTCGGAACTTCGACACTCCTTAGTCGAAAAGGAAGCTCAATCCATTGTGGAAGCCGTACGGCACTGGAGGCACTACCCGGCTTGCCCACTATGTCAAAGCCCGAAATCTGCCTTTCTTCACCGAGGAGGTCAAAGCCAACACCAGGGATTGCCCGATCTGCGCGGAGTGCAAAACGCACTTCTATAGACAAGACAAGGCCCACCTGGTAAAGGCATCCCGGCCCTTTGAACGCCTGAGCATCGATTTCAAAGGGCCACTCCCCTGGACCAATCGAAATGTGTACTTTCTGAACGTCATCGATGAGTTCTCCCGCTTCCCCTTTGCCATCCTGTGCCCCGATATGACCTCCCACACAGTCATCATAGCTCTGCACAGTGTCTTCACCCTGTTCGGTTTCCCCAGCTACGTACACAGCGACAGGGGTTCGTCCTTCATGAGCGTCGCGCTGCGTCAGTACCTGCTCGACAAGGGCCTCGCCTCGAGCAGGACTACCAGCTACAACCCCAGGGGGAACGGGCAGGTGGAGAGGGAGCACATGACGGTCTGGAAGACCGTCCTACTGACCCTCCGGTCCAGGAATCTCCCGACCTCCCATTAGCAAGAGGTCCTCCCCGACGCGCTCCATGCAATTAGGTCCCTCCTATGCACCGCCACCAACCAGACCTCTCACGAACGACTATTTGTTTTCTCTAGGGGCACTACCACGGGGGCTTCGCTCCCATCCTAGTTGAGGACACCGGGCCTGGTTCTCCTCCGGAAGCGCGTCCGGACACACAAAACAGACCCGCTAGTAGAGAGAGTGTTACTGCTTAATTCAAACCCCCAATACGCCTTTATTGAATACCCATACGGCCGTCAGGACACCGTTTCCCTCCGGGACCTGGCGCCTGCAGGATCCAACACCACGACCACCACTGCCGAGGTACCCCTCACACTACACCCCACCCAACCCCCCACGCCCTGCACCTGTAGGTTTCCTACCCCTTGCGCCGTCGCCCGTCGCACCGGTCAGGTATGAAGCTCGGACCGAAACACCCCCGGAGTCCGCCCTCATACCCACACCGATCGTCACCACCCAGCCACCCGAAGAGGCTGCAACCCCGGTGCTCCGCCGATCCCAAAGGACGACTCAGCCACCGGACCGGCTCAACTTGTAGACCCATCACCCCCGCCGGACTTGATTTTTTTTACAGGGGGTGAACGTGGTGAATTATACTGTATTGTAATTCACACTGTATTGCATTGCATTGTATTATTTCCTTGTGGGCTCTGTATGTGAGCCGTTGCGTGGCTCTACCCATAGGGGGAGATGAGGAGCTTGTACTGGGCTCCACCCTTGGCTCCGCCCATGACCCCTCCCACTACCGGAAGTATAAAGTGCTGCAGCCGTAAGCCTGCTCTCAGTTCCTCTGGTCGCAGGCAGGCTCAGTTGTAAGACTATTAAAACCACAGTTTACTTCCAATCGTGTCTCTAGTGAATTGATGGTCACATCACGGCCCACCTAATCTCACTTGCCAGCACTTGGCCCATAGCCTTGAATGTTATGATGTGCCAACTACTCATCCAGGTACTTTATAAAGGATGTGAGGCACCCTGCCTCTACCACCCTCCCAGGCTGTGCATCCAGACTGTCAACACTCTCCCGGTAAAAACATTTTTCCTCAAATCCCCCCTAAACCTCCCACCCCTCAAGGGTTAAAAATACAGTGTCCACACTCAACTGTGGACAGAACCAATTATATATCTCAGATAGTAAACCCAATAACACCCAGATGAGGTCTTTCCGAGGTCCTGGCAACAATAAAGAATCAATACTGTTTAGCCAGGCGCCACAATGTATAGATAAGCCATTGTGCCTCTAAAAACTAATCAAATATTAGGGTACAGTAAGAAGTCTTACAACACTAGGTTAAACAGGTTTGTTTCGAATCACTAGCTTTCGGAGCGCAGCTCCTTCCTCAGGTGAATGAAAGCTAGTGATTTGAAACAAACCTGTTGGACTTTAACCTGGCATTGTAAGACTTCTTACTGTGCTCACCCCAGTTCAACGCCGGCATCTCCACATCACAAATATCAGGGAGATGGGACAATTACCACACCATCAAAATATGCTTATCGGATATATTGTTTTTATATTGTAAAACAGGTAAACAAGAGATGCCCGGAAAACGATTAAAGTGAAGCATACAGGACGATGGACCTGCATAATGTGATTGGAACACAACTTTAATCAATTCAAACTATCAGTGTTGATGACCTAATGTAATGTAACATGCTGTACCAAAAAACAAGGTATAAGAACTGTGTAAAAACTTTGTTTTAGCAGAGCAACTTGGAAGCAGCCTGGAGTTTACAGCTCCAAGCTCAACTCTCCTTCATTCATGTTGAATAAATCCATTTTTGTTGAAGTTCGATTCGGTCTCAAGGACTCAGTTTGTTTATTCCCTTCTACACATGACCTTGTCAAAGGCTTTTACTGAAATCCACATAAACTACATCAACTACACTTCCCTCATCTCTACACTTGGTTACTTGTGCGGCACGTTAGCACAGTGGTTAGCACTATTGCTTCACAGCTCCAGGGTTCCAGGTTCGATTCCTGCTTGGGTTACTGTCTGTGCAGTGTCTGCACGTTCTCCCTGTGTCTGCGTGGGTTTCCTCCGAGTGCACACTTTCTTATTAATGCAGCTCCATCACAATGGGGATTGTGCTCTGCTTGAAATAATATTCTAACAATGGGTGCCTGGATTGATAGTCTACACTTTTCAGAGTTCTCTTGCTCAATGTTTTAAAGTCACAATTTTGTTGAATCCTGGCTTTTGTTTTTTTTCAGCTGAGATTCTCCCAGTTTATTTAATTAATTATTTTTCATCTTGGAGCGAGCTCAGATGTCACTTGTTCAGGCGCTGATTCAGGGATTGGGCTTCAGGGACGGGGTTTTCAAACTACACTTCTGACTCTGAATTATTTAACGATTTGTCAGGATTTGGTATAGCCTGGTATTTTAAAAGATTTAGTTCACCCCTGCTTGGATGCTGACCTCTGCGCTCTAGGCTTTGAAACTGGACGTCCAAAGGAGATTCACTAGTAAGGAATTTTACATTCCTGCCTTCAGCTGCCAAGTCTTTCGTGGCGCTTTATCCTGGCAATTTTTCTTCTCTGCCTCTGTTTCTGGAGCTTCTTTTCAGGTCAGAATGGTTTGTTGAAATTTTTTCTCAGTCTTTCAGCATTTTAGTTTTTCTCTGAATTGCCTGCAAGGTTTTGAATTTTTCCAGAAGCTGCCACCATGCTGTAATGTGTTGGTTGAGGTTTGATAAGTCTGAAGAGGGCTCCATAGTCATATGTAGGTTAACTGTAAGTCTATATTGACTCTTACAACTAATGTAAATAATATTTTTTATTGTGCTCAATGTTAGATGAATTGGACATTCTAAATTCTCCCTCTGTGTACCCGAACAGGCGCGAGAATTTGGCGACTTGGGACTTTTCACAGTAACTTCATTGCAGTGTTAATGTAAGTCCACTTGTGACAATAACGATTATTATCATTAATGTATTGTCATGAATGAGAATAAAATGTGTGCTTCTGAATAAGCTTGGAGCTGTTTCCATACTTGCTGGTGCACACAGCACTTTGCAACACTAGCCTGATCCTGGGCTATGTGCTCCCTTACATCACAGTGTGGGCAGTACTGTACTCAGTCCCACATTAGTCCTACATGTGTCAGACCCCTCAACTACAAGGCTGAAGGGAAGTATCTGTATGCCTTCATCTACACTTAGGTATTCAACATTTATTGTGCCCTCCATGGCCTTGTTTGCCCTCCTCAAATGTATTGCCTGATAACAAATACAAATTGCCGACTGTGTAGATGAAGTTGCTTCATAAATTGAACTGAAATTTGAACAAAGAAAACACAATGATTTCCAATTTTCCAATTAAAAAGAAAATGGCTTTGGAAAGTTAAATATATTTTTTAGTCATTTTAAGCCAACATTCCCTTTCTGAAAGAGCACGGATATGGTTATCAGATGAATTTGCTCTGCTGACCTTCACTGTCCTAAATTAATATATGAAGGATGGCAACGTCAGCAAGATACCAGATGGTGATTAATACCTGTGGAACAGTGCTTCAGGTGAGGTTGGGAAAATTAAAAGGGGAATTTATTCAGAAGCACACATTTTATTCTCACTCATGACAATACATTGCGCATGATACACAACATGTTTTATTATTTTAAAACAAAATATTGTCTGAATGTGATTTTTAGTTGAGTGGCATAATTGAATCTGTAGTAAATTTCCCAGATCTGTCTGAAGGTGGCTTTTGTTTCACAGAATTTACAGCAATGAAGCAGGCCATTTGGTCCAACCTTAGATCAAAAAACTGGCAATCTAAAGTGACTTGCGCCTTTCAGATGGTCGTTTTCTGTTTTTATTTCACTCATTGTGAGTCCCAAAGCAACGGCGACAATATATCGGCTGGGTGTTCCGGCCATATGGATGAAGCCTGCAATGATTGAATTCACACATTCAATGGGCTGAAAAACACACAAAAAATAATTCAACGTGTCACATTTAATCCAACTGCGCTATGGTAAATCCAAAGGTTGAGAAATGGGTTTGAATGAGAAATGTCTCCTCTCCTGGGCAACAATAGCAGTGCAATGTAAATATGATTGTTTGACCGACAGAGCAACAAGCCAATCACTGGCTCCGGGAAAGGCAGCAAGGAAGTTACACCAGCTCCACACTGACTTGAACCTCTCCTTGTAAGAGCTGCAAACACTCCAAAAAAAAGCACAGGTCGCAACTCAACGATCCCGAATTTGTCGGATATCACAACACCACAGCATGTCTGGTCGCAAGAAGATCTGCATCGTTGGATCCGGCAACTGGTATGTTGGGCGCTGGCTAAATGTGTTTATTTCGGATGTGGCGAGTGTTGTGCCGCCTCCCTGGGAGGACCCTTGTTTCGGTTCTTTTACTCAAGTATCTGGTGAGTGCACATCGTGGCATGGAGAACAGCCTCCAGCGCTGCCAGAAACTTCAACAGGCTTCATTCGAGAAGATCAAGAAAATAAACAATAGTGTGTAATTGGCAACAGCAAAATTATAATAGATCACGAATTGTAACAGGCTGTAACTGACTAATCTTCATTGGTGAAGATCCAGTCATTAAATTATAACCTCCATTTCCTGATTCTCGATTCTCTCATTGGGTATTTTTTTTGTAATGAAAGGTTATTTATTTTAGTATGTTAAAAAAACTTTATCCCAAAGTTGATGAGGGGTCTGTCTGGACACAGTAGATAGGGAGAAACTGTTTCCATCTGGCAGAAGGGCAGAGAACCAGAGAACACCAATCTAAGGTGAATAGCATTAGAAACCCATGAGGAAAACCTTTATTTTACGCAGAGGGGGTGGGGGCACCGTTTGCTCACCCCTATGCAACTGTGGCGACTAGGGGCTTTTCACAGTAACTTCATTGAAGCCTACTCGTGACAATAAGCGATTTTCATTTCATTTCATATAATCGAAAAGGGGCAGCAGGGTAGCATGGTGGTTAGCATAAATGCTTCACAGTTCCAGGGTCCCAGGTTCGATTCCCGGCTGGGTCACTGTCTGTGTGGAGTCTGCACGTCCTCCCCCTGTGTGCGTGGGTTTCCTCCGGGTGCTCCGGTTTCCTCCCACAGTCCAAAGATGTGCGGGTTAGGTGGATTGGCCATGCTAAATTGCCCGTAGTGTGCTAATAAAAGTAAGGTTAACCCAACCCAGTTGTTGGGTTATGGGTATAGGGTGGATACGTGGGTTTGAGTAGGGTGATCATGGCTCGGCACAACATTGAGGGCCGAAGGGCCTGTTCTGTGCTGTACTGTTCTATGTTCTAAGTGCCCCAGCCTGTGTTCAGTGGTGGTCTCGGCCCTAAACCCGGCTGACGAGGAGGCTGCCAACTGGCGGAAGAATGTCCAAACTTGACATCCAGCTGTTCATCCGTGCTTATGAAAGTAGTGTTTATGTTATAACATCAGTTGCTTCAGAACATCATTGGTCCCAAATTTTCACGTTTTTAGCCCAGTGTAAGGCTTAATAGGACCACTTACATTTTCTGACCAGAAAAACCAGTGTCCTACATCACAACAGTGACTACACTTCAAAAGTATGCCATTGACTGTAAAACACTTTGGGATTGCCGGTGGTCATGAGAGATGCAAAAAAAAAAGCAGGTTTTTATTTTTTAAATACTGTTTCTGCCCAAAACAAAACTGCTGAGATTTATTTTATTTTTTGAAAAACATTTTAGAGTACCCAATTATTTTTTTCAATTTAGCATGGCCAATCCACCTAACCTGCACATCTTTGGTTGTTGGGGGGGAACCCACACAAACACTGGAGAATTTGCAAACTCCACAAGGGTGACCCAGGGCAGGGATCGAACCCGGGTCCTCAGTACCATAGGGAGCAATACTAACCACTGCACCATGCCGCCCAACTGCTGAGATTGATTATTATTATGTGGTCACCATGACCTCATGCTTATTTACATATATTTAGATGAGGTGCTGGTGTCCTGAATTTCCAGACGTTTTGCTCATATTATGGCACGTTAGATAGAGAACCGTAAGCAACATGGGGGCAAAGTGGTTAGCACTGCTGCCTCACAGCACCAGAGACCCAGGGTCAATTCACTTTGGGCCTTTGGTGATGATCTGTGTGGAGCCCGCATGTTCTTCCTGGGTCTGTGTACGGTTCCTCCGGGTGCTCCAGTTTCCTCTCACAGTCCAAAGATGTTCAGGTTAGATGGATTGGCCATGCTAAAATTGTGCCTTAGCGTCGAAAGATGTTCAGGTTAGGTGGGGTTACGGGGTCAGAGGGTTGGTACAGACTCGATGGGCCAAATGGTATAGATTCTATTACATCTTTAACTGGTGCAAGTGAGGACCTATCGAGCATGAATACTGTTGACGGTTTATGCACCAAGTACTGCAACTGGGAATTATTTTTTTCAATGCTTTATTTTTGTTTTGAGCCTTGGCACCATTTGTACTTGCCTCTGAATACCTGGAGGATTATGTGAACACTGGAGATCTCAGCTAATGCAAGAGGGACAAATGTGGGATTTCCGTACGTCATTGACAAACAACAGAAGTTGGAGGAAAGCTGTGTGAGGCAGAAGTTGAAGATCTGATCCTCAACTAGCAGCATCTCTCTTTCCTCAACCTCACACCCCCCCCAACCCCCCAATCAATTTACTGACTCATGTTTTGAATATTTCAGCATGGAGCTGTTTATTACGAGTGAATTTCTCAATGAAGCGTTAAAAATGTTGTAGTCAATTCAATCATCCAAGGAATATCCATGTTGTATTGTGCAGGATATGTGGCAGGTGACTGGCATGAGGGTTCCGCAGTACTGGTGGATAGTACAATGCAGGATCACATGAAAGGATGAATAACATAGGGCCATCCAGTTTTACGGGATTGCTGGCTTTCCCGAAGCTTGCAATGGAAGTTATCAACATTCTTTACGAGCTTGCAATTGTTAAACCTCCATCACTTCCACAGCAGAAAGCCATACCTCTCAACCAGTTTCTATGAAAAAACATGTTGAGAACCCCCCAATGCCAATGGAATATTAGCTGTGAGTTATTACAATATTTCCAGCCCGCCCTGTGCTCTTTGCTCTCACATTCCTCTCTAGTTGGATAAATAAAAGGAGTTCAGAAGTCCAACAGGTACCCACCCATTTCTTAACATCCTTCTCCTTCTGCCTCCTGTTCTTACATATCCCTCCTTTTTTTTGGAGGTGATGACCAATTTCCAGAGAAAAGAAAGGTACCTGGTGCATAAAATACAATCTGAAATGTAACAATAATCTTTATTATTGCCACAAGTAGGCTTACATTAACACTGCAGTGGAGTTACTGTGAAAAGCCCCCAGTCACCACATTTCAGCGCCTGTTCGGGTACACAGAGGGAGAATTCAGAATGTCCAATTCACCTAACAAGCACGTCTTTCGGGCATTGTGGGAGGAAACCAGAGCACCTAGAGGAAACCCACGTAGAGGCGGGGAGAAAGTGCAGACTCCGCATAGACAGTGACCCAAGCTGTAAATCGAATCTGGGACCCTGGCGTTGTGAAGCAACGGTGCTAACCACTGTGCTATTGTGTCGCCCTGAAGAAAAAGTGGATAGCAGAGGATCGCTAATAAGCTGAATACTAACTCCCCAGAATTGGGGTTGTTAAAATGCAAAAATATATCTGGAACAGGAGCTGAACCACCTCAAACCTGCCAATTTCCGTTTTAATAGAGTCAGGACAAGGGGCGGGTGACCACTCAGCTACAAGGATCAGATTGGTAATTTAAATATACTAATAGTGCAGCGTGCCTTCATTTGAACTGTCAGTCTATTCTTAATCATATGTGGCTGGGTTTCCTGGCTTTCAGGAAATTTGGCAAGAAAAGGAGATGAGGAGACTGAATCCATCAAGTAAATGCTTTTGCTGATGAGGATCCACGCAGTAAACCATCAGACTGACCCTACCTCTATGCAAGGACCCTTGATGCACCCCCCTGCCCCAACTGATATTAGGACCCCTCCCAATCCACCCCACCTTCCCAACCCGACTATCTCTCTCATTCCCCCAATACATTTGCTCTTTTAAGCTTCGACCCTATGATGCAGGCTTCCAGTCAGAGAGGCCTCCAAAGTCTGTTAGTCAGGTAGTTACGTTGTGCAGAAATAAGGAGTAACCGTTTTCCCGGACTTCCTGGGCTCACAACAACCTCCCTCCTCGACTACCACCTGCCCCCTGCCTCCCAACCGCCTACACAGTAATAGCCCCCAGGCTAACTCTAGACCAATGTCACAAGTCCATGAAATGAAATGAAAATGAAAATCGCTCATTGTCACAAGTAGGCTTCAAATGAAGTTACTGTGAAAAGCCCCTAGTCGCCACATTCTGGCGCCTGTTCGGGGAGGCTGGTACGGAAATTGAACCGTGCTGCTGGCCTGCCTTGGTCTGCTTTAAAAGCCAGCGATTTAGCCCAGTGTGCTAAACCAGCCCCTACAGCACTTCAGGAAAGAAAACCTTGTGACTAGATAGCTTGTGAGTAACAAGGCAGAACGTCTGTTGTCAGAAATAATGACTCCACTGAGAAAAACAACATAAAAGTGTTAAAATTGTTAAGAAATGGGTTAAGAAACATTCCAATTAGATGTCTCATTGATCCAATAATTGGCACTGATGTGAAAAGAGGCTACAGGTGGCCTTTGGGGCATGTGATGTGACAACAGAGTTTGGTGCTGAGTGTTCAAAGAAAAATGAAGGTGTTTGAGAAAAGGAGATCTCTTGACTCTTTACTCAACAGCAACCAGAGCGGCAAATGAAAGGACAATAGGGATCTTAAATGTACCCTTTCATTACCCGACTGGTTATGAGGGTCTAAGAAAAATGTAACATTTTACCTTGCATAATTGTAACCTGTTCTCAGCAGAACATTGCCAAGATAAAAAATCTAGGCATAGACCAGAATCTAGTCAGGTATCTAGTCAGAATTTGATGGGGAAGAACATCTGGATAATTATCGTTCTTCAGGGAATGCTGCAAATGGCATTGGGAGAGAGAAGTTAGCTCTCATAAGTCTGCGAGAAGCAGTTGGTTTAGAAGGCTACAGAGGGAGCGTCACTCTCAGCATTGTAAGAAGAAAAGACATATTATGGAGTAATGGTTAAGAAAGCAGATGCCAGACATCTGGGGCTGGATTCGCCACCGGCGGGCTGCTCTGTTTTGCCGGCAGCCGGGGGTTTCCCAACAGTCTGCTCCACAATGGGAAACCCCGTTGACTGGCCGGCGTAACAAAACATCCCGCCGGCAGGGTGAAATAGAAATGTGGCGCGGCGGGACGGAGAATCCAGCCTCTAAAGTCCAGCTAGTTAAGGAAACTAAAGAAGTGAAGAAAAGTGTCCAAGAAGTCTGGAATTAAGTGAACAGGGACAAAGGTATGGTTTAGCAGAATTCAAGGAATAGTAAACGACGTTTTCTGAGTAAAAGAGACACTGAAGTAACCAGATTTTAAGTGGGACTGCAGCCTTCAAAGGTAAATCAGAAGTCTTGATGCCATTTTAATACGTTCTGGGAATGGAGAGTTAAAGAATTGGGAGCACTTTGCACAGTAGCCAAGACAAAGAAATCCAAAAGAGGTTGGTGTAAATTTAGAGTACCCAATTCATGTTTTTTTCCACTTAAGGGAAATTTAGCATGGCCAATCCACCTACCATGCACATCTTTGCGTTTGTGGGAGGGCAGCACGGTGGCCTAGTGGTTAGCACAGCTGCCTCACGGCACCGAGGTCCCAGGTTCGATCCCGGCTCTGGGTCACTGTCTATGTGGAGTTTGCACATTCTCCCAGTGTCTGCGTGGGTTTCGCCCCACAACCCAAAAATGTGCAGAGTTGGTGGATTGGCCATGCTAAATTGCCCCTTAATTAGAAAAAATAATTGGGTAATTAAATTTTTTAAAAAAATCTTTGCGTTGTGGGGGTGAGACCCACGCAGACACTGGGAGAATGTGCAAACTCTACACAGACAGTGAATCAGGACTGGGTCCGAACCTGGGTCCTCGGCGCCGTGAGGCAGCAGTGCTAATGTGCCGCCTTCTTGAGAGAATATTTTAAAGTATTTTTGGTAGTGGAGTTTGGGAACTCTCGTGACAATCATCTGGGGGGATTCTGAGGAGGTATCCACGAACATTCACTTGGGTTAGAATGGAGAGTGTATTTGCCCATAGTCATTTTGTGTGCTTAAAAGGGACTTATGTTAATGAGACCATTGCAGATTAAGATGTATTTTGTATTTTGTAATCTATGTTAATCCTAAAACCAGTGTGTAATCAAGGTGCCTTGATCGGGGACTGGGTGCCTGTGAATTAATGACGACCCCACCCATAAGGCTGATGGCAAACCCGACAGGTTTTGCTGGGTGGGTTTTGAGAGGCATGGGAGACCAATGCGAACCCCTAAATCCCATACTAAATCCCTGATCCACCAACAAATCCCGGTGGGCTCAAGGATGATTGCTCTCAAGTAGCTCATTAATGAACCTGATCTGCATTGGGCCCTTCCCTTTCCCCCACTAAATGCGGGACACTTTTCCCGCCATTGGGAATTGCACACATTGCCTCACACCCCCCACCCCCCACAACCCCCTGCCATCATGCCTGCTCCAGCGAGCTCTGTTAAACTCCACACATTAACCCTGTTTCTTTATCTAGATATTTGCCATTTCTATTTGTAGAAATCTGAAATTGCAAAAAGCTATTGAGGTCAGATCATTTGAAAATAGATTTGAGATGGAGATCAACTATGATCTAATGATGGAACAAACTCGAGAGGCTAAATGGCCTCATTCTGTTCCTATGATCCTGAAAATTCTGGAAGATGTCAGATCACATCCCACTCCTGGATCTAGAGTGCTATTCAATCTCTTTTTAACTGCTCCCAGAGTTGGAGTTGTGCTTCCAATGAAGATATAATACTGGCTGGTCCTGGGTCCTTAGTTAGGGGGTGGAGTTGGGGTATTGGGGAGAAGAGAGTGTCAGGGGATATGGTTACTACAGATTTCAATGAAACTTCTAAATGTTACTTTGGTCTGCAACAAAATAAAGCTTCCCTGATGCTGCCACAGAGGATGGTTGTAGAGTTATGGGTGTCGATTGCTGCACTTTTGCACAGACTCCATTTCAGAACCTCAATATCCTGCTTTTCAATCGAGTTCCCTTGAAATCTTTGTAGCATGATTCCAAAGCCTTCTTACCCAATTCCGGTTGGGAAGATAGCACATCTTTTTTCCACGCCTCCCGCTCTCCCGTGCATTTGTGAATTAATTGGTGTCTCATCTTTATCAACATGATGTCATTACCCCCTAAATTAAAATATGAGGGGCTGGATTCTCCGACATCAGGACTAAATGGCAGATGTTCCATGGCCCCAGAGCAATCCAGGACATGGTAATGGGCCAGCACACGTGCCATGTGGAACTAGTGCGATTCCAACTGACACTTGATTCGTATTTGCTGTGGTCGGGATTGTCACTGGACAGCCTGACAAGCTGGAGCTGCATACAAGTACTCCTCTCCCCACACAATCTCATCCCAGCCGAGAAGATGCCACCCCAGAGATCGGCCCCAAGATTTGCAGATGCAGAGCTGGAGATATTACTGGATGCATTGGAGGAGAGGTAGGACCCCCAGCTGCCCGGTGTGGGAAGGCGGCTGCCACCCACTGACGTCAACCGGGCCTGTGGCAGAGGCCATGAGCGCCGTGGGCCCCACCGTAAAGACTGGGCAGCAGTGCCCGGAAAAGCTGCACAACCTCCTCAGGGCAGTCCGAGTGAGTCATCGACTCCATGCCCCTGTCACCATCCTTGTCCCCCACCCCGCCCCACCAGGCGGAACTGGAGGCAGTGCTGGGTGAGGATGGGCAATCTCCTGGCCAGACATGATGAGTCAATGATTCACCATCTCTGTGCCCCTGGCACCTCCCCACGCTCCAACACACCCACACTCCTCACACCCCCTCCCTTGCCGGCAGCCCCCTCGCACCCACTCTGCATCACATGCCAACACCCATAGTGCCCACCAAGGCTGAGTGCCCTGCACACACAGGTCACCAGCTGCAGAACCCCTGCACTGTCCACGTCCAAGAGTCTCACTACGCATTATCTGCCCACAGGAGAAGGCGGCCCTCAACCACAAGAGGGAGAAAAGTTCATCGTGGAGCAGAGGGCGTTTGACCCTGGTTGGCAGAGTGTGAGAACGGCAGTCACCGAGGCGGTGGTCAGCATGGGACAACCAAGTGAGCGCCCAATGTGTTGTGATGTCCCAATGGCACATGAGTCACCCCTCCCACACCAGCCCCCAACCCACGATCTAACAATGTGTTTGTTTTGTGCCTTGCAGAGTCACCACCAGACGATGGAGCCGGCTGGTGTTCCCCCATCCCCAGCTGCAACCGGCGGTTCACCTGGTGTCAAGGTGGAACTGTCCGTGGTCCCATGCCCCTGCCACAACCCCGCAATGCCCAAGAGCACACGTCCAGGGATGATACTGACTTCTCGTCACTGCTGTCACCAACATCCTTCACCATCCCAGAGACACTCTCCTCTGTTAGGCATTTTAGTGAAGAGGCTCCTGGAGCACCATCTGGTGCGCACCACACAGTGCACGTACATCAGGTGGAGATAGAAACCCCCAAGAGGGCAGGTGGTCAGAGGGTGGCTCGAACCCAGGGACTTGCTGCTGTCCAGACAGGTCTAGCGCTTCTGGAAAGAGCAATCCCACCGATGTTGAAAATGCAGGCGCAGAGTCGGGGACTACATGAGGTGGTGTTAGCAACCATCCAGCACCTGCAGTTGGAGGAGTCCAACTGCCTGCAGGAGGCGGTGCCGACCATGTGTGCTACCCAGGCCAACACCACACGGGTTGTGTTCAGGTGGAGGCCTTGGATGCAAAGGTTTCGGCCATGTGTCAGGATGTCCAAGGTCTGGGGCAAAGTGTGCGAACGGTGGCTGAGGCACAGGACAGGGCAGCCATGTCATAGTCAGCCATTTACCAAGGCCACATGGACATTGCTATGGTGCTCCAGAACGTGGCCCAGGCACAACGGGTGATGGCTTCGGGCGTAGAGCATTGGCCTTCCACTAGCTGACCTGAACCATTCATAGGAGGACATGGCACGGTCCCTGAGGGACATGGGATGGTCCCTGAATGACATACACAGTCCCACAAGAATGTGGCACAGGACATAGCATAGTCCTTACGCTGCATACATGGAGACCTAGGTCGAGATGAGAGTGGACCTCCAGAGCGAGGTAACAGCGGAGCCCCCTGGAGCTCGTTCCAGCCACCCCCCCCCCCCCCATCGCACAGAGTAATCTGGGGGTCGTCGGGCACCCCAAGGGAGGATGAGGTGATGGGGCCCTGTCGGAAAGTCGTAGCACCTCTGAATCTACCCCCCCCCCAACCTGCCCACTGGGAAGCGGGCAGAATGGATGGCACCACGCCACCTGAGACACTGACCCGGTCAGTCCAGAGGACGGCCGCCAAAGGGGGCGCAGGTCACATGGTGGATTACACAGCAGGCTGCCCCACTTCTTTTTTTTTTTAAATATAATTTTTATTGGAATTTTTTACAGAAAATATAAAACATAACGACAAGCAATGAAATGCAACAAAATAACCCATAATAACTGTAACACCCCCAGACCATATGTATCCCATCCCCCCACCCCCAATGAACAACAAAAGAACTTAAAAATAAATTAAAATTAAATAAACAAACATAGTCATTGACCGCCCTCCCCCCCTTTTCCCTCCCCCCCTCCCCCCCGGGTTGCTGCTGCTACTGTCCCTGTACCCGTTGAGCCAGAAAGTCGAGAAAAGGTTGCCACCGCCTAAAGAACCCTTGTACCGACCCTCTCAGGGCGAATTTGACCTTCTCGAGCTTAATGAAACCCGCCATGTCATTGATCCAGGTCTCCACGCTTGGGGGCCTCGCATCCTTCCATTGTAGCAAGATCCTTCGCCGGGCTACTAGGGACGCAAAGGCCAGCACACCGGCCTCTTTCGCCTCCTGCACTCCCGGCTCCACCCCAACCCCAAAAATCGCGAGTCCCCATCCTGGCTTGACCCTGGATCCCACCACCCTCGACACCGTCCTCGCCACCCCCTTCCAGAACTCCTCCAGTGCCGGGCATGCCCAGAACATATGGGCATGGTTCGCTGGACTCCCCGAGCACCTGACACACCTGTCTTCACCCCCAAAGAACCTACTCATCCTCGTCCCAGTCATGTGGGCCCGGTACAGCACCTTGAACTGGATGAGGCTAAGCCGCGCACACGAGGAGGAAGAATTAACCCTCTCCAGAGCATCAGCCCATGTCCCATCTTCGATCTGTTCCCCCAGTTCCCCCTCCCACTTAGCTTTCAGCTCCTCTACTGATGCCTCCTCCGCCTCCTGCATAACCTTGTAGATATCAGATATCTTCCCCTCTCCGACCCAGACCCCCGAAAGCACCCTGTCGCTCACCCCACTCGCAGGAAGCGAAGGGAATCCCTCCACCTGCCGCCTAGCAAATGCCTTTACCTGCAGATACCTGAACATGTTCCCCGGGGGGAGCCCAAATTTCTCCTCCAACTCCCCCAGGCTCGCAAACCTCCCATCAATAAACAGGTCCCTCAGCTGTCTGATGCCCGCTCTGTGCCAACTCTGAAATCCCCCATCAATGTTCCCCGGGACGAACCTATGGTTCCCCCTTAACGGAGCCTCCATCGAGCCCCCCACTTCTCCCCTATGTCGCCTCCACTGCCCCCAAATCTTGAGGGTAGCCGCCACCACCGGACTCGTGGTATACCTCGTAGGAGGGAGCGGCCACGGCGCCGTTACCAGGGCCCCCAGGCTTGTATCTCCACAGGACGCCCTCTCCATCCGTTTCCATGCTGCCCCCTCCCCCTCCATTATCCACTTGCGCACCATCGACACATTGGCCGCCCAATAATACCCCAAGAGATTGGGTAACGCCAGCCCCCCCCATCTCTACCCCGCTCCAAGAAGACCCTCTTCACCCTCGGGGTCCCATGCGCCCAAACAAAGCTCATGATGCTGCTTGTCACCCTTCTAAAAAAGGCCCTAGGGATAAAGATGGGCAAACACTGAAAAAGGAACAAGAACCTCGGGAGAACCGTCATTTTGATGGACTGCACTCTACCCGCCAACGATAGCGGTACCATGTCCCACCTTTTAAATTCCTCCTCCATCTGCTCCACCAGACTGGTAAAATTAAGCTTATGGAGAGTCCCCCAACTCCTGGCCACCTGCACCCCCAGGTATCTGAAACTCTTCACTGCCCTCTTAAATGGGAGTCTCCCAATTCCCTCCTCCTGATCACCCGGGTGTACTACAAATACCTCACTCTTGCCTAAATTTAACTTATAGCCCGAGAAGCCCCCAAATTCCGCTAACAGCTCCATCACCCCCGGCATTCCCCCTTCTGGATCCGCCACATACAACAGCAGGTCGTCCGCATACAGTGATACACGATGTTCCTCCCCACCCCGCACCAGACCCCTCCATCTCCCTGACTCCCTCAACGCCATAGCCAAAGGTTCAATCGCCAGTGCAAAGAGCAAGGGGGACAGGGGGCACCCCTGCCTGGTCCCACGGTAGAGCCTAAAGTACTCCGATCTCCTTCCATTGGTAACTACACTTGCCATCGGAGCCGCGTAGAGCAGCCTCACCCATTTGATGAATCCCTCCCCGAATCCAAACCGCTCCAGCACCTCCCACAGGTACCCCCACTCAACTCTATCAAACGCTTTCTCCGCATCCAGCGCCACCACTATCTCCGCCTCCCCCTCCACTACCGGCATCATAATAACATTTAGCAGTCTCCGCACATTCGTGTTGAGCTGCCGTCCCTTGACAAATCCTGTCTGATCCTCGTGTATCACCCCTGGCACACAACCCTCTATCCTGGTAGCCAGGATCTTCGCCAGCAACTTAGCGTCAACATTGAGGAGCGAGATAGGCCTGTATGATCCACACTGCAAGGGGTCCTTATCCCGCTTTAGGATCAGAGAGATCAGTGCCCGCGACATCGTCGGGGGCAAAGCCCCCCCCTCCCATGCCTCATTGAAGGCTCGCACCAACACGGGGCCCACCAGATCCGCATACTTTTTATAAAATTCCACCGGGAACCCATCCGGCCCCGGCGCCTTACCTGACTGCATTTGTCCAATCCCCCTGACTAGCTCCTCCAACTCTATCGGCGCCCCCAGCCCCTCTACCAGCTCCTCTTGAACCTTTGGGAAACATAGCCTGTTCATGAAGCTCTCCATCCCCTCTCTCCCCATCGGGGGTTCTGACCGGTACAGTTCCTCGTAGAAGTCCCTAAAGACCCCATTTACTTCTGTCCCCTTCTGCACTATATTCCCACCCCCATCCGTCACTCCACCAATTTCCCTAGCCGCATCTCGCCTGCGGAGCTGATGCGCCAACATCCTGCTCGCCTTCTCCCCATACTCATATACCGCGCCCTGCGACCTCCTCCACTGTGCCTCCGCCTTTCTGGTTGTCAACAAGTCAAATTTGGCCTGCAAACTACGCCGTTCCACCAGCAACCCCTCCTCCGGTGCCTCCGCGTATCTCCTGTCCACATCCAGGAGCTCCCTCACCAGTCTCTCCCTCTCCTTCCTCTCCCTCCTTTCCCTATGGGCCCGGATGGAGATCAGCTCCCCCCGGATCACTGCTTTCAGAGCCTCCCAGACCATCCCCACCCGGACCTCCCCCGTGTCGTTGGTATCCAGATACCCCTCAATACTTCCCCGGACCCTCCTACACACCTCCTCATCAGCCAGCATCCCCACATCCAGGCGCCAGAGCGGGCGCTGGTCCCGCGCCTCCCCCATCTCCAGATCAACCCAGTGCGGAGCATGGTCTGAAATCGCTATGGCCGAATACTCGGCATCCTGCACCTTCGGGATCAATCCCCTGCTCAGGACGAAAAAATCTATTCGGGAATAAACCCTATGGACATGGGAGAAAAAGGAATACTCCCGCGCTCTCGGCCTCCCAAATCTCCAGGGATCCACCCCTCCCATCTGGTTCATAAACCCCCTCAGCACTTTGGCCGCCGCCGGTCTCCTACCCGTCCTTGAACTGGACCGGTCCAGTGGGGGATCCAGCACTGTGTTAAAGTCTCCCCCCATGATCAGGCCCCCTGCCTCCAGGTCCGGAATGTGGCCCAACAAGCGCCTCATGAAGCCGGCATCATCCCAATTCGGGGCATATACATTTACCAGCACCACCTTCTCTCCTTGCAGCCTACCCTTCACCATAATATATCTGCCCTCCTTGTCCGACACCACCTCAGCCGCCTCGAACGCCACCCTCTTCCCCACCAGAATCGCCACCCCCCGGTTCTTCGCATCCAATCCTGAGTGAAAAACCTGCCCCACCCACCCCTTCCTCAGACGAACCTGGTCCGCCACCTTCAAGTGGGTCTCCTGGAGCATAGCCACGTCTGCCTTCAGCCCCTTCAGATGAGAAAATACCCTAGTTCTCTTAACCGGCCCATTCAGTCCCCTCACGTTCCAGGTAATCAGCCGGATCAGAGGGCAACCTGCCCCTCTCCCCTGCCGGCTAGCCATAGCTTATCGACTGCTCGCCCAGGCTGCCCCACTTCTGATGTACCAACTGGGAGACCACCTCGAAGGAGCATTCAGATACATATGGTTAGAAAGTTAGGCACCAGTTAAGTTGGCATAGGTGCAGCACATTATAGTGTTAGATGCGAGGGCACAGTTATTGTACATAGCACTGTCACAAATTTTTTTTTTATTCCTTCATGGGACATGGGCATCGCTGGCTGGGCCAGCATTTATTGCCCACCCTAATTTCCCTTGAGGGAGCAGCGGGTCTGTAGTCACATGCAAGCCAGATCAGTTAAGGATGGCAGATTTCCTTCCCTAAAGAACATTAGTGAACCACATGGGCTTTTACGACAATCAGCAAACCTTTCATGGTCATCATTAGACTTTTAATTACACCATCTGCAATGGCGGGATTTGAACCTGGTGTCCTGAGCATGTTTGGGGAGGGGGGGGGGGGGGGGGGGGGGAGGCCGGTGATATGGGGTGCGGGTGTTGGAGGTCGGCATGGGCTAGGATCCTGAGGGCAGTCGGGGGTATCCCCAGTCGCCACCCTCGAAAGCAGTAGGGGCCTGGGCCAGAGATGCGGGAGCATCGTGTGGTAGAGCCTACGGGTGGGTTACCGCTCACCACTCGCCATCCCGTCCCTGGCCCAGCTGTGGGGTCTACCGTGGGTGCCCTCAGTGGGCCACGTGATATGTCACAAGCAGGGTGCTGCCTCGTGGGGGGGGGGGTGTTTTGTGCCACTGACAGTGCCATGTCTGGTGGCATGCATGTGGGTAGGGACCGCGCACAGGGGTGGGCACCATAGCTGTCATGTGCCGTTGGTCTGCTGTGCCCACCTGTCCGGGGGCAGGATGGTTGGGAGCAGAGGCACAGAAAGCAGGTGAGGCTTGGTGCCACCTGGTGTTCCTGCAGGGTGGGCTGGCTGATGGTGCCACTGGGGGGGGGGGGGGGGGGGTGCCAGGGAGGGTGGCAAGGGCCACGGTGCATGTGGCTGCTGCTCAGGGTATGCTCTGCACCACCACTTTCCCTGCAGTGGGGCAGTACCTCGGATTGGTGTACTGACGTGCCAGCTCTTGGTGGGCCACTGGCTGTTCTGGACCACGCACATCTCATTGGTGGGGTGGATGAGGTTCCTGGTGGGAGGGGCTGGGACACCTACGGCTAGTGGCCCCCTGCATATTTACAGGTTACAGTGGGCAGTCAGTGGAGTGCGCAGCCAGATGGCTTCCTTGCAGGCCGCAGCAATGGCAGTCCATGCCGAGACGGCCCGGACTTTGGGGGGGACCCTGAACCAAAGGCCCATCTCCTGGTCACCCCGCTATTCCCCATGGCCGTGACAGAGGACCCCGCCCCCACCCCCAGCCAGTGGCACAACCGACAATACGGTTGCACCTTTGGAAACTATCTCCTCTCTCACCCTCAGCAACCACAGTGCCTAATTCCCGTTTTTAAATACCACGAGTGAACCATGCCAGTGTCACTCCTGCCTGGCGAAGGCGGAGCATCGCGGGAGGCCGGAGAATACCGGGTCGGGCCCGTTAATGATAGGCTAACGACCGTTACTGTGCAATTTACACGCTGACGCAAGGCATGGAACGCATTCATGTTGCAATCGAGGCACTGGAGCATGGCGTTCCACTGGACGCCCGGCACCAACCTCTATTATTGGTTGATGCCTGATTCTCTGCCTGATCGTGATTTGCGATTCCGCCATCGCTGGACAGAAAGTCCCGCCCCAGACGCAGTGGTGCAGGGATGATTGTGGAGGTTTTGTTTTCATTGGTAGGGAAGATTGTTTTTGGCAGGATTGTCATAATTTACGACTGACCTCTGTCTATCTCTTTCAGGGGTTCTGCTATTGCAATGATTATTGGCAAAAATACAGCAAAGTCAACCCATTTTGACCCGAAAGTGAAAATGTGGGTTTATGAAGAAATAATAAATGGTAGAAAACTCACAGATATAATAAACACAGACCATGAAAATGTTAAGTACTTGCCAGGTCATAAGCTTCCAGAAAATGTGGTAAGTCAAAGTTCAAGAAACATTGCACAAAAATTGTAACATTTTACTTGCCATTTTGTAGTCTGCATGGTATTGTGGCGCTCTGATAAACTGATATGCTCCCAATGTATAATCTTTTAAAGCCTTCATGATAACTTCTTAACAAAATGGATCTTGCTCAAACATTGAACTTCAAGATGGATGTGTTTACATGAAATAGCTTTTTAAAAATCTTAGGGTGCAACATGTAATGAAATCACAAAATAAGTATTGTTATTTTGGTGGTGGTTGTGATGGACATTAAGGTCATTATGAAAATCAGGCATATAACTTTCGTATTCAAAAGGCAACTCATGCTGCATAGTACACACATAAGCAAGACATTACAATTTCAAGAGGTGCCAAATGACTGCCAATTTCTAATTCACAGAAAAAAGCTCTGATTTCATGCTAGGAAAATTTACACAGTAGTGTTAAGTTATGTGTGATTTCAATTTCAAAGTTGCTTTGTTTAAAATGTTATGTTCATACAAACTGTGAAATTGTTGTTTATGAATAAGAAGCGAAGAAAATGGTGGAAGGGAAATGTGTTGTAATCAGTTGCTCACGTGCCAGAGTTACACAGACTCATAAATGGGAGTTTCTGAACTTTGCCCCAGATCACAATTTACCAAAGTCTACTTACATTTCAACATAGGCTGCCTTACAAAATCTCCCACTTCCTTTTAGCAAGTAAGGTTATGTTAAATAGAAACAGAATGCAACCTTGGACTTTGTACATTAGATTTTGAGATTCTCGATCATAGACAACGCAGAATGAGGCCATTCGGCCCATCGAGTCCGCACCAGCCCTTGGAAAGAGCACTCTTAAGCCCATGCCTCCACCCTATTCCCGTAACGCTACCAAATCTTTTTGTATACTAAGGGGCAATTTAGCAGGTGTTATGGGCCAGGGTTTAGAGAACCCCAAAGTGTATCATGGAGTTCATTTGACCCATAATTTTTCATAGATTGTGGTATGAGGAGCACACGGCCCACTCTACAGGTGTGGTACAGCAGAAATGGAAAAGTATTTTTTAAAGCAAAACAATGTTTATTCTATGAACTCAAATTAACCTTTTAAAAACATTCAATGAACATCTTAGCAACCATTAATTCAAATACAACCCCCAAGGAATACAAAACTAAGTAATCCTTAAGGTGTCCTTTTAACATAATTAAGACTTTAAAAAATCTTTTATCAGAAGCACATCAGGTTAAAGTCACTACTGAGAGCAGTTATTAGTTTTAAATCACCAAGGGATCAATTTACAATCTTTAGATTACAGAGAGAGAGAGACTAATACACCTTCTGGCTGTGACTGCAGCTATCCAGCTCTGAAAACAAAACTAAAACATACCCTGCAGCAAATAGCCTAAAATGAAAGTAAAAAGCTGACAGACAGCCCAGCTCCACCCACACTCTGACATCACTGATAAACAACCATTTCTTAAAGGTACATTTCTTAAACACCCATTTCTTAAAGGTACTCTCATATGACAATGGCCAATCCACCTAACCTGCACATCTTTGGATTGTGGGAGGGAACCAGAGCACCTGGAGAAAATCCACGCAGACATGGGGAGAACTCCACACAGAGTTACCCGAGGCCAGAACTGAACCCGGGTCTTGGAGCTGTGAGCAGTGCGAACCACTGTGCCACCATGCCGCCCATCTGATCTGTTATGCAAACCTTAAATTTTTTGTATGAAGCTCTATGAATGTTCAATTTATGAATTTTAAATAATGGGATCCTAAATGTAACATGAGTGATTTTAACCTTGCTGACCTGATGCAAACTTATTAAAGTTCACCATGGGATTAAATAGAACAGAGCCTCAAAATCTATTGGCGACATAAAATAGTGACAACTCTAAAATACTTCAGGAAGGTATAGGTTAACAGAATGAAAGATTTTGAAAAATAAATATAGGAAATGAGTGTATGGACTCACAGGACAGAATTTCACAATTCCCTGCCAGCAGTTTTGTAGGTAAAATTCTGTGGTTCCCGCAACCTACTAGCACAGTGGTTAGCATTGTTGCTTCACAGCGCCAGGGTCCAAGGTATGATTCCCGGCCTGGGTCACTGCCTGTGTGGAGTCTGCACGTTCTCTCCATGTCTGCATGGGTTTCCTCCGGGTGCTTCGGTTTCATCCCACAGGTCCCGAAAGACATGCTGTTAGGTAATTTGGACATTCTGAATTCTCCCTCTATGTACGCGAACAGGTGCCGGAATGTGGCAACCAGGGGCTTTTCACGGTACCTTCATTGCAGTGTTAAAGTAAGTCTACTTGTGACAATAAAGATTATTATTATTATTACCTGCCCATCCCCGGCCTGGCAGAGATTGAGGCCCTTAAGTGACCAAATATGGGCCACTTAAGGGCCGATTGCCATCTGGCTGAAGTCTCTGGGCCTGTGCGAGGATGCCCCCACCCGGGGCCTCCTCTCCTGGCCCTGTAGGGATATCCTCAGACCCACCTGTGCCCTGGCTCCTGGCACCTTGTTCTGTGGCCATCGCTCCCGGTGCTGGGACTGGAGAGCTGCCAGCTAATCATATTGGCCAGCAGTTCTCTGTGGGGCGAGACATCCTTGCCAGCTGGGGGCCAATTAACCCTTCACAGAACATCAAATTACTCTACCAGTAATGTGTTCACCGCAAACTATTTTGGTGTTGGGTTGAGAAACCCTCCATCCAAAAGATGCTGGTCAAATTCTGCAAAACAACACATTCAGCCCCTTGAATCAGTACCAGCCCTTCTGAGAGCACGCTGTTAGTCTCACACCCATGCACTCCCCCCATAGCCCAGCAATTTTGTTTTCCCTTTAAGTGGGCGGCACAGTGGTCAGCACAGCTGCCTCACACCGCCAGGGACCCAGGTTCAATTTCAGCCTCAAGTGACTGCGTGTGTGCAGTTCGTACATTCTTCCCATGACTGCCTGGGTTCCCTCCGGCTGCTTTGGTTTCCTCCCACAGTCCAAGATGTGAGGGTTAAATCGATTGGCCACACTAAATTGCCTCTTAATATCCATGGATGTGGAGGTTTGGTGATGGGATTATGGGGATAACACAGACACAGAACATACAGTGCAGAAGGAGGCCATTCGGCCCATCGAGTCTGCACCTACCAACTTAAGCCCTCACTTCCACCCTCTCCCCATAACCCAATATCCCCTCCTAAACGTTTTGGATACTTAGGGCAATTTAGCATGGTCAATCCACCTAACCTGCACGTCTTTGGACTGTGGGAGGAAACCGGAGCAAACCCATGCAGACACGGGGAGAACGTGAAGACTCCGCACATAGTGACCCAGCGGGGAATCGAACCTGGGACCTTGGTGTTGTGAGGCCACAATGCTATCCACTGTGCTACCGTGCTGCCGTGTTAGGGCAAGGTGGACACTTGTAAATAGGCAGAGGGCTTATTAGAAGGGTCTCTGCAGGCACGATGGGCCGTATAGCCTCCTTTTGCACTGTAAGGATTCTATGATTCTATTTAAATAAAAGCAAATTACTGCGGATGCTGGAATCTGAAACGAAAGAGAAAATGTTGGAAAATCTCAGCAGGTCTGGCAGCATCTGTAGGGAGAGAAAACAGCTTTGACAAAGAGTGTTCGGACTCAAAACGTTAGCTCTTTTCTCTCCCTACAGATGCTGCCAGGCCTGCTGTGATTTTCCAGCATTTTCTCTTTCCTATGATTCTATTTACCTAATTCCCGTTGCAAGTTTCGAAGGAATCTGCTTCCACCATCCTTTCAGACAGTGCATTGCAGAATCACAATAACTCATTAAAAATCTCTGACATCTTATAAACCATTTTTCTGGCCGTTAGATAACATGTATTAATAACCAGTATTTTTTTTAAAAGGTGTTATATTCAGATGACTGGCAAGAAATGGAATTGTATACTTAATGGAACAACACTGGAGGGTATGGTTGACAGAGAGAACCACAGTTCAAGTACATCATCCCCAATTAAGTATGAATGTTGGTAGATAAAGCCATAAAATAAGTCAATAACATTTAGGGTTTATAAACCAGAAACACAGAATTAATGAGTTAGGATGGCATAATAAATTTATACCCAATGTAGTTTAGGGAACAGTTCGAATCACCCCTTTAATTTAAAACCTATATTCACTAGGTTTCAAGTGTCACAGTTAGGGCTTTGGGCACTGAACTTTAAAAAAAAAACATTACAGTCACTGAGCGTTGGGCAGCACGGTGGCGCAGTGGTTAGCATTGCTGCCTCACGACGCCGAGGACCTGGGTTCGATCCCGGCCGTGAGTCACTGTCCATGTGGAGTTTGCACATTCTCCCCGTGTCTGCGTGGGCCTCACCCTCATAACCCAAAAAGATGTGCAGGGTAGGCAAATTGGCCCCTTAATTGGAATAAAATGAATTGGGTATTCTAAATTTATTTTTAAACAATCACTGAGCGTGTGATGTCTAGATTCTTCGGATGATACTAGCATGCAAACCTATAGTTATGAGGAGGTAATGCGATGCTGGGTGAGATTTTACGGTTGCATTGTGCACTACACCGATCTCGCTATTCACCAATTTTGCGTTGTGTGGTGAATGGATCACGATGCTTGCAATCTGTGACGCCCGATGCCCTCGCTGGGCAGACCAGCATATTTGAATGAGTCTTGAAACTCACTTAAATATGTGCAGCCTGATCGAGGCCAGAGTCTCCTGGCTCCCAGATTCATCGGACCCACCACAAAAACCGGAAGTGATGGCCACACAGGGGTGGGGGGGGGGGTTCAGAGGCCATTGGAGCTCCGAGGTGGTCAGGGACAGGGCAGGGCAGTTCTCTGGCACTTCCCCTAACACCCTGGTAGTGCCAACCTGATGTGACAAGGATAGATGGGGGTGGGGCCAGGTAACCCTTGTGCATGTGGGAGGGGGGGGGGGGGGGGGAGGTGACATGAACATTTAGTGATTGGGAGGGGGGGGGAGAGAAGGTTGCCGCTTTAGGGTCGAGCTTTGGGGGTGTTGGCCATGTCTGCGCGAGGCCGCACAGTAGGCTAAACAGCTGGCTTGTAATGCAGAAAAAGACCAGCAGCGCGGGTTCAATTCCTGTACCAGCCTCCCTGAACAGGCGCTGGAATTTGGCGACTAGGGGCTTTTCACAGTAACTTCATTGAAGCCTGCTTGTGACAATAAGCGATTATTATTATTATTATTATTATTAACAAACTAGCACTAACTTCTCTCACTCTAGCCATTCTATGTCTTGCTTGTTCGCTGTTCTGAATCACATCATCATCAGACTTAGAAAAGGCGCCGGAAAACCAGTTCTTATAGTATCTGACTGTGAGCCGTCTAGTGTTGAAATGACTGTACTACATTTACATACATTGTTCATGTATATTGATATCTGAATATTACTACATCCCCCTTTCTTATTAACATTTTCTTTGAAATATTTGAAAAGAAAATTTACATAAGAAACGCAGCGTAAAGAGTACACTGTAATCACTAGATTAGTGAAAAAGTTCACAAATTTGATTGGGTTTTCTTCTTCTCCTGCCAATCTTCTCAACTTCAAAGGTGATGAAAAATTCTCCAGTTTGTTGTGAATCAGTACATTGGATTGCATCCTTCTTTCAAGTTGTTTGGAAACAGTCTGGTTCAAATCAAGATCTGGAAAAACGTTGACAGTATCTTTCACTTGAAGTAGATCTCTTCTATTTATTCTTAGAATGGTTCCATCAGAAGTTCTGATCAGATAAGATCTTGGTAAGAATTGCCTAATTATGTGAGCTTTGTCAGACCAACCTCCTTCAGGAAGTCTGAATAGTAACTATATCATCATCAGTTCTTTCGAATGTTGATCAAAATATCTTTTCTGACTCATTTTCTGTTGCATTCTTTTAAAAAGATTTTGTTGTTCTTGATCAGGAAAGCGTAATTGAGGTAATGTTGTCCTCAACACTCTTGTACAACATTTGAAATGGAGATAAGCCTGTTGATAGAGGAGATGTTCTGTAATTGAGTAAAGCCAAGTAAAAATCAGAATCAGATTCTTTAGATTTGCTAAGTAGCTATTTCATGATGCGAACACCTTTTTCTGCTTTTCTATTTGTTTGCGGAAAGTGTGGGCTTGAAGTAATATGTTGAAAATTGTATTTCAATGAGAAATCATGCCATTCATGACTTGAAAAACAAGGGCCATTGTCAGGCATTACGATACTGGGAATACCATGTCTGGCAAATATCTCCTTGCATGCCTTTATGACATTGTTGGATGTGATGTCGTTCAGTTTCACTAACTCAGGAAAATTGGAAAAATCGTCAATGACTACAAGATTGTCTTTTCCAAAAAAGTGAAAAAGATCAGCACCATGTGCAGTGGTTCTTTGCATTGCTGACTTTGATGGGATTGACATGTTGAACACGACGATATCATGTTCGCAATATCATTGTTGATACCAGGCCGATAGACTGTCTGGCACGTCTTCTACATTTTTCAATGCATAGATGACCCTCATGTAATCTCGACAACATTCCAGAACACATGCTTTGTGGAATTATAATGCGATCTTGTCTCAGCAGTACACCATCTACAATAGTCAGCTCTGACTGAATGGATTGATATTGCGGACAATTGCCTTTGGATCATCCTTCTTGAAGATGTTTCATAACTTTCATCAACGTGGTATCTTTCTGTGTTTCAATGCGAATTTGTTGAAATTTGACAACTGATACAGGTAGTAATTCTTTGAATAGCTGCAAATGTGAATCAACATCATTGATGGATTCTTCTTGGAGAGTGTCAGTGTTGACTGACCTAGATAAAGTATCAGCAATTACTAATGCTTTGCCTGGAGTATACTTCAGTGTGAAATCGTATAGTCTCAATTTCATTATTGAACGTTGAAGTCTGGGAGTCACGTCATTTAGGTTTTGTTCTATGATGTGTACTAGTGGACGATGGTCAGTTTCCATTCTGCAGTATGTTTGTAAGTCCAGATGAATTCTGTGTTCTTTCTGATCAGTTGACGTAGAGCAGTTGTTCTCGCGGATATATTTGAAATGAACTTTCCTAGAAAGTTGACAAATCCAAGAAAGTGTAAGACAGCCTTCTTATCTTTGGGAATTTGCATTGCCTTGATAGCTTGCACTTTGTCTTGATCTGGTTCAATGCCTTCAGCGGTTATGTTGTCACCCAAGAATCTTAAAAATGAGGCTGCAAACATACACTTGGCCTTGTTTAACTTTAAACCATAGTTGTCAACTCTTTGAAAAACCTCCTGAAGATGCTTGATCTGCTCTTCAGGTGTTGACCAGACGATTGTGTCGTCAACATGAACTCAAACTCCTTCTATGTTCTCGGTTATCTGTTCCATTGTTCTGTGAAATATTTCAGAAGCAGATATGATACCAAAAGGCATCCTATTGAAACAGTACCTTCCAAAAGGTGTATTAAAAATACAAAGAAATTTGCTGGAGTCTTCTAACTGCATCTGCCAAAATCCTTGACACGCATCAAGCTTGGTAAATATTTTAGCATTTGCCATCTCTAGCAGTGATATCTTCTTTCTTTGGTATTGGATAATGCTTTCTCTTGATACTTTTGTTGAGATCTTTTGGGTCCGTACAGATTCTTATTTCACCTGTAGGTTTCTTGACACAGATTAGGGAGCTTACCCAGTCAGTAGGTTGAGTAACCTCAGATTATTCCTTGAGTTTGAAGTCTTGACAATTCAGCTTTCAGTTAATCTTTAAGTGGAGCAGGAACACGTCTAGGTGGATGGATCACCGATTTGGCATCCTTTTTCAGTTGGATTTTATATTGAAAAGGTAATGTGCCCATACCTTGAAAAACATTTGGGTATTGCTGTGAGAGTTGCTGAACATCATAATTGAGTGCACTTGATTGACAGGTATTCGTAGAACGTAGAACATACAGTGCAGAAGTAGGCCATTCGGCCCATTGAGTCTGCACCAACCCACTTAAGCCCTCACTTCCACCCTATCCTCATAACCCAATAACCCCTCCTAACCTTTTTGGTCACTATGGCCAATTTATCATGGCCAATCCACCTAACCTGCCAGTCTTTGGATTGTGGGAGAAAACCGGAGCACCCGGAGGAAACCCAGCGGGCAATTGAACCTGGGACCCTGGCGCTGTGAAGCCACATGCTAGCCACTTATGCTACCGTGCTTCATGAAGATTCTCTGTATGAGTTGCAAATCTTTGCATGCTTGTGCTCCAAGTAATAATGAACAAGTACCATTGACAATCTTGAACCTTATTTGCCGTTGAACGTCTCTGTTTGTAACACTTGGGTAGCAGGATCCATGTGAAAAAATGGGGTTGCCATTGTAATCATGCAATGAGCATACTGGAGGAATCATTTCATAATGACTCTTGATCTTGTGCAGGTCCTTGGAATTCAAAGGATTCACTGAGGCGCCGGTATCCAATTTAAAAGTGATTGGAATTGTGTTAACATACACAGTAGTCATCCATTCGTTGCTTACTATGTTGGCTTTTTGTTCTTCCGTTGCTTGAAGATTTTTCTCATCTTCTCAATGAGGTAACTTCACTGTTTTACGATGATCCTTGCTTGCTTGTAGATCATGCTTGATGGACAAACCAACAAAGAAAGTATCGTCATCTTCCATGAAATCTTCTTGAGTGTTGATTTCTTCTGTTTTGTCCACAGCTCGTACTTTGTGATACTTTTTGTCTGTAGGAGGAATGTATTTAGCAGTTGATTGACACTGTGAAGCATAATGGTTGAGTTTCTGACATGTTAAACATTGTTTGCCAAAAGCTGGATAATTCTCCTTTAAGTGGGCGTTACCACATCTGTGACACGTAATTACGTTGTCGTCATGATGTAATTGTGATGTACATACATGCGCAGACTTCTTCTTGAACGTCTCGCATTTTGGTGCGTATTGCGCACGTGCAGAGCTCGCAAATGCTAGCAGAGGATAGCTTCCGTTCCTTATAGATTTCTGCTTTGCTTGCGACACCATTTTAATTTTCTCTGCCTCGAGGTAGAGATTCACGCTTTTTTCTTTTGGATAAAATGCTAGATACTGGCTTCTGGTCTGTTCTGTCGAAATACATTTGTCAATTTGTAGAGTTAAATAATTTTGACGAATTAACGTTTCTCTGATATTATCAAGTATACCACATACTATTTGGTCTCTGACAAGTGAATCATGCAGATTTCATAGTTACAGGTTTCAGCTAAGAGCTTGAGATCTGTGATAAAATTATTTACAAGTTCACCAGTTTTTTGAATTCTCCGATGAAATTTTAGTCGTTCTAAAATCTCATTTGTCAACATTTTACAATGTTCATCAAACTTCACTATCACTTGATCAAATTTGTTTTTATCTTCATCAGCACTAAAATGAAATGAGTTGAATATTTCGATTGTTTGCTGTCCTGCAAGGGATAGAAATAATGCGATCCTTCTAGCTTCTGGTGCTACACTTAAATCACTTAAATAGCTTCTAGGTAAAGTTGAAATTGCTGCTTGAACAACTTCCAATTTAAGTTTAAATTACCAGTGGTCCTTAGATGTCTTGGTGCTTGAACTTGGTCCATTGGTAGGTCGTTTACGTTAAAGTTTTCAAAATTTCGATGATTGCTATAGTCGAATAGTTGAATCCGTTTGTTCTTTTTTTCTTTCTTCTTTTCTTTGCTAAATCTTTGTTAGGCTTTTTAAAAAGATTTATAACTGGCTGGTACCATGTTATATTTTAAATAATGACTTATCCAAAATATATATTACTCCTGAATTGACCAGGATGGTAAAATGACCAATAGTCTTCTTGTTGAAAGATGAACGAATTAATGAGTAATGAAATAATAACGTGTGAGTCCTTTTACTCAACACTAAACTAACAATAAAGAATTAAAGTACAATACAGATAACTATACACCATTATAACAAACTAGTTCTAACTTCTCTCACTCTAGCTATTCTATGTCTTGCTTATT
Source organism: Scyliorhinus canicula (assembly GCF_902713615.1). Lineage (NCBI taxonomy): Eukaryota > Metazoa > Chordata > Chondrichthyes > Carcharhiniformes > Scyliorhinidae > Scyliorhinus > Scyliorhinus canicula. The sequence goes on from NC_052147.1 coordinate 233,494,054, forward strand.
CACTTCTGAATCACATCATCATCTGCATCATCATCTGACTTAGAAAAGGCAGGCAACCAGTTCTTATAGTATCTAACTGTAAGCCATCTAATGTTGAAATGACTGTCCTGCATTTACATACATTGAACATATATATTGATATCTGAATATCACTACAATCTGGGTATCCTTTAAAAAGATCACCCCAATCTCAGATGAGAAGGTCTTTTTTTAAAATTAATTTAGAGTACCCAATTCAGTTTTTTTCCAATTAAGGGGCAATTTTGCATTGCCAATCCACCTATCGTGCTCATCTTTGGGTTGTGGGGGTGAGACACACGCAGAATGTGCAAAGTCCACACGGACAGTGACCCAGGGCCGGGATCAAACCCGGGTCCTCGGCGCCATGAGGCAGCAATGCTAACCACTGTGCCGCCCCCAGACGAGCCTGTCTTGCCGGCAGATTTAGTTCCCCGCTCCAGAAAAAATTCTCAATGTGGGATATTTCAGTGAGAATCTCCCCAAACTCCTCTGAAAAATGACTATGTGGGTGAATTGCAATCTGGATCGTGCCCAGGAATCACCTCACGAATCCCGCCCAAAATGACATGTAGTCTAATTCCACTGTGTCTAATTCCACGAGTTGAAAGAAAGCTATGAAAAGATTAAGTCGAAAATTTTTTAAAAGCTGGGTTTGACAGCGAATAGGAAATTATTATTTCCCCTGGTTGAGGGATTAGTGACAAAAGATTACCAATTTAAAATTAGCACTAAGAAAAGAGGAGAATGGTAGAAGAAATGTAGGGGCTTGGAACATGAAATGTTTTGCTGAAGGGTGTGGTTGAGACATTTTAGAAAAACTGGATGAATATTTGGAGCAGATAAAAATTCAGAGATCAAGAGGGAGCACACCAGTGGGATTAATTTTGGATTGCTCCAGAAAATAGCTGGCACAGGATGTGTGAATGAACGCCTTGTGCTGTAAAGGTTAGTGTTTTTTTTTGGTCTGTCTTTGCTTTGCAGAGATATGTTGTATTAAGGAGACAGACTTTCTGATAGCTGTGCTCTTCCAAGATCTTGCGAAATTATGTTGGTATTCTTGAATTTTGCCAGGGGCCAATACTGTTTAATTAGACTCCCTTTGAACTAACTCTAACTGCATCCCAGAATGCAAGCAGTATGTCTTTCACCATATTTGGGGTTAGCTTGATTGATGGTTTACTTACCTATACCTTTCAAATTGATTTGGGCACAGTCCAACAACATGAATAACTTCAACTAGCTGAATCATTTTTGGTATTCAGTTTGCAAATGTTTTCCTATTTTACAGATTGCTGTGCCAGACATTGTTGAAGCATCAGATGGGGCAGATATACTTGTCTTTGTTTTACCCCATCAGTTTATTGGACCACTTTGTGATAAAATGAAAAGCCATGTGAAGGATAATGCAATTGGAATTTCACTGATAAAGGTAAGGATTGAGAGTTCAATTGATGCAAAAGACTGAGGTTCCAGGTTTGGGATATTTATTCCAACACATGTGCAGGGATTGGCTACATTAAATTGGAAAAATTAAAACAAAAGAATTGTGCTGCTGAATTTTGTTTTCCGACATTACGCTTTTTCTACCATACTTTAGACTATGCTGGCTTCGCACTTCCTGACTGCTACATCTGTTTCTTTTTGGCTGTGGAAATTTGGCACTTACAATGCTATCCTTTCTAGAATAGTAACAGAGCGACACAGAAAGTGTTTATAGCAAGGACATTTTTTCATGGTCCCTTAATGTGTGGCTTCAACCGGAGTGTTACCAAGGATCTATTATTTTAAGAAACTGAAAATGATTTGAATCATGTACTTTATTTAATACTATTGTATTGCATTCATATTTGATACTGCCATACCTCATAATTTGCCACTCTTCCTATTTCATTTTATTGACATATAATGTCAAAAAAACAACTTTGTAACTCACTTCCTGTTGTGCCTGCTGAAATAGTTATTTTTTAGATCGAAGTACAGAAACTAAAGGCACCAACAATTTAACAGGCACTGCCACGCGCTGTATTAATTATGAACCTTTTATCTTTGGATGACATGTTGTTCACAATTATCTGAGATTACAAAGAACAATACAGCACAGGAACGGGCCCTTCGGGTCTCCAAGCCTGCACCGATCACGTCTACTATCTAGACCAACCGCCTATATCCTTCTATACCCCGTCTGTTCATGAATCTATCCAGATAAGTCATAACAAACTTAGTCATTTTAAATTGTGACATGGCCGGAACTGTATTGGTCAGAATGTGATGATCTACTCTCTTGCCAAGGAGCCACCCTGCACTTACCCTGACCACCCTAGGGTCTCCGGTGGCCCGGGAGACCCCCCCGGGTGCCATTCCGCCTGGTCCACGTTTGTGTGGACCATCACTGATCAGCACCCAGCTTCAGCCCCTCTAGGGAGGCCGAAGAATCAAGGGAGGCCGGTGGATCCCACGCAGGTAGGTCGTAAGTAGGTTTTCGACCTACTTCCGCGAGCGTCATTCGGTCCCGCCCATTTGGGGCAGGGTTCCGACTCCGACATCTCGCAGGACTTCGGAAAATCCCGAGCAACGCAGCCGGAGAATCACACCCATCATAAACACATTCTTTTCAAATTCACTCACAACATTGCTCGAGTGAGTCCGCATTTCTTCTCCCCTTGTCTTTAGGATAAGAGATCAGCCATTTAGATTTTAGATTTCAAAAGTAGTGAATCTTTGGAATTTTCTACCCTAGGAAGCTATGAATTCCATTCAACAATATATTTGATTTTCAGACACCAAGAGAATCAGTGGACATCATGATTGGGTAGGAAAATGGGGATAACGTAGAAGAGCAGCCATACTATTATTGAATTGCAAAGAAGGCTTATGGGGCTCTGTGGCCAACATCTCCTATTTCCTGTATTATTTCTCAAAACTGACAGTGTTGGGCTATCTGTACTGAAGTTAATTTTTATGTCTAATTCTTTAGGGAATTGATGAAGGTCCTGATGGTCTTAAATTAATATCACATATAATTCATGAGAAACTTGGCATTGAAATGTCTGTTCTGATGGGTGCCAACATTGCTAAAGAGGTAGCAGATGAAAAGTTCTGTGAGACAACAATTGGTAAGAAATATGACACAGTGCGCTTTTGGCGTTCTGATTTTTTAAAACTAAAGTTAGATCTAAGCTTCTAGTTTACTTTGCATCATGTCACTCAGCTCTAATGCATTCCTAGTGCTTCTAAGTGAATGCAAATGTTAAACGGGAACTAAGTCATCACGCTGTTGCAGCATCCTGGATGTGGTGTAATCACATTGCAATGTGAGATCTGTAGAAAGGCTTTGTAAGCAACTTTCGGGCTCTATGTGTATCTCATTTTATTTTAATGTCTGTGTTTACCAGGATCCAAAAATAAAACTCATGGAGAGATCCTTAAGAACCTGATGCAGACTCCAAATTTCAGAATTACTGTAGTAGAAGAATGTGACACAGTGGAACTGTGCGGAGCTTTGAAAGTAAGTTACTGACAAATTAGAATCAATAAATCTGGATGATAGATTGTAAATAAGCTTCAAAAGGATTTCCTATGGATTTGAGAGCTTTCATTTTTTAAAACGGCATGGTAGCACAGTGGTTAGCCCTGTTGCTTCACAGCTCCCGGGTCCCAGGTTTGATTCCTGGCTTGGGTCACAGTCCGTGCGGAGTCTGCACATTCGCTCCATCTCTGCGTGGGTTTCCTCTAGGTGATCCGGTTTCCTCCCACAGTCCAAAGATGTGCAGGTTAAGTGCACATCTAAACTGCCCCTTAGTGACCAAAAAAAAAGGTTAGGTGGGATTACTGGGATATGGGTGGAGATGTAGGCTTACATATGGAGTTCTTTCCAAGGGCCGGTGCAGATCTGATGGGCCGAATGTCCTTCTGTACTGTAAATTCTATGAAAATATTCACCAGGAAATATTTTACATCAGGATGTTCTTTACTTTCTTCTGATTGCATTTAGATAAACCCATTTTCCAATAATTCCCCTGAATTTTCATACTTTACCACAACAGGTATTCATATGGCACTTTTGATACAATAACATGCATTCATTTGGCATGTTTAATACAACAGCATGTCCTAAGTTGCTTCACAGGAGCACTAAAGCATAATTTGACATCAGCTACATAAGGTGATATACAGGGTGAGGGAAGATATGCAAAAGCTTGGTCAAAGAAATAGGGCATGATTTTCTGTCCCTTCCTGCCAGCCCGATCTTCTGGTCTTGCCGAATCATAGAATCCCTACAGTGCAGAAGGAGGCCATTTGGCTCATCGAGTCAGCACTGATCCTTGGAAAGAGCACCTTACTTATGTCCACCCCACCCTGTCATAATATCCACTCATGTATATAATGAGATGAAGACAGGCAGTGATTGACACATAGGATTACCAGTAAGCATACAATACAGTACAGCCAATCACCAGACAGGACACTACCACTATAAAGCCAGAGGGCACTAGGTTTCCCGCTCTCTCGGGACCCAGCTACTGAGACAGTCAAGAGTCCACGAGCTAGCAAGTGCAAACACCATGCGGTAGCTAGTAAGTCTGGTCAGGCTACTACAAGGTCACCAGTCAGATCAGTATAGTGTCGACCCACAGCTGAATATGTATAGCAGTTCTATAGTTGAATAAAACAGTGTTGGATCTTCTCCAGTGTTAGACGTCTGTTTCTAAATTCCCTGCATCGAGTGCAGTCCACATCGAACCAACCTGCCTAACACATCACACCCTATTCCTGTAACCCCATAACCTAACTTAGGGGCTGGTTTAGCTCACTCGGCTAAATCGCTGGCTTTTAAAGCAGGCCAGCAGCACGGTTCGATTCCTGTACCAGCCTCCCCGGACAGGCGCCGGAATGTGGCGACTAGGGGCTTTTCACAGTAACTTCATTGAAGCCTACTCATGACAATAAGCGATTTTCATTTTCATCTTTGGTCACTAAGGGACAATTGTTCATGGCCAATCCATCTAACCTGCCCATCTTTGAACTGTGGAAGGAAACTGAAGCACCTGGAGGAAAACCATGCAGGACATACCAACTCCATAGTGACCCAAGGCTGTTGGCACTTACAACCCTATCCTTTCTAGAATAGTAATGGGGGATAGCCAGCTAGGAGTACATTGAAATAGTTGAGTCTAGAAGTAACAAAGACATTAAAAGAGGGCTTCAAAAGAAGATGGGCTGATCCAGGGGTGAGGTGGGTGGTGTTATGGAAGTGGAAATAGGTGGTCTTAGTGGTGGCATGGATATGTGATCGGAAGGTTATCTTGGGATCAAATACAACACCGATTTCAAACAGTCTAGTTCAGCTTCAGACAGCTATCAGGAAGAGGAGTCGGTAGTTGAGGGGTTTGTCACCAGGAAGTAAGATTATGGCGTTGTTCTTCCCAGGAGATAATTGATGTAAATGTCTGCTCATACTGGATATCGGATGAACAGTTTGATGATAATATTCTTTATTAGTGTCACAAGTAGACTGATATTAACACTGCCATGAAGTCACTGTGAAAAGTCCCTAGTCGCCACATTCCAGCACCTGTTCGGGTAATGAGGCGGCCCACTGAGCTAAACCACTGGGATGAAACCTAACCCTAATTGATGGAATTCAAACATGGAGTTCCAGGAAAGATTTGAATGGATTTGAGAGGTGACAACATGGCCAAGGACTTTGGAGAGGAAAGAGAGGTCGTAGATAGGGGTGATGATGTACAAGGTCGATTTTTTGAGAGGGGTCATAATGGCAGTTTTGATAGAGATGGGAATAGTTCTTAAAGAGAGAACTGTTAATATCATGAACAGAGAAATATGCAAAAGTTCAGTGTGTATTGGCAATTCTGGAATTGGGAGCAAGAAAAACTGGGACAACAGATATTATTGTTCTTATTACAGTATTTGTACTAATTAAATGACTGTGTAAAACAATGAAAGTTTAAACCAAGCCACATTGTACCACACAATTAAGTGCAATTATTTAAATTAGTAATCAGAGCTTAAAGTTGTGAGTGGGCCAAACTGTGTCTGCACTGTATTTGAAGTAGGACCAGTGCTGCAGATAAAAGCAAATTGCTGCGGATGCTGGAATCTGAAACCAAAAGAGAAAATGCCAGAAAATCTCAGCAGGTCTGGCAGCATCTCTAAGGAGAGAAAAGAGCTAAGAGTCCAAGTGACTCTTTGTCAAAGCTAAAAGGGATAGAAAGTGGGAGATATTTATGTAAGGAGACAGAAATATAAAACTATTAAATACACAGTAATATTTCTGTTATCCGGTTAGATTCTGGTTTGGATTTAGGAATTCTTTAATAACAGATAACATTTCCTGTCCAACTGTAGTATGATACAATTTCCATGCGAATCAGTAAGAAGTCTTACAACACCAGGTTAAAGTCCTACAGGTTTGTTTCGAATCATTAGCTTCCCGTGCACAGCCCCTTTTCTCACCGAAAGCTAGTGATTCGAAACAAACCTGTTGGACTTTAACCTGGTGCTGTAAGACTTCTTACTGTGCCTACCTCAGTCCAATGCAGGCATCTCCACATCATGGCATGAGGATCAGGATAGTGAGAGGTCCTTTATAGTACCTTAACATTGTACTTTTAGTGAAGGGAAATCAGACTGACACTTAATTTTTCAAAAGATGAAATGATTTTAAAATTATATTTAGAATTAAAATAGGGATAACTTTCAACATAGCTATCAGATTGGTCACCCATTGATGGAGACGAAAAATCAAACAAAGTGTGAAACAGGCAACAAATCTCAAATTGCTCGTTGTCCACCATGCTGAGGTTGAAAATTATACCCAATCTATTTCTGAAATATTAGAAAATACTGATAAAATGTATAAAAAACGTAATTACGTGCACTTTTAACCCAAATCTTTAATAGAACCGCTGCTGCCGGCAGTAAATGGCTTCCCAACCTTTCTGTATAAGAGCCCAATACAAATATTAACGCTTCAGAGACCTCCCTGCAAATGTGTAAATGTTAACATGTTCTGAGCTCCTCTGTTCTGACTTAACAGACAGTTAGCTACCCAAAGAAAATCAGTGCATTCATCAGAGAAAGTGGGCAGGATTCTCCGCTTGCCAACACCAAAATCATATTCAGCGATTGAGCGGAGAATCCCCTTTGACGCCGAAATCGGAGGCGGTGCCTGTTTTCGGATACTCCTCCCTCCCCCCCCCCCCCCCCCCCCCCCTCCAAAACGGCGTCATCAGTGAGTACGGCGCACGCTGTTGAGACGATCTCAGGACGTCACCTGAAGGCCCTCGGCTGATGCTCCGCCCCTGTGCACATGTGCAGCCACGGACCCGGCAATTCTCCAGCCGTTTCTGTCGGGAACGCCTGGGATTTTACGTGGCGCGGCTACTAGCCCCCCACTGGCGGAGCATCGGTGCAGGTTGCCGCTGACATTTTCATCGTAAAACTAGACACTTCCTCCGGACATTGCCTCACAATCGGAGAATCCAGCCCAGTGTTTTGACTTAACATGCCTTTACGTTAATAAATAGAAAATCTGATGATGTCTGGTCGTAAATCCTGGGTGTAAAAGATTGAAAACTTATTAATAAGTGAGACAAAATAGGACAGCTTATTCTGAAGTCTTTTTAAAGCCTCACTAAAATGCACATTTCATACTTGATTTGTGCTGCTTCATTTATAGTTCAATTCATACGGAAGATTCAGCCTGAACTACAATTTTCCAATGCCTATTTTGTATTTTAACCACATTTTTATCAACTGTTTTTCTTCCTAGAACATCGTTGCTGTTGGTGCTGGATTCTGTGATGGACTTAATTTTGGTGACAATACTAAAGCTGCTGTTATCCGCTTGGGATTGATGGAAATGGTAGAATTTGCCAAATTCTTTTCTGAAAGACCAGTTACATCTGCTACCTTCCTGGAGAGCTGTGGAATCGCTGATCTCATTACAACTTGCTATGGGGGGCGCAACAGAAGAATAGCAGAAGCATTTGTGAAAACTGGAAAAGTAATGATTATTTTGACTCAGTTCTGACAGTGTTTTTACGATTATATGCCTTTGAATAGTGCTTTACTGAAGAAAATAATTCTCATTTTAAATTTTGCTTTTCATGAAAATAAGCACATACTAATAAGTGGAAAGGCAAAGCACGCAATTTCATATAATGAAATACATGTCATTCGTATTTTTGGTTATGTCTCATCAAGACTAAGGGCTGCACGGTGGCCTAGGTCCCAGGTTCGATCCCGGCTCTGGATCACTGTCCGTGTGGAGTTTGCACCATCTCCCCGTGTCTGCATGGGTTTCGCCCCCACAACCCAAAAATGTGCAGAGTAGGTGGATTGGCCACGCTAAATTGCCCCTTAATTGGAAAAAATAATTGGCTAATCTAAATTTAACAAAAAAAAATGTCTCATCAAGACTTCATCACTGTTGTTGCACTATGTATTTTACATTAATTATGACATTTCTGAATAATCGGAATGCAGACCGTATAGTCATACACTAGATTTTAATAGTCTTTCACTTATATTTTATCCAGTCCATTGAGGAGTTGGAAAAAGAGATGCTGAATGGGCAGAAGTTGCAAGGTCCTCAGACTTCAGCTGAGGTTTACAAACTACTTAAACAGAAGAACTTGGTCAACAAGTAAGTATTTTTTATGAGTAAATATGTTAGTTTATTTACCTATAATTTTAATGAATGTGTTGGTGCATCATGGATTGAATAATAATATGAAAACTAATTCTTTTAATGTCCCAGAGTGCTTCATCCGAAGTGTTATTCAAAAATATTTGATACCACGTCACATAATGAGGTATTGGGACTTGTGACCAAAACTTACTGGGCTATTATTCAGTAATATAATTACTGTGTCACTGTATCCATTCTACAGTAAAATATATGAGAATTTATGATTATCTCTAATGTATGTGTTCATTTTTTGAAAAGTGCATTTCCTCCACTTGACACTTCAAGTTTGGGGATAAGGAGCCCATTTATTATTAAAATGTCTTGGACTAAACTTTATTTATTTATTTTTACAGTTTTCCACTCTTTGCCGCAGTTTATCAAATCTGCTATGAGTGTAGGCCAGTCGGAGACTTCGTCACATGCCTTCAGAACCACCCAGTGCATAAGTAACTCAAACCAACTCCTACAAATCCATGTGATAACCACAACCTATTACCTTACAGGTGAAGGATAAGTATAGCAACAGGTTATTTTATTAGCCTTATTCTAAATTTACTATTTTGATAAGCTGATCTTTTAATGAGCATTATGTGAAACATAACAAAAATTGCTTTCTATACCTCACAATAATTCTCCACTTTAACCAGGCAAATGTAGCTTTTGTATGTACTTAAGAAAACTTGTAATCTCTAGAACACTTATTAATGTTTCAGACATCTTCCGCATTCCCTACTTTTGCCAATGTAATTTCTCAACATGTTTTTTTTGTTAGCCTTACTTTTTACATTAATTAATGTTGGCCTTTAGATCACGCAGCAAATGTTGATCATCCAGTTCTGTTTCATTCAATAGTGGGTGTTGACTAACTGAAGATTTCAGAATTATGAGAATTGACTGCACATGCTGATCCTTGGGTTCAATAAAATAAATTGATTAAAGTTAATGTTTACATTGAAGACATTTAATTTTTTTATGTGCGGGAAATATTTTAGTGCACTTGTTTTCAATAATATAACTTGCTCATTGTCATATTTGGCTTCACACAAATGAAGCATTGGAAACTTTAAAAAGTACTGTAATTGCAGTACATTATTATGAGACTTTTGTGCATGGATCAACATCTTAACTTTTAAAAATAAACCACTTCAGTAGTCAACACAAGACTATGGTCAGATGAATTATGAGGCGGTATTAACAGTGGAGGATATCCAACTTTGTTTTTTTGGACATGACATTAAAAACTGTATAACTTTGTATCCGATTATATCTCAATCACAATAAAAATATTTGTCACAAGAATCGTTTGGCAGGTTTTTCAGAAAATGCCAGTGCTGAAACATTTAAACAAGTTGACTCCACAATACTCCACACAATGTCACAGAACTCATTTTTCGTGTAATCTTAGAAAATTTGAGTAAGACTATGATTCAATAGTAGACTATTTGGCTCAACTCCCTTATTTGTCCATATGAGCCACCTAGTTGAACGTAATTCTCTTTCTTGATTGCCCTCCTGTTCGGTACCTAACTCTTTCAAACAGCTCTTTGAGGCCTGTGAATTCTTCTGTTGACCCGAATGTCATTGCCAGGCTGAGAATGAGGAAGAATCCTTGCATGAACGCCACCACATCCTCTCTCTGGCTCAGGTATCAGTGCAGATACTGGCATGTCAACAGGTATTAGCACATAAGAGGGCGGTGTGGTAGCACAGTGGTTAGCACTGTTGCTTCACAGTATCAGGGACCCAGGTTCGATTCCCAGTTTTGGTCACTGTCTGAGCGGAGCCAGCATGTTCCTCCCACAGTCCAAAGATGTGCAGGTTAGGTGGATTGGTCACACCAAATTGCCCCGTAGTATCCAAAAGTGAGGTAGGTTGCTGGGTTACGCGGATAGGGTGTAGGTGAGCTTAGGCATGACAAATTAAGTTCTTTACCCATCAGTCTGGTCTCAATAAAACTCGAGAGGGATCTGTAGGTATGGTATTATTTATTTTTAAACAACTTGCAAGGCTGACCCGCTCTATAGATTCAGAACACATACAGTCTCCTGAAGCTCCCAGAACCAAGTGAGTCCGAGGACAAAGAAATCTCTGCACATATCATTCAAATGGCATCAAGTTTCCCATGGGTCATCCCATACACCTCCTGACCTGGCCATATATCTCGATTAGCTCACTTTGCATTCCTCAACCCTGGGCCTCGTGTTACCCAGCATTCTTTTCACCATCCTCTGCACGAGGCTCCCCTCCCCCCTTTCTGGCCATGCTTCGCTCAATTCCTTTGTTCTTTGCCTGTTAACTCACTACCATCAGACCGGCTCTATCCTCTACATTATTCTAACTAATTATCCTATTTTATCTCACATTCGTTTGTTCAATTCCTCAGGCAGAGTGCGCTTTCCGGGGCCGGTATAGACTTGATGGGTCAAATGGCCTCCTTCTGCATTGTAATTTCTATGATTTCTACAAAGGCAGGCACAATCTGGTGAGGCCACTTCACATTCACTCGTGCAGCTGCAGGAGCAGGCCTCAGGCAGTCAGAGCAGTGTTTGAGGTGATCCAGAAACTGCCTTTGAGTCAGATAGTGTGTCTCTGGAGTTATGCACGAGGCAACAGATGACGATGTCCAGCGCAAGGTCCGTGGAAATCCAACAATAAACCAGAGGGCATTGGAGGTGTCAATGCAATCATGTGCACTGCGATCACCCACTCTGAGTGCCCAGCTTCCTCAATGGCCAAACTGGCCACTGTCTGGAGGGGCAAACAAGGTGCATTGCAGATGCAATTGTGGGTATGCGCTCTGGCCTGCACACCATCTCCCTGTCTCTGAGCTCAGGAACTATCGGCACAGGGGGATTGGATGCATGGGCATTGAGCCAGCTCCTGGGACCTCATGGGAAGGAGGTGAGGACCACGTGAACCTAGTGGCAGAGAATGAACAGCAGCTGCCACCATGTGGAAGCACCTCTCAGGGCACTTCTGATGGGGGCAGCATACCCTCTGTCCATCTGCCGATAACGCAGTCCTCATTTAGTGCTACAGAGACAGAAGCACCACCTGTGCTCATCAGGAGGGGTCTTCTAATGTCATGGGCCACTCAAAGCCTCAGCCCACCAAAGTCATCCCGGGCAAAGGAGATAGCAGATCAGCTATCTCTCCAGTGCATCTGCAAGCAAGGGGGGGGGAGAAGCAATTCACCAGAGCACAAGGAAGTGTGTCAAGAGAATGCCATAGTAGTCACCAGATGGGCCACATGTCTGTTTGTGATGCTGATAATGTAATATCTCAGAATGATTACATAAATAATCCCTGGCCTCACTGTCGCTCATGCAGACGTTATTTTAATATTTTATTGCTGTGGCACTTCTTTAGAGAGCTGAACTTTAGCTTTAATAGTTTGAGGGAGGCAGGGAAGGATGCGCATCAATGGTCACTAATTGGATAGGGTAAGTGTGTTGAAAGGATGGTAACATCAGTCTCACGTTCCATTTGGAATAAGCTTTGGGTAGAAGTTGTACACATATCGGAGGCCAGGACTTCATAAACTGTGGAATCCTCTGCCTTAATAATAATAATCTTTATTGTCACAAGTAGGCTTACATTAACACTGCAATGAAGTTACTGTGAAAAGCTCCTAGTCGCCACATTCCGGCGCCTGTTCGGGTACACAGAGGGAGAATTCAGAATGTCCAAATTACCTAACAGCACATCTTTTGGGACTTTTGGGAGGAAACTGGAGCACCCGGAGGAAATCCACGCAGACACAGGGAGAACATACAGACTCTGCACAGACAGTGACCCAAGCCGGTAATCAAACCTTGGATCCTGGCGCTGTGAAGCAACAGTGCTAACCACTGTGCTACCGTGCCGCCCTTATTAAGACATCCCTGGTGTCATGGCCATCCATGTGATCAAGTCCAGGGCTTCCTGCCTGAACATCATTGTGTCCCCTCACCTTATCCTTGCCTACATCCTCAAATTAACAGCACTGATCTGTTAGCACCTCTTGCTCAACAGGGCAGGCACAGCACATCATCAGGGACACACACGATGGAGTGTCCTGCAACACCCCTCCTGACCTGTCAAGACATCTGAATCTCATTTTCAGTAGTCCAATGATCTGTTCAGCGATGGCCCTGGTGCTTTCATGGCTGTCATTTTAGCTCCTCCCTACACCTGTTCTGGGTGCCCTCACTGCCGTCATGAGCCATTTTTTCAATGGCCACCCTTTCACTTTAGCACAGAGCTAAATCGCTGGCTTTGAAAGCAGGCCAGCAGCACGATTCGATTCCCGTAACAGCCTCCCCGAACAGGCGCCGGAATGTGGCGACTAGGGGATTTTCACAGTAACTTCATTGACGCCTACTCGTGACAATAAGCAATTTTCATTTCATTCATCCAGTGTATTAGGGCCATTGAATAGGCCTGGCACCTGTGAGGTTATACAGAATGAATGGGTTGTGGCTGCTTCCCCAGTACCTGGTGCACATCTGCATTATCGGTCAATTATAATCAGAAATGAACAACATTCAATGAGTGGAATCTTTTCCTGTTAATAAAGGTATAGGGCTGTCCAGCTGGAGCCTTTATGGAAATGCGTTTGCAGGCAATGATTCCCATTACTCTGCCTCCAACCCTCTGGCTCTTTCCAGTTGATTCTACCCATCCATTGTGAAAGGGATGTAATTTCCTGCCCTTTGGAAGAAAGGGAAGTGCAACGGGACCTGGGTGTCATGGTGGAACAGTTGCTGAAGGTTGGCAGGTACAGCAAGCGGTGAGGAAAGCTAATGGCATGCTTCCCGTACCAGCCTCCCCGAACAGGCGCCGGAATGTGGCGACTAGGGGCTTTTCACAGTAACTTCATTTGAAGCCTACTTGTGACAATAAGAGATTTTCATTTCATTTCATAGCGAGAGGATTTGGGTATAGGAGTAGGAATGTCTTGCAGGGGCGGCATGTGGCGCAGTGGATAGCACTGGCACTGCGGCGCTGAGGACCCGGGTTCGAATCCCGGCCCTGGGTCACTGTCCGTGTGGAGTTTGCACGTTCTCCCCGTGTTTGCGTGAGTTTCACCCCCACAACCCAAAGATGTGCAGGGTAGGCGGATTGGGCACGCTAAATTGCCCCTTAATTGGAAAAAATAATTGGGTACTCTAAAATTTTTTTTTAAAGAATGAGAGGGGATCTTATAGAATCATACAAAATCCTGATGGAACTGGACAGGCTATATGTGGGAAGAATGTTCCAATGTTGGAGACGTCCGAACAAGGGGTCACAGCCCATGCATAAGGGTAAGCCATTCACGACTGAAGTGAGGAAGAACGATCTCTCAGACACTGGTGAACTTGTGGAATTCTCTGCCACAGAAAGCTGTTGGGGCCAGTTTGTTCGATATATTCAAGAGGGAGCTGGACGTGGTCCTTGCAGCTAAAGGGATCAAGGGGTATGGAGAGAAAGTGGGATACTGAATTTGCATGATCAGTCATGATCATATTGAATGGTGGTGCAGGCTCGAAGGGCTGAATGGTCTACTCCTACACCTATTTTCTATGTTTCCAAGACCTTGATACAGTGGTGGCAGGCTACGTAATGACACCAATGTCTCCACATGTGACTAAAAGAACGCTGTCACAAAGACGTTGTGTGAGAAGTTGAGTGCAACAGTTGAAAGCTACAGGCATTGGATGATCCCCAATGCAGTTGGACAAAACTTCCCCTGCCAGTATGTCACAAAGAGATGTGACTAGCTCGGGAGCCTGAGCCTCCTCTTGCATTGTGTCTTGGACATGACAGCTGAGTCTCTGCCAACACACTTGAAGGGCTGCATAATTCATTCGATGTTTCCTTTGGGGATTCACGATGGCTTCATCACCCTCTGGATCTGACGCAGCTCTGTTACACTCATACACCACCAGTGCATCCTGGACTTCCCATTGTGCCCTTCTTCCTCTCACTCTCCTCCTCCTCCCCTCCTCACAGAAACCACAATTCCCATGTTAAGCCTAGTATGAAGTCTAAGGTGATGCTCAAGGTCTAAATTGACCTCTCAGCAGGAGGAATTTAAAAAATATATAAACTTAAAGTACCCAATTATTTTTTTTTCCAATTAAGGGCTAATTTAGCATGGCCAATTCACTTACTCTGCACATCTTTGGGTTGTGGAGGCGAGACCCACCGGCGCAATCCAGATATTTAATGAACCATTAAGCCGCATTCACCCGGCTCCTGGTAGTCACCAGCCACACAAGCATGGCCTCACTCGGGCGGCAGTTAGTACTGTCCTTCCCAACCAAGCATTTGAGGCCTTTTCCAGGGACTGTACACCTCCGAGCCCCCTGATGGGGTTTTGGGGATGAAACGGATCCTTGGTGGACTGGACATGCCAGTTGTGGGGGAAGATAGATGGTGGGAGCTGGAAGAATCAATAGAACTGGCTGAGGTCATGCAGAGTATTAACTCCATGCATGCGGGGAAGACACCTGGACCAGATGGGTTCCCAGCAGACTTCTGCAAAACATTTGCACCAGCTCTTGCCCTGCACCTATGGGAGATGTTCGCAGGGTCGCTAGCGAGGGGCACCCTGCCTCCAACACTAACAGGCCACCATATTACTGATACCCAAAAAAGACAAAGACCCGACTGAATGTGGACCATATAGATCCATTTTGCTGCTGGAAAATGGTCACCAGCCAGATGTGAAAACATTCACGAAGGTCCTGGCCAAGAGACTGGAGAACTGCGTACCAGGAGAGGTTGCAGAGCCGGGCTTTGTCAAGAATAGACAGCTAACTGCGAACATCAGACCACTGCTGAATGTGATACTGACCCTATCTGGGGAGCGAACAGAGGTGATTGTCTCCCTGCGCGGAGAAAAGGCCTTTGACAGAGTCGAATGGAAGTACCTCATTGAGGTACTGGAGCGGTTTGTGCTGGGGACGGGGTTCACCTCATGGGTGAAACTCCTGTACAACGCCTCCAAGGCAAGCATTCAGACCAACACCAGCTCTGAATACTTCCAGTTGCACAGAGGCACCAGGCAGGGATGCCGGCTGTCCCCGCTTCTATGCCCTGGCAGTAAATCCCTAGCAATCGCCCTGCGAGATGCGTGGGACTGAAAGGGTATCTGAAAAGTAGGCAGGGAGCACAGAGTCTCACTCCATGTGGATGATCTGCTTCTCTGCATCTCGGACCTGCAGAATGACTGAAAGGAAATGATGAAGCTTCTGGAAGAGTTTGGGGCCTTTTCGGACTAAAGGCTTACATTAACACGGCAATGAAGTTACTGTGAAAATCACCTAGTCGCCACACTCCAGCACCTGTTTGGGTACACAGAGAGTGAATTCAGAATGTCCAATTCACCTGACAAGTACGTCTTTTAGAGCTTCTGGGAGGAAACCGGAGCACCTGGAGGAAACCCACGCAGACACGGGAGAACGTGCAGACTCCACACAGACAGTGAACCAAGCCAGGAATCGAACCTGACACTGTGAAACAACAGTAAAAAGTGAAGTTTTCCCGGTGAAGCCGAACGGAGGTGGAACAGAGCTGGAAGGTCTCCCATTTAAAATAGCCTGAAACAAATTCCGCTACCTTTTTTTTATTCGTTCTTGGGATGTGGGCGTCGCTGGCTGGGCCAGCTATTTTTGCCCATCCCAAATTGGCCTTGAACTGAATGGCTTGTTAAGCCATCCCAGAGGGGGGTAGTTAAGAGTCGACCGCATCACTGTTTGGTCTAGAGTCACACGTAGGCCAGATCAGGTAAGGATGATAGATTTCCTGCCCTGAAGGACATTAGTGAACAAGATGGGTTCCGCCAGTCAGATTCCACTTGTGGATCCGTGTCCAGTCCTGGGCTCTCTGAATCCCCAGGTAGCTGAATTTGTTTTGTGCTATTTTGAATCGTGGTATACCTTCCAGCTCTGCCCCTCCCCTGTTCGGGTTCACTGGAAATGCCTCACTTTTGCGCAGGTTGAGTTTGAAGTCCGAGAAGGCCCCAAACTCTTCCATGAGCTTCATGATTTCCTTCCAAGCCGTTCTGCAGGTCCGAGATGTAGAGGAGCAGGTCATCCGCATAGGGTGAGACTGCTCTCTGCATCCTCTTCGAATACCCTTCCAACTCTTGCATCTCGCAGGGCAATCGGAAGGGGTTCAATTGCACGGTAGCACAGTGGTTAGCATTATTGCTTCACAGCGCCAGTGTCCCAGGTTTGATTCCCGGCTGGGGTCATTGTCTGTGCGGAGTCTGCATGCTCTCCGTGTGTCTGCGTGGGTTTCCTCCAGGTGCTCCGGTTTCCTCCCACAAGTCCGAAAGACGTGCTGTTAGGTAATTTTGACATTCTGAATTCTCCCTCAGTGTATCCAAACAGGCGCCGTAATGTGGCGACTCGGGGCTTTTCACAGTAACTACATTGCAGTGTTAATGTATGCCTACTTGTGACAATAAAGATCAGTTAAAAAGTAAATTGCCAGGGTGAACAGGAGCGGGGACAGCAGGCATCCCTGCCTGATGCCTCTGTGCAACTGGAAGTATTCAAAGCTGATGGTATTGGTCCGAACACTCACCTTGGGGGCGGAGGAGGGTTGATGACGGGAGTTGCCCGAGGGCGGGCCAGGGGAGGTGCAGCCTAGGAGAGGTTCGGTTATGGTTGATCAGCCGGGGGTGGCGGGCTGGTCACGTGGAACATTCGCCACCGACCAGGCTGGTCACGTGGAACATTCGGGGACTGAATTAGCCAGTCAAAAGGGCCCGTGTATTTGCACACTGAGGCAACTGAAGGCGGACGTGGCCATGTTGCAGGAGACACATCTGAAGGTGGGGGACCAGATTAGGTTAAGGAAGGGATGGGTTGGACAGGTGTTCCATTCGGGGTTAGACTTTAACTTTAAAACGAGTCGGTGGCGATCTTGGTTAATTTGCGGATGGCATTTGAGGTGGGGAATGTAGAAGAGGACGCGGGGGGTAGATATGTTATGGTTAGTGGGAAGCTGGAGAAAATGGCCGTGGTATTGGTAAATATATATGCCCCAAACAGGGATTGTGTTGAGATTGTTAGACGGGTACTGGGGATGGTCCTGGACCTAGATTCACACTGAGTGATTATGGGGGGAGATTTCAATATGGTCCTGGATCCAAAGCTTGACAGGTCAAGTTCTAGGTCTGGGAAGGTATCAGCTATGGCAAACAAGCTTCAGGGGTTCATTGAGCGCATGGGGGTGGGGGTCAATCCATGGAGATTTGGGAGGCTGAGGAGTAAGAAGTTTTCATTCTACTCCCATGTGCATGAGGTGTATTCCCGGATAGACTTATTTGTGATGGACAAAACACTGCTGCTGAGATGCTGAACATTCCGCAATTGTGGTGTCAGGCCATGCCTCGCACTGGATGGACTTGCAAGTTAGCAAGGGAAGCCCAGCGCCCGCAATGGAGATTGGATGTGGGGCTGTTAGCGGAGGAGGTGTGTGAGCAGATGAGGGAGGCCATTCAGGGATATATAAAGATCCATGACACAGGTAAGGTTTTGGTGGGGGGGGGGGGGGGGGGTTTGGGAGGCACTGAAGGTGGTTATTAGGGGGGAATTCATCTCAATTCGGGCCCATAAGGAGACGGCTGAGAGGGTGGAGTTGGGCAGATTGGTAGGTAAAATTGTACAGGTGGACAGGAGGGATGTGGAGGGGCGCGAGGTCAAGGTGGTGGTGGCCATGGATGCAGAAAAGCCCTTTGATCGGGTGGAGTGGAAGTACTTGTGGGAAGGTTTGGGTTTGGGCAGGGATTTGTGGATTGGGTCTGGTTGCTATATCAGGCACCGGTGGCGAATGTAAGGACCAACCGGGTTCGATAAGAATATTTTAGTCTGTGCCAGGGGACGAGACTACTGTTTGCCCTGCCCGTAGAACCTTTGGCAATGGCCTTGAGAGCATCGAACATTTGGCGGGGGATAGTGAGAAGGGGATGGAACATAGGGTCTCGCTCTATGCGGACGATTTGCTCCTTTTTTTAAACAGACCCGTTGGGGGGAATTGCAGGAATTATGGGGATACTGGAGGAATTTGGTCAGTTATCAGGTTACAAACTGAATATGGAGAAGAGTTGAGGTTTTTGCGATCCAGGCAAGGGGGCAGGAGAGGAGACTGAGGGAATGCTGTTCAAGGTGGTGGGAGGGAGTTTTACGTACCTCGGGATTCAAGTGGCAAGGGACTGGGGTCAGCTTCCTAAACAAAATTTGGGCAGGTTGATTGAGCAAATGAAAGGGGACTTCCGTAGGTGGAACGTGCTCCTGCTGTCATTGGCAGTGTGGGTACACTGTGAAAATGACAGTCTTCCCGAGATTGCTGTTCGTGTTTCAGTGTCTTCCTATCTTCATCCGCAAAACATTTTTTAGAAAGATGAACGCGGCGATCTCGGATTTTATATGGGCCGGTAATGCCCCGAGGGTGAAGAAGGTCCTTCTTGAACGCGAGCACAGGGAGGGGGGCTTGCTCTTCCGAACTTTATTAATTACTACTGGGCGGCTAATATATCGATGGTTAGGAAATGAGTAGTGGGGGAGGGGTCGGTGTGGGAGCGAGTGGAGGCGGCATCTTGCAAGGGCATGAATCTGAAGGCTTTGTTAACGGCATCTCTGCCATTCTCCCCGGCTTGATATTCCACAAGCCCAGTGGTAGTGGCAGCCCTGAGAGTGTGGGGGCAATGGAAGCAGCACTTGAGACTGGAGGGGGCGTCGGTGTGGTCACCGATCTGTGACAATCACCGGTTCGCCTCCGGGGGGGCTTCAGGAGGTGGCAGCAGGCAGGGATTGAGAGATTTTGGACCTCTTCATTGAGGAGGGTTTCCCAGAGCCTGAAGGAGCTAGAGGAGGAGTTTGAGTTACTGGGTGGGAAAGAGTTCCGATACCTGCAGGTATGGGATTTTGTCCGGAGGCAGGTCCCGAGCTTTCCTCGCCTCCCCACTATGTGATGTCTAAAACAGGGGTTGGGGAGGGGAGGGTCTCGGAAATATGCAAGGACTGATAGAGTTGGACGGGGTCCCAATTGGGGAGGTGAAGGGGAAGTGGGAGGAAGAGCTGGGAGGGGAGTTGGAAGTCGGGTTATGGGAAAAGGCCCCGAGGAGAGTCAATGCATCCTCGTCATGAGCCAGGCTCAGCCTGATCCAGTGTAAGCTGGTCCACTGGGCTCATATGACTGTGGCCCGGATGAGTAGGTTTTCGAGGAGGTGGAGGACAGGTGTGGATGGTGTTGGGGGGAGCCCTGTGAACCAGGCACATATGTTTTGGGTGTGTCCGAGGCTGAGGGGATTCTGGAAGGTATTTTCAGATGTCATGTCAGAGGTCCTGGAAGGAAGGGTGACTTCGAGTCTAGAGCTGGTAATATTTGGGGTGTCGGAAGATCCGGGAGGCCGGGGGGGGGGGGGGGGGGGGGGGGGGGTGGAGGCCGACGGTTTGGCCTTTGTCTCCCTGGTAGCTCAGAGACGGATTTTGCTAGGATGGAGGGACTTGGAGCCTCCAAAGTCGGGGGTTTGGGTACGTGACATGGCAGAGTTTCTTAGTCTCGAGAAAATTAAGTCCGCCTTAAGGGGTTCTGTACAGGGTTCGCTCGGAGGTAGAACATAGAACATACAGTGCAGAAGGCCATTCGGCCCATCGAGTCTGCACCGACCCACTTAAGCCCTCACTTCCACCCTATCCCCGTAACCCAATAACCCCTCCCATCCTTTTTGGTCACTAAGGGCAATTTATCATGGCCAATCCACCTAACCGGCACGTCTTTGGACTGTGGGAGGAAACCGGAGCACCCGGAGGAAACCCACGCAGACACGGGTAGAACGTGCAAACTCCGCACAGAAAGTGACCCAGCGGGGAATTGAACCTGGGACCCTGGCGCTGTGAAGCTAAAGTGCTATCCACTTGTGCTACCGTGCTGCCTTCATCGACTTCTTCAAGGAAAAGTGACCGTCGGGAGGGGGGAATGGAAGTGACGAATAAGAGCAGGGAATCTAATGTATGGGTAGTTAGTAGTTAGGGTTTAGGGCTGGAGGAAGTTGGGTATTTTGTTGTGAGGTTTTTGTGTGCTGTTTTAAAATGTGAAAATGTTAAAATTATAAATGCCTCAATAAAATATTTTCTACGAAAAACGTTTTAATCAACTTTTGTTCGTTGCATATCTTAATATCAGAATCTATACTCATATTTCTGTGTGCTTTAGCCTTTATTTTTATGTTGCCCTTATTTTTTTTGTTAATGGCTGCTTTTTTGCCTCGTAGAGCTCTTGTCCTTTAGGGGTATCAACTAGTCCTGTAACATTACATTACTTGTGAACACCTCCTCTGTTTTTTATTCATCCATTAATACATCTGTTTGTAGTTCACTGCGGACAGTGCCTGTCTCGGCACAATGAAGTCAGAATTACCTAAACCTAGAATTTTGGATTCTACAACTGTAGCATAGATCACCTTGATCAATCCAAATAAATAGAAATATCTAGGGTTGTTTTGGTTTTTAAATGTTCAGTATGATGCGTTTATCACACATTCGACTGTGAAGGTAATTGTTCCAAAGAAAATTTCTTCACGTTTCCAACTGCAAGGGGGCAAGCTAAGCTAAAAAACAATATTCAGATCAAATGCTATTGATCATAAATACATCCACTAACTAGTTGTAAATCATATACGTTATGATCTTTAGCCAGATTCCAAATTGTTGGTGAGACCCAGGTCAGGACCAATAACGCTTTGTTTAAAGTAAACAGCTTGAGATTCAAGACACATACTAAGTAAAGAATGCCGCAGGATTCCACAGGTTTGGAACAATCAAAAAAATGCTTTACTATGCAAGTTCAGGAAGATTAAATATTTTATATTATCTATCTTATACTCTTAACATTTAGGGTAAGTATGAGGTACATGTGAATTAACAGGCAAACTGTGGTTGAACACACCCCATGACAGAATATATGCCAAATGCGACCAAAACACATTCCATGGATGCCTCAACAACCTGCCCAGACGTCAGTCACACTGAGTAAACCAATCTCACTGAAACTGATAGTAAATTTAACAAATAATAAATTGTCCAATCCGGTGTAATGGTTATTTTAAGTGCAATTCTCATCATTCTCCATTTTGCAATGTTTTCAAAAACAAGTTATTTGAATACTCTTAGCAATTGTTACATTTATAATCTAAATATCAACCTATGAAGGTCAGTTACTTCTTCTAGACTTAACCGCGAAGAGCATAAGGATAATCTACAACATTCCTTAAATTTATATAAATATAAAAAGCACATTTGAACATTCTAATAAACAAAGTGTGGAAATCGCTAGTCACCTATGTTTACACAATGAATTTCCTAATACATAATTATTGGGAAACAATCTGAAAAAAAAATCACTGGATATACTGCACATAGTTTTATCTTCATCGGGTTCATACAAGCAAGTATTATATTTGACTAGAAATTGTCTGATAAGTTAACAGTTAACAGCATAATGCAGAGTTGTCCAGAATATTTCTAAGTAACTAAATAGATGGGTTTAGCTGACATTCACGATGCATAACCTGGGATAAGTTGGTTACATTCTTGAGACCTACATTCAAAAGACACACAACAAAATCTAATCGACATGAACATTCTAATATTATTCAGTTAACAGTAAGTAAAACACTTATGTTTTTTATGCCTACAATAGCTTAGACTGCCTCCCTAAAACTGAACCAACAAATCCAGAAAGCATGTCTAGGAAAAGGATGCACAGCACCACTGTTAAGCCATGGTCACTTTTTATTGATAGTGTCAGGTGAAATTAATTGGTCTACATCATCACTTTGTGAAATCTATGAAATGGTGCCAAGTAGACCACAGAACAGTTTAAAATATTACAGTTGACAGTAGTTTTGTGTCACATTTTCTTTTTGTTTGGTGGAACGTAAAACTGCAATGCACATGAAAACTGTTACCTTAACAACAGTAATTTTCAAGTCCAGCAATTCTTCACATAGCTAAGCTTACCTATCTGCTTTGTAATGGAACACAGTTTTCGTACCCCTGCCCCATCAAGAAAAATAAACCATAACTGACTAACACTAATACGTGCCTGCAAAACATAGATTGCACAATCATAATTCTTTAATATTCAACTCTCCACCATAAAGACAAGGGGATACCAAATTGGAAACTTGTTTTCCCCTGTTCAGGATGGTTACCTGACCAGTAAAATCCTGGTAATTTTACCCTCAAATGTTCTGATTAAATGGTCACAGATAAAATGACCTCACATAGACTGCCTTGACTTCTATGGGTCCATCGTAAAGGGAGTCATCTGGTGTAATTTTACCTTAAATTACCTTTTTAAAAATGGACTTGTTGGGTCACAGGTGCTTGGCACCCATCAATAACTCACACAAGTGACAACTCTTCATTTACAAGCCTTTTCCATAAGTATTCACAATAATTGATCCTTGTGGAGCATCACAACTGAGCCTGACCCTACTTGGGACCTTTTTTATTTAGCAATTCAATGTCTAAATCCATTGAGCCATTAGGGATCTAAGTGGAAAAAGTGGAAATATTATCCACTAATCTCAATTTTTTCATTTTAATTCTTTGATTTATTCTTTTAAGTAATGTTGTATACCCAGTTTCTATAGTGCCCAGGATTCCAGGCATCTTTTCATCAGATTACAGAACACACAGTGCAAAGAAAGAGTTACAAAATGGCCGACAATGTGCTCCATTACTTATTGCTATACATGGCATCCAAAGTAAACCTTTTAACTTAGAATAGAACAATAATCAAAACAAATTTCTGATGTTCACAGAATCATCAATACAGAAGTTCTACCAATCATTAACAATTGTGCAGGATTTTTTTTGATAAAACTGAGGCACTAACAGTAAAACAAGCAACACAAGTGCAAATAGTAATTGTATGATTGACATGCTCGTGAAGTCTACTCAACA
Organism: Scyliorhinus canicula; assembly: GCF_902713615.1. Taxonomy (NCBI): domain Eukaryota; kingdom Metazoa; phylum Chordata; class Chondrichthyes; order Carcharhiniformes; family Scyliorhinidae; genus Scyliorhinus; species Scyliorhinus canicula. The sequence goes on from NC_052147.1 coordinate 233,517,739, forward strand.
ATTTGTGCCAGTCAGTACCATTTATATATGTTCAAAATCATTGAGCTTATTCAGGGAATCACAGAAGATTTAGCTAATTTACCATGGAGTACTGTAGAGGTAGTTCAGTTTTGTTCAATACACAAAGTATAGTATTAGCACCCATGTCATTCGACATAGCCATGGTTTCTTGGAGTGTTTAATCAACTGAGATTAAAAGTCGCAATCATGCCTTGTACCTACCAAGAAAATAGAATTCAGTCCTTTTGGTAAAGCACCTGGTAGATTTCTTCGAAAAGTGTTGCTTTGCTCTGGCAGTGTTCAAACTGGACCACTTTAAGATCCTTTGATAAGAGAGTGCATTGAAGTTAATTCCACACACAAAGGAAAAAGCCAACGACCAGAGGGAGGAAGTTAGCCACTAGTAACCAAAGAGTAACTACCAGTCCTGATGAGCTGGAGCAGGGATCTAGAGTTAATGAAAAAAAAATTAACAAAATCTCTAAATTACTGAAATAATTTAGATTTTCTGGACCACAGAATATATCCATTTGTTTTATTATGTTATATGAAGATTCAACCATTATCATAACAATGGGCGGATTCTCCGGTCTGCCAGCTGCGTATTTCTCAGCCGCCTCTCACTGGGATTTCTCATTGTAATCACCCCATGCTGCCGCGAAACCCGGTGGTGGGGATGCGCTGTCGATGGGAAAATTTAATCGCAACGACTGGAGAATTCCAGCCAATATCACTGTTAGAAGGCCATGCTGCCAGTGGACATTTATTTTTCTTGATAGGATAAATATCAAGATGCACACCTTTATGTATAGCAAGATCAAAACGTACAATATAGCTCCTGGGAAATCTTGCAGGTGGTCAGACAAAGTGGAGCCTATGAATTTGAGATAGGGGTCTCACACATGACGGAACGTATCAGACTTAGAACGGACCACAGATGTCAGGAATTCCGTAGGGATAGACTCCATGACTATTTTATGCCAGTTTTGAATTGAAAGTTACGGTGGACATTTTTAATGAAGTACTACATAGAATTTTTCTTCATCACTGAACCAAAACATTTCCTTTGGAAGTTAACAACATAAGCTGAATGTTTAAATATTTTATTTGGAAGTCTGAGAACACAAACTAGCTGAAAACGTTTTAGAAATGTGGAAAAATGTACGCTTTTGGTCAATCATTCAAGATGTTCACTTTAGAAAGAGTTTTGTTAAAAGACCATTGCTGGAAAAGCATTAATCAGCTTCCACTTTTAAATGTACATGTATACTTTGTAGTTTTGTACAAGTATACTTGTAGTGCAGAACTTAAGTTCCACTGAAAAAGGGGATATGCTGTCAAAGCTTTTCATCTTTCATTCATTGGGACAAACAAAAGAATACCAAATTTCTAAGGAGGCAATCATTTATTTAACAATTTCAGATCATCAGTCAGGCTCACAATGTGGCACACTTCAAAAATTTGTTCATGGGACGTGGCCGTTTCTGGCTGCGCCTGCATATATTGCTCATCTCTGAGGGAAATTAGAAGTCAACCATGTTGCAGTGGATCCGGAGTCACATGTAGGCGAGGCCAGGGAAGGCAACAGATTTCCTTCCCTAAAGGACACTACTGAACCAGATGGATTTTTACAATAATTGACAATGTTGTCATGGTCGCCATTAGACCTTTAATTACAGATTTTTATTTATCATCATCTGCCCTGATGGAATACGAACCCTGAACATGACCCTGGGTCTATGGAATACTTGTCCCATGACAATACCATGACACGGAGATGCAGTTCAAAATGGTGGGAAGGGGTTTTAGCTATCTGGGGATTCAGGTGGCAAGGGTCTGGGGTCAGCTTCATAAACTAAATTTGGGCAGGGTGATTGAGCAAATAAAAGGGGACTTCCGTAGGTGGGACGTGCTCCGATTGACATTAGAACATAGAAAAATACAACACAGAACAGGCCCTTTGGCCCACGATGTTGTGCCAAACTTTTGTCCCAGATTAAGAACAAATTAATCTACACCCCATCATTCTACTGTAATCCATGTACCTATCCAATAGCCGCTTGAAGGTCCCTAATGTTTCCGACTCATCTACTTCCACAGGCTGTGCATTCCATGCCCCGACTCTCTGGGTAAAGAACCTATCTCTGATATCCCCCCTATATCTTCCACCATTCACCTTAAATTTATGTCGCCTTGTAATGATTTGTTCCACCCGGGGAAAACGTCTCTGACTGTCTACTCTATCTATTCCCCTGATCATCTTATAAATCTCTATCAAGTCGCCCCTCATCCTTCTCCGTTCTAATGAGAACAGGCCGAGCACTCTCAATCTTTCCTTGTAAGACCTACTCTCCATTCCAGGCAACATCCTGGTAAATCTCCTTTGCACCTTTTCCAAAGCTTCCATATCCTTCCTAAAATGAGGCGACCAGAACTGCACACAGTACTCCAAATGTGGCCATACCAAGGTTTTGTACAGCTGCATCATCACCTCACGGCTCTTAAATTCAATCCCTCTGCTGATGAACGCTAGCACACCATAGGCCTTCTTCACAGCTCTATCCACTTGAGTAACAACTTTAAAAGATCTATGAACATAGACCCCAAGATCTCTCTGCTCCTCCACATTGCCAAGAACCCGACCGTTAACCCTGTATTCCACATTCATATTTGTCCTTCCAAATGGACAACCTCACACTTTTCAGGGTTAAACTCCATCTGCCACTTCTCAGCCCAGCCCTCCATTCTATCTATGTCTCTTTGTAGCCGACAACAGCCCTCCTCACTATCCACAACTCCACCAATCTTCGTATCGTCTTCAAATTTACTGACCCACCCTTCAACTTCCTCATCCAAGTCATTAATGAAAATCACAAACAGCAGAGGACCCAGAACTGATCCCTACGGTACGCCACTGGTAACTGGACTCCAGGCTGAATATCTGCCATCCACCACCACTCCCTGACTTCTATCGGTTAGCCAGTTCGTTATCCAACTGGCCAAATTTCCCACTATCCCATGCCTCCTTACTTTCTGCATAAGCCTACCATGGGGAACCTTATCAAATGCCATACTAAAATCCATGTACACCACATCCACTGCTTTACCTTCATCCACGTGCTTGGTCACCTCCTCAAAGAATTCAATAAGAGATGTGAGGCAAGACCTACCCCTCACAAATCCATGCTGACTATCCCTAATCAAGCAGTGTCTTTCAAGATGCTCAGAAATCCTATCCCTCAGTACCCTTTCCATTACTTTGCCTACCACCGAAGTAAGACTAACTGGCCTGTAATTCCCAGGGTTATCACTATTCCCTTTTTTGAACAGGGGCACGACATTCGCCACTCTCCAATCCCCTGGTACCACCCCTGTTGACAGTGAGGACTAAAAGATCATTGCCAACGGCTCTGCAATTTCATCTCTTGCTTCCCATAGAATCCTTGGATATATCCCATCAGGTCCGGAGGACTTGTCTATCCTCAAGCTTTTTCAAAATGCCCAACAATTATCGCCTCGAGCTTACCAGTCTGTTTCACACTGTCCTCTCCAACAATATGGCCCCTCATTCGTAAATACTGAAGAAAAGTACTCGTTCAAGATCTCTCCTATCTCTTCTGACTCAATACACAATCTCCCACTACTGTCCTTGATTGGACCCACCCTCGCTCTAGTCAATCTCATATTTCTCACATATGTGTAAAATGCCTTGGGCTTTTCCTTGATTCTACCCGCCAAAGATTTTTCATGCCCTCTCTTAGCTCTCCTAATCCCTTTCTTCAGTTACCTCCTGGCTATCTTGTCTGAACCTTGTTTCCTCAGCCTTACATAAGTATCCTTCTTCCTCTTAACAAGACATTCAACCTCTCTTGTCAACCATGGTTCCCTCACTCTACCTGACAGGGACATACATATCAAGGACACGTAGGGCGCGATTCTCCGCTCCCCACGCCGGGTGGGAGAATCGCAGGAGGGTGGGGCAACTCACGACACAGGTTTTTCACGGCGACCGGCGATTCTCCAACCCGGATGGGCCGAGCGGCCTGCCGTTCACAACCGGTTCACGACGGCGGCAACCACACCTCGTCGCTGCCGTCGTGAACATGGCGCCAAACGCTGGTTTGACGCTTGTGGGGGGCGGAGAGAGGAGTGAGCACCACGGCCGTGCTCGGGAGGGGACTGGCCCGCGATCGGTGCCCACCGATCGTCGGGCCGGCGTCTCAAAGAGACGCACTCTTTCCCTCCGCCGCCCCGCAAGATCAAGCCGCCACGTCTTGCGGGGCGGCGGTGGGGAAGACATGCGCATGCGCGGCTGACGTCATTAGGCGTGCCAGCCGCGTCATTCTCGGCGCGCCGGGCCTTGACGCCAGCGACAAGGCCCGGGGCCGAGAATAACGGAGCGCCGCTCCTAGCCCCCCGGGTGGGGGTGAATAAGGTGAGAGGAGTGGCCTCCGAAGCCGTCGTGAAACACGGCCGAGTTCACGACGGCCTTCTCGATTTTCCACGGGAGCGGAGAATTCCGCCCATAGTATCTGTTCCTTGAACAAGTTCCACGTTTCAATTGTGTCCGTCCCTGACAGCCTATGTTCCCAACTTATGCACTTCAGTTCTTGTCTGACAGCATTGTATTCACCCTTCCCCCAATTGTAAACCTTGCCCTGTTGCACGCACCTATCCCTCTCCGTAACTAAAGTGAAAGTCACAGAATTGTGGTCACTACCTCCAAAATGCTCCCCCACTAACAAATCTATCACTTGCCCTGGTTCATTACCAAGTACCAAATCCAATATGGCCTCCCTTTTGGTCGGACAATCTACATACTGTGTTAGAAAAGCTTCCTGGACACACTGCAAAAACACCACCCCATCCAAACTATTTGATCTAAAGAGTTTCCACTCAATATTTGGGAAGTTCAAGTCACCCATGACTACTACCCTGTGACTTCCGCACCTTTCCAAAATCTGTTTCCCAATCTGTTCCTCCACATCTCTGCTTTACTGGGGGGCCTATAGAAAATTCCCAACAAGGTGACTGCTCCTTTCCTATTTCTGACTTAAACCCATACTACCTCAGTAGGCAGATCCTCCTCGAACTGCCTTTCTGCAGCTGTTATACTATCTCTAATTAATAATGCAACCCCCCACCTCTTTTACCACCCTCCCTAATCTTATTGAAACATCAATAACCAGGAACCTCTAACAACCATTCCTGCCCCTCTTCTATTCAAGTATCCGTGATGGCCACCACATCGTAGTCCTAAGTACCGATCCATGCCTTAAGTTCACACACCTTATTCCTGATGTTTCTTGCGTTGAAGTATACAGACCTCAATCCATCTCCATGCCTGCAAGTACTCTCCTTTGTCAGCGTTACCTTCCCCACTGCCTCACTACACGCTTTGATGTCCTGAACATCGGCTACCTTAGTTGCTGGACTACAAATCCGGTTCCCATTCCTCTGTCAAATTAGTTTAAACCCTCCCTAAGAGTACTAGAAAACCTCCCTCCCAGGATATTGGTGCACCTCTGGTTCAGATGCAACCCGTCCTGCTTGTACAGGTCCCACCCGTCCCCATAATCCGCTCCAATTATCCAAAACCTGAAGCCCACCCTCCAACACCATTCCTGCAGCCATGTATTCAACTGCACTCTCTCCCTATTCCTAGCCTTGCTATCACGTGGCACCGGCAACAAACCAGAGATGACAACTCTGTCTGTCCTGGCTTCTAACTTCCAGCCTAACTCCCTAAACTCGTTTTTACATCCACACCCCTTTTCCTACCTACGTCGTTGGTACCATGTGCACCACGACTTCTGGTTGCTCCCCCTCCCCCTTAAGGATGCTGAAGACATGATCCGAGACATCCCTGGCCCTGGCACCCGGGAGGCAACTTATCTTCCAGGAGTCTCGCTCGCGACCACAGAATCTCCTATCTATTCGCCTAACCATTGAGTCTCCTATCACTATTGTCGGGGAGGATACAGACTGTGAAAATGACAGTCCTCCCAAGATTGCTGTTTGCATTTCAGTGTCTCCCAATCTTTATCACAAAAGCATTTTTAGGAAAATGAACGTGGCGATTGCGGGTTTTATATGGGCTGGAAAAGCCGAGAGGGTGAAGAAGGTCCTTCTTGAGCGGAGGCATAGGGAGGGAGGCTTGACCCTTCCGAACTTTATTAATTACTACTGAGCAGCTAATATTTCGATGGTTAGGAAGTGGGTAGTGGGGGAGGGTCAGTGTGGGAGCAGGTAGAGGCAGCATCGTGTAAGGGCACGTGTCTGGAGGCTCTGTTAACGGCACCTCTGCCGTTCTCGCCACTCATTACTCAACAAGCTCAGTAGTAGTGGCAGCCCTGAGAATGTGGGGGCAATGGAGGCAGCATACGAGACTGGAGGAGGCGTCAGTGTGGTCACCGATCTGTAATAATCACCGGTTCGCTCCGGGGGTTTGGATGAGGGTTTAGGAGGTGGCAACGGGCAGGGATTGAGAGATTTGGGGACCTTCTCATTGAGGAGGGTTTCCCCAAGCCTGGAGGAGCTAGAGGAGGAATTTGAGTTACCGGGTGGGAATGGATTCCGGTACCTGCAGGTACGGGACTTTGTCCGGATGCAAGTTCCAAGCTTCTCTCGCCTCCATCTACAGGATAAGGTGATGTCAAAAATAGGGGTTGGGGAGGGGAGGGTCTCGGAAATATATAAGGAATTGATGGAGTGGCAAGGGATCCCAATCGAGGAGGTGAAGAGGAAGTGGGAAGACGGGTTGGGTTGGGTTGGGGGAGGGGGGGGGGGGGTGCAGGGAGTTGGATTATGGGAGAAGGCCCTGAAAAGAATAAATGCATCCTCGTCGTGTGCCAGGCTTAGTCTGATCCAGTTCAAAGTGGTCCACAGGGCTCATATGACTGTGGCCCGGATGTGTAGGTTTTTTGAGGAGGTGGAGGACAGGTGTGGGGGAAGTCAGGCAACTCATGAACTTTTTGGGCGTGTCCGAAACTGAGGGGATTTTGGAAGGGATTCGCAGATGTCCTGGAAGGGAGGGTGACTCCGGGTCCAGGGGTGGCAATATTTGGAGTGTCAGAAGGTCCGGGAGCCCAGGCGGGGAGAAAGGCTGACGTTTTGCCTCCCTGGTGGCCCGGAGACAGGATGGAGGGACTCGGAGCCTCCAAAGTCGGGGGTGTGGGTCACTGACATAGCATAGTTTCTCAGGCTAGAGTAGATCAAGTTCGCCTTTTTTTTGCGTGCGTCAGACCGTTATGTTCTTTAGAATGTTAATATGTTAAAATTGTAAATGCCTCAAACCTCAAGCATGGCAAAGGAACTCAGTCATTTTATGGAGCAGATGGGAGCGGTGGACCCCTGGACCCCTGGACACCCACCCAGGGGAGAAGGAATTCTCCTTCTTCTCCCCTGTACACAACGTATACACCAGAATTCTTTGTGGTGGGGAAAAGGGTGCTTCTGGGGACAGACAAAGTAGAATACTCTGCAATTGTGATATCAGACCATGCTCCACACTACATGGACGTGAGGTTGGCGATGGGCAGGGCCCAACGCCCCACATGGAGGTTGGACGTTGCCCTACTAGCTGACAAGGCCTTCAATGAAAGGATATCGCGGGCCATAGCAGAGTACACACGAACAACTAGAACGGGGAGGTCACACCCTCCATGTTCTGGGAAGCGCTAAAGGCCGTACTAAGAGGGGAAATCATCGCTTTCAAAGCGCAAAGAGATAGGGAGGAAAGGGCGGCTAGCCAGCAGCTGGTCGACTCCATACTGGAGGTGGACCGTAAATACTCCGAGGCCCCGACCGTAGAGCTCCTGGCAGAGAGGAAAGAGCTACAAAGGAACTTTGATCTGCTCTCCACCAGGAAAGCAATGCACCAACTCCGCCAGGCACGCGGGACCCTATATGAACACGGAGACAAAGCCAGCCACCTGTTGGCACACCAGCTGAGAAAGCAGTCAGCCACCAGAGAAATTGCACAAATCAGGGATACCAGAGGCACGCTAGAAACAGAACAGAAAAGATCAACAAAACCTTCAAGGCCTTCTACCAGGGGCTGTACACCTCAGAGCCCCCAGTGGCGGAGTCCGGGATGAAACGGTTCCTTGATGGACTGGACATTACAGTCGTGGGGGAGGGCAGAAAACGGGGCTTGGAAGCACCACTAGCGCTGGGAGAGATCATGGACAGCATTAGCTCCATGCAGGCAGGGAAGGCGCCAGGACCAGATAGGTTCCCAGCGGACTTCTACAAAAAATTGCAACAGCACTGGCCCCGCACCTGTGGGAGATGTGGTCGCAGAGGACCAGACGAGTTTTGTCAAAGGTAGACAGCTTACCTCGAACATCAGGCGCCAGCTGAACGTGATAATGACCCACTCCGGGGTGATCGTCTCCCTAGTCGCAGAAAAGGCCTACGACAGAGTCGAATTGAAATATCTCATAGAGGTACTGGAGCGGTTTGGGCTTAGAACAGGGTTCACCTTCTGGGTAAAGTTCCTATACAACGCTCCCATAGCGAGCGTATGGACCAACAATACCAACTCCCGATACTTCCAGCTGCACAGGGGCATCAGACAAGGATGCCCACTGTCCCCGCTGCTGTTCGTTCTAGTGATCGAACCACTAGCAATAGTGCTCAGAGCAGCAAAAAGCTGGAGGGAGATCCGAAGGGGAGGCAGAGAGCACAGAATCGCACTCTATGCAGATAACCAGCTCCTCAACATTTTGGACCCACAGAGCAACATGGACGGAATCATCGCGCTCCTGAAAGAGTTTGGTGCCTTCTCGGGCTACAAATTCAACATGAGCAAAAGCGAGATCTTCCCAGTACACCCACAAGGAAAGGGGGGCAGCACTAACAGGACTGCCGTTTAAACAAGCCCGACACACATTCCGCTACCTGGGGATCCAAATAGCTCATGACTAGAAAGGGATCCACAAATGGTACCTCACCAGTCTGACAGAGGAAGTAAAAAAGGACCGGCAAAGATGGAGCACACTCCCACTCTCCCTCACGGGGGAAGAGTCCAGACGATGAAAATGAACGTACTGCCCAGGTACCTCTTTCTACTTAGATCCATTCCGATATACATCCCCAAGGCCTTTTTCAAAGCGCTGGCCAAACTAATCATGGCGTTTGTATGGGGGGGAATGCTATGATCCCGAAGAGGGTCCTACAAGAAACAAAATCTCCGGGGGGTTGGGGGGGCTAGCCCTCCCGAATCTACAATTCTACCACTGGGCGGCGACGGCAGAGCGAATAAGGGGATGGATCAAGGAGCCAGAAGCCGAGTGGGTGCACGCGGAAGAAGCCTCCTGCATGGGGACCTCCCTCCGGGCCCTCGCCACGGCAGCACTCCCATCCCCACCCAAAAAACACTCCAGTAGACCGGTGGTGATAGCCACCCTCCAATCCTGGAACAAACTATGGCAGCAATTTGACCTTGACTGACGCCACCTTCAAAAGGTGGGGGCAGGACGGAGGGACACTGACAGTCAGGGACCTATACACGGACGGCAGGTTCGCAACACAGAGAAATTCCAGCTAGCCAGGGGGAATGAGCTAAGGTATATACAGCTCAAAAACTTCCTACGAAAGGAGACAAGGACGTACCCACAACCGCCACGACAGACACTACTGGAAGAACTACTGGACGCAAGCATACTAGATAAAGGAAACTGTAGTGACATGTATGACTGACTGATAGAAAGGGCCGACACCGTACTGGACGCACCAAGAAAGAAATTGGTGGAGGGCCTGGGGATTGAGATATGGTGTGGACTCTGGAGCGAAGCACTGCATAGGGTCAACTCCACCTCCACGTGCGCAAGGCTCAGCCTGACGCAGCTAAAAGTGGTACATAGAGCCCACTTAACAAAAACCCGTATGAGTAGGTTCTTCCCAGAGGTGGAGGATAGATGTGAACGGTGCCAAGGAGGCCTGGCCAACCACGCCCACATGTTCTGGTCTTGCCCCAGACTTGCGGGGTACTGGACAGCCTTCTTCGAGGCAATGTCCAAAGTGGTGGGGATGAGGGTGGAGCCATGCCCGAAAGTGGCGGTCTTCGGAGTTTTGGACCAGCCAGATCTATTCCTAGGGAGGAGGGCGGACGCCCTTGCCTTTGCCTCCCTGATCGCCCGCCGTAGAATCCTATTTGGCTGGCGGTCAGCAGCACCACCCAAAGCTGCAGGCTGGCTGTCCGACCTCTCGGAATCTCTCCAAATGGAGAAAATCAAATTCGCCATCCGAGGGTCAGACGACGGCTTCCACAGAACGTGGGAGCCATTCACACAATTGTTCCGGGACCTGTTTGTGGGAAACGAACAAGTGGAAGAATAGCCAGGTAGCCAAGAATCAGGGGAAAGTAGCCAAAGCATGAGAGGGAGAGATAGACCGGGAGAGGTGGGGAGGGACAGCTAAACCTAAGAGGAAAGAAAGGCGAACCACAGGGGGGGGGGGGGGGGGGGGGGGTGTGGAGAGAGAGAGAGAGAGAGAGAGAGAGAGAGAGAGAGAGAGAGAGAGAGAGAGGAAAGAAAGGCGAACCACAGGGGGGGGGGGGGGGGTGGAGAGAGAGAGAGAGAGAGAGAGACAGGGACAAGAGAGGAGAACCAGGGAGGTGGGAGGGAGGCAGGGAAATGATAGCCGGAAGGAAGGCACGGGATACAATAACGAACATGGCATCACCAGGAGTGGGGAACGAGGAGAATAAAGACAAAAGATGGGAGGAATGGCAGAAGCGGAGGTGAGCGCAAGACGGCAGCGAGATCCGTCCGGGAGAAGCAAGCGACAACACCAATATCAAACCCATTCGAGTATTGCCCACTGTAATTGTTTCTCCGGCACCCGAATGTATATTTACCTCCCCAGTCTCCACCCCCACCCTCCCGCCCCCCCCCCAAACAGTCGCCTACTTATGTGTTGTAAATAATTTTGCCAGGTGTACAGAGTTGCTGCTGTTGAGCTGATGCACAATACCCTACCAGTTATTTTATTTTTTATTGTAATTTTTTTATTATTCACTATTTTCTTTTATTTGGTATGTTGGGGTGTGCCCTTCTCTTCTATATATGTTTCTTATCCTGTGTGCATAACGATAAATATACTTAGTTCAAAAACCCATTTATTTATATATATATATATATATATATATATATATATATTAAAAATTATAAATGCCTCAAGAAAGGGTTTCCTTAAAAAAGACAATACTATGACACCCCACTGTCTCCCTTAGAAGCTACATATATTCATACGGAAGGACCTGTCTCTGTAGACAAAAAGGAACATGCCCACCACACATTGTACCTTTCTGAATGAATAGGAATGGGGTAAACAACAGTTCCGTGGTAATATCACAATCAATTTGCCAACAAATCAGCACCATTTTCTCATGCAGTATAAATTATTTGACATTTGGCATTCTTGAATCTGTCCTAATGAGTGCAGGACAAAAAATGACTGACAGCTCATCTCATTTTTCAGCAATGTACACTTTATTCCCTGACAGTTAGGTCATAAGATAGAGGAGCAAAATTAGGCCATTGGGCCCATTGGGTCTGCTCCACCATGCTATCATGACCCATTCTCCTACCTTCTCACCATTTTTTTATTATTCACTATTTTCTTTTCTTTGGTATGTTGGGGTGTGCCCTTCTCGACACGAACGCTAACATTGCATTTGCCTTCCTAACTGCCAACTGAACCTGCATGTTAATCTTAAGAGAATTCTCGACTAGGACTCCTAAGTCACTTTGTGCTTCTGATTTCTGAAGCCTTTTCCCATTTAGATCCCCTTATTAATCAAGAACCTATCTATCTCTGTCTTTAAAACACTCAGTGACTTGGCGTATACAGCCTTCTGCGGCAAAGAGTTCCAAAGATTCACCACCCTCAGGCTGAAGAAATTCCTCCTCATCCCTTCAATCTGAGGCTGTGCCCTGAGTTTCTGGTTTCTCCTACTAGTGGAAATACCTTCTCCACATCCACTCTATCGAGGCCTCTCAGTATTCTGTAAGTTTCAATTAGATCCCCCCTCGTCCTCTAATCGAGTACAGACCCAGAGTCCTCAACAGCTCCACGTATGCCAAGTCCCTTAATCCGGGGCTCATTCATGTGAACCCCTTCTGAATCCTCTCCAAGGCCGGCACATCCTTCCTTAGATACAGGGCCAAAGCTGCTCGCAATATTCCAAATGGGGCCTGACCTGAGTCTTATACAGCCTCAGAAGTACATCCTTGCTCTTGTATTCTAACCCTCTCGACACGAACGCTAACATTGCATTTGCCTTCCTAACTGCCAACTGAACCTGCATGTTAATCTTAAGAGAATTCTCGACTAGGACTCCTAAGTCCCTTTGTGCTTCTGATTTCTGAAGCCTTTTCCCATTTAGAAAATAGTCTATGCCTCTATTTTTCCCACCAAAGTACACAGGATAACATTTTTCCACATTGTATTCCATCTACCAGCACTGTGCTCACTCTCGTCGCCTGTCCAAGTCCTTCTGCAGTCTCCCTGCTTCTTCAACACTACTTGTACATCTACATATCTTTGTAGCATCTGCAAACTTAGCATCAATACCCTCAGTTCCTTCTTCCAGATTGTTAATATATATATTGTGAATCACTAGCTTTCGGAGCACTCCTTTCCTCATGTTCACCTGAGGAAACAGCAGTGCTCCGAAAGCTAGTGATTCGAAACAAACCTGATGGACTTTAACCTGGTGTTGTAAGACTTCTTACTGTGCTCACCCCAGTCCAACGCCGGCATCTCCACATCATATATTGCGAATAGCTGTGGTCCCAAAACGGATCCCTGAGGCACACCACTAGTCACCGGCTGCCATCCTGAAAAAGCCCCCTTTATCCCCCATCTCTGCCTTCTGCCAGTATACCCCTTTATCCCCACTCTCTGCCTTCTGCCAGTCAGTCAATCCTCTATCCATGCCAGTATCCTATCCCAAAAACCCAAAACCCCCACCGACTGCTGCGGTTTCTGGCTGTGTGGAAGGCAATCGCTAACAGGGAATTGGCAATCGTGGTTAAGTGAGCACTTGTCACATGCCAAGTGGGTTCCATGGGTAGACAGGCCATGTAGCAAGTGGGAGTCATTGCTTAGCACTCTGATTGCTCCTTGATGCCTGGACACTGTGTGGAGTAAACACCACACATGCAGCAGCCAACATTCGAACACCCAAGGGATGGCTCACAGCTCCCAGGACATGACCATGGCCGGAGAGTGGGTTGGTGCCACAGGGAGGATGGCATTGCCTGGAGAGACAGGCAAAGGGTCCGGGGATTAGTCTGCATTGCGGTAAAAGTGACAAAGGCATCATAATGTTTGTTCAGTAAGTTGTTAAATGTGCTGTACAATACCCTGGGGCGGCACAATAGCACAGTGGTTAGCATTGTTGCTTCACAGCTCCAGGGTCCCAGGTTCGATTCACAGTTTGGGTCACTGTCTGTGCGGAGTCCGCACGTTCGCCCCGTGTCTGCGTGGGTTTCCTCCGGGCGCTCCGGTTTCCTTCCACAAATCCCGAAAGACGTGCTTGTTAGGCAAATTGGACATTCTGAATTCTCCATCAGTGTACCAGAACAGGTGCCAGAGTGTGGCGGCGAGGGGACTTTCACAATAACTTCATTGCAGTGTTAAAGTAAGCCTACTTGTGGCACTAATCAAGGTTATTATTATAGCCCATTCCCGATAGTGCCTCTCCCAAAACGCCGCCAGCCCCTAACTCCACCCTCTCCCCCGGTGCCCTCAGTGATGATCAACATGCCTGGCCTTCCTAGCTCTACCACTACGTCTTGATGTTCCCCAGCGTGCATCTACCACCTCGACATCAGAGGTGGAGGCAGCCAGCTGCTTACCTCGTCCCGTGGCCTTCGATGCCCCAGTGGGCGTCCTCTGGGGCTGGAGGTCTCCGGCTCACTTGTTAACGGCACATGCACAGCTGTGGCGCTTTGTCCTGTGTGCTGATCCCCAAGGTCCGGCCTCATCATGGGGGTGGAACACAGGAGGGCTGGTGGCCACCATCGCCGCCCCATGGGATGGGTCCGTGTTGGCACTCAGCGCCTCCTCCTCCCGGTCGGTGCCCATAGGGCTCTGGGGTTCACCGTGGGATGGAGGGGCTGCTGCTCCGAGCCCCGGCTGCCCCTGCATCATCTGGCTCTGCTAGCCCTGGTCGTTCCCCATATTCCACCCATCATGTCGATGACCTCGGCGAAGCCCCTCAGTGGCTGGGACACATCCCCCAGTGACCGGGCCATGCTCTGTAGTGCCTCAGCCATGCCCACCTGCAACTGGGACAAGCTCCGCAGCACCTCGGCCATTCCCATGTGAGAGCAAGACATGTCTCTCAGAACCCCATCAGGGTCGGCCTGGTACTGGGTGATATTCCCCCAGTAAGGCAGACATACTGCCGAGACCCTCAGCCATAGCCGTCACCGACTGCGTGGCGCTTTGGACACCTTCACTAATAATGCCGACGTCGTGCACCAGGCTCTCCACCTCCACTCATTGCCGGTGTCATCTCCTGCGCCCGTAGACTCTGCAACTCCTCCAATCGGCTATGGATCTGCTAGAGTGACATTGACATCTCCCTCTGAATGTCTAGATTGGTCCCGATCGCCCCTATCAGCCCCGAATTACTCTGTTCCAGCTGGGACCAGGGATCTAGCAGACCTCCAACTGCTGCCTCACCTGGGCGTTCCTGCCTCCACCAGATGTACATCAGCAGCAGTGTGATGCTCACCAGATTGTGGCCCAGAAGCCTGACCGTTAACGTTTCCCACCGAGGTGTGTGTATCTGCGCTGGTGGAGGGTGGGGTCAGTCAGTTAGGCAATCACTACTCACATTTGAAAGGCCCTTAGGGTGGAGCCTGGTGGTCCCTCACCTCTGCGGCATCCGCCAGCCTCCGCGTGGCTGACTGCCCTGTCGTCGGCCACACTAGTCACCTCCAGGGTCCGCTCCTCGTAGGAGGTGAGAATTCTCAAGTCCAGCACCCCACCTCCAGTCTGGGCCCCCTCCCGCCGATTATGGGAGAAATTTTCCTGAGGAGACACAGAAAGAGCATTGTTAGCCACATGCATGGTTCACAGTTGTGGGGGAAGAGTGTGAAGGGAGGGTTGGGGTGGAGGGAGGGTTGAAAGGGTGGGTGGGGGTAGTGCTGAAGGGGGAGGGAGTTGGAGGGAGGGTTGGGGGTCACCTGGGTGATGCCCCCTTGGAGGTTGGGGCGGTGGGATGTTGGTATCTACTCACTCATGCTGCCCGGTGTAGATCGTTGAACTTCTTCTGACACTGGAGGCCATTCCTCCTGGTCACACTGCCTGAGCTGACTGCTGTCGCAACCTTGTCCCAGGCAGCACTGGCTGCCTTGGGGTTCACCCTCCGGGACCCTCGGGGAAGTGGACATCCCTCCTGGCCTCCACCGCATCCAGGAGCCTACCCAGGTCAGCATCCCTGAATCTTGGCGCTGGTCTCCTCGGCGCCATTGTTGCGAGTTGGATGGGGTTGGCTGAACAAGTGTAATTTAAGTGCTGCCCTACGTTGTTAGCAAGGGCCTGGCGAGCACAGTCCCGGCGAAACAGCTGGCGAGCCTTCATTCGGGCCGAGAAGCCTCGTTAGATAGATCAATTAAAGTTGAATAGTGTTGCCGGCCTTGCTGGGCCTAGCGCTGGCAATTCCTGCTTGCTACAGCACTTGACATGTTTCCGAAAAATCGCGACCATGGTGTTCCTGCTATAACTGAATAGCGTGGAATTCCCGTTCCTGTTGGGGGCATTATTTGTTCTGAGATTTAGGACATGCAAATCGGCCAGTACTGCAAACTTGTATTGGAAATAATTCCCGTCCCCTCTGGTGGCACAACCACTGGGCCAAAGTTTGTGCTCAAGAACCTGACAAGCTGGAGCTGCTTATAACCACTCCACTCACCACACATGGCTCAGAAAAGATCTGACCCCCTCAATTTTGGGAGTCTGAAGTGGGCCCACTGCTCGATGCCATTGAGGAGGGACACCCTCTTTCCCAGGTTG
This sequence comes from Scyliorhinus canicula, assembly GCF_902713615.1. Lineage (NCBI taxonomy): Eukaryota > Metazoa > Chordata > Chondrichthyes > Carcharhiniformes > Scyliorhinidae > Scyliorhinus > Scyliorhinus canicula. The sequence goes on from NC_052147.1 coordinate 233,533,777, forward strand.
GGTGACAGACTCAGGCCCGCTTTCCTAAACAGCACATGGGAAGAGGTGGCAGAGGAACGTTGGTGCTGCCAGTCTTACCAGGAGGAGACAGCTCGTGATCCTGACAGGTGGATGTTACCGTGAGGTCTCTTCTGAGAGAGACAGTGTGCCAGGGAGGGTTGCAAAGGCCATGGTGAAGGTGGCCTTTGGCTGGGATGAGCTCTCCTAATCCCCTACCTCCTTGGCAGTGGGGCTCCACTCCTGAGTAGTGCTAACAACTGGTGGGGCAATGATTGAGCTTGGCCAAGCCCATCCCCTTGGTGATACTGCTGGGGTTTGAGGGTTTTCAGAAGGATGGCCCGGGTGGCTCTCATCTGATCAGAGGCTCTCTGAGCCACCCCGAGCCCAAGTGGGACACCCCGACCAAGTCATTCCTCGTTCCTCCCCCCAAGTCCAGGCACCCAACCCCCAGCAAGCCTAACATGTTTTGATAGTTTTAAAAAATCTCTTCCTCCCCCTCAACAGCTATGACGCCCAGGCCACGCTTGTAAATATTTGCACCAATTTGCGCATGTGTGACCTCCGCCTGAGGGGGCTGGGGCATCTTGGAGGGGTGGAGCATTGTGTCCAACCCACTAATGAGATTTAAATCCATGCGGATAGTTTTGCATGGACCCACGGGCGCGGGGCACAAAATTTACTAATGCCGGCAGTGGGGGGAATCAAGCATGGTGTCAAAATCAGTGCCGGGCGCAAATCACGATTTTTGCATTGCCCGCTATTCTTCATCTAATCGCAATTCTAGCCGCTGATGTCGGGAAGAGGAGAATTCAGCCCAATTTGTGCACACACAATGAAAGCGGTGGCATCATCAAAACAGTGGCAGGGGAAGTTGATCATTCATCTAAAAGTATGCCGCAATACTATTATCTTACAACAAACACTGAGGCATATGATGTTTGAAAGGATGTGTAGTGAACCAAAGTTATGCTCTGAAACTTGCAGGTATTTGTCATTTACTGGTGGGACATGTATTTGCAAAATATAATTAGCAGGTCTGTTGAATATCATAAGGGGTGATTTTAAGATCCTGTGTTCTCAGTGGGTAGGAAATGTTCCACAGAACGCGAGAAGGTGTAAACCCAAATCTTTCCCTCAGACAAATTCCTGAATCAAAGTATAAAGTTGTGTGTCTAATTGCATGTTGTCTACTTCCATTGCAGTTTTCAGGGTCAGCCCATGTGGTAAGTGCTCTCCCTAGTGTTGCAGTGTCAACAGATGCAGCCTTTAATATTTGATTTAGTATTCAGATTGCAGGAGTGCAACATGCATAAATAAGTTCCTTTAGACTTCCGGTTGCGGCGATGCGGAGCTAAGCCGCACGTTCGGTAGCTCCCGCTATTTTTGGACTTTCGGGCTCTTTTAAGGGCCTGCAGCTGTGCTGGTTGGATTTTTCCCCTGGTGGGAACACATCCACTGTGCTCATCTGCCGGTGGATGGACTGGACCAGGAGCGGGACGGTCAAAAAATCGGCTTTGGAGCAGAGAAAGGTGCGAGGCAGGAAAAACAAGATGGCGGCGAGCGGGGAACCAGCAGCGTGGCAGCAGTGGGCGCAGGAGCAGCAAGAGCTGCTCCATCACTGCTTCAGAGAGCTGAAAGCTGAGATCCTGGAGCCGTTTAAGGCTTCGCTGGACAAGCTCATGGCGATTCAGGCGGCTCAGGGTGCGGAGATCCGGGAGCTACAGCAAAAGGCCTCAGAGAGCGAGGACGAACACCTGGGCCTGGCAGTGAAGGTGGAGTCGCACGAGGTGCTTCACAAGAAATGGCTGGCAAGGATGGAGGAGATGGAGAAACGCTCCCGTCGGAAGAACCTGCGGATTTTGGGCCTCCCGGAGGGGCTGGAAGGTTCGGATTTGGGGGCCTACGTGATTGTGATGCTGAATTCGTTAATGGGCGCGGGGACGTTCCAAGGACCCTTGGAGCTGGAGGGGGCCCATCAAGTGCTGTTGAAGCCCAGGCCGAACGAGCCACCTAGGGCAGTGCTGGTGCGTTTTCACGCTTCGTTGACCGTGAGTGTGGGCTGAGATGGGCGAAGAAAGAAAAGAGCAGCAAGTGGGAGAATGCGGAGATCAGGATCTATCAGGACTTGAGCGCGGAGGTGGCGAAGTGAAGGGCTGGTTTCAATCAGGCGAAGGGAGTGCTTCACAGGAAGGGGGTGAAGTTCGGCCAGTTACAGCCGGCTCGCCTCTGGGTCACTTACAAGGACCGCCAGCTCTACTTTGACTCTCCGGAGAAGGCCTGGGCCTTTGTCCAGGCAAAGAAGTTGGACTCGAACTGAGGACTGGGGGGCTGGGGAATGATGTACATAGTCCGGAGGCTCTGTCCGCCTTGGTATCCTTTCGTTTTTATTGAATGTGTTTAATGTTGCCTTTTCGCTGTTCTGCTTTTTCGCTTTTTGGGGCTGTTATTTATTTATTGGGATGCTTTTTAGTTTTTTCACTGGTGGAGGGTTGGGGAGCTGTTCGCGGTCCCGCTGGGTCAGGTGCCCGTCTTTTTCCCGCATGTCGGGTCGGGGGGGCGGGGTTTCTTCCCGAGCTGGAGGAGGAGGGGGCGGGGCCGGCACTGGGAGGGGGGATTGGTGGTTGTGGGGGGTTCTCTGGGCACGTGGTGAGCCGAAAGAGAGCTATGGCTGACCGGCGCAGAGGGAGGGGGAAGACCCCCCAGACCGGCTGGTCACATGGAACGTGTGGGGGCTGAATGGACCGGTGAAGCGGTCCCGGGTCTTGGCACACCTGAAGGGGCTGGGAGCGGACGTAGCTATGCTCCAGGAGACGCACTTTAAGGTGGCGGATCAGGTGAGGCTGAGAAGAGGCTGGGTGGGGCAGGTGTTTCACTCGGGGCTTGATGCAAAGAATCGAGGGGTGGCGATCTTAGTTAGCAAGAGCTTGTCGTTTGTTGCGTCGAGTGTGGTGACGGACAGTGCAGGTAGATCCGTAATGGTAAGTGGTAGACTTCAGGGGGAGCGGGTGGTTCTGGTCAATGTGTACGCCCCCAACTGGGACGATGCGGGCTTCATGCAGCGAATGTTGAGCCGGATCCCGGACCTGGAGACGGGGGGATTTGATCTTGGGAGGAGACTTTAATACTGTGTTGGATCCGGCTCTGGATCGTTCGAAGTCTAGGACGGGTAAGAGGCCGGCGGCGGCCTCGGTGCTGAGGGGGTTCATGGATCAGATGGGAGGGGTAGACCCTTGGAGGTTCTTGAAGCCGGGGGGTAGGGAGTTCTCCTTTTTCTCCCATGTCCACGAGGCTTATTCCCGGATTGACTTTTTTGTTCTCAGCAGGCAGGGCGCTAATCCCAAGAGTGGTGGGGGCGGAGTATTGGGCGATAGCCATATCTGACCATGCTCCACATTTGGTGGAACTGGAGCTGGGGGAGGGGAAGGATCAGCGCCCACTGTGGAGGTTAGATGTGGGGCTTCTGGCAGAGGAGGAAGTATGTGGGCGGGTCCGTAGGGGTAGAGAGGTGTATTTGGAAGCTAACGATACAGGGAGGTGCAAGTTGGGGTGGTTTGGGAAGCGTTGAAGGCAGTGGTTAGAGGGGAGCTGATATCTATTCGGGCATACAGGGAGAGGGGGGAAGAGGGTTGAGAGGGAGAGGCTGGTGAAAGAAATGGTAAGGGTGGACAGGAGGTATGCGGATGTCCTGGCGGAGGAGGGGCTTTTGAGGAAGCGTCGCAGTCTCCAAGCGGAGTTTGATATACTGACGGAGGCGCAATGGAGGAGGGCGCAGGAGGCGGTATATGAGTATGGGGAGAAGGCAAGTCGGATGCTGGCCCACCAGCTCCGGAAGCGGGAAGGAGCGAGAGAGATAGGGGAAGCCACAGATGCAGGAGGGAACTTGGTGCGGGGTGGAAGGGACATTAATGGGGTGTTCAGATCCTTTTACGAGGGGCTGTACCTGGCGGTGCCCCCTAGGGAGGTGGGCGGGATGGACCGCTTTCTGGATGGACTGGAGTTCCCAAGAGTAGAGGATGAGCGGGTGGAGGGTCTGGGGGCCCCAATTGAGTTGGAAGAGCTGTTGGAGGCGCTGGGGAGCATGCAGACAGGGAAAGCACCGGGACCTGATGGGTTCCCGGTGGAGTTTTACAAGAAGTTTTCAGATCTGCTGGGCCCGCTGCTTGTGAGGACCCTGAATGAGGCGAGGGAAGGGGGGGCTCTGTCTCCGACGAGGTCTACAGCAATAATTTCACTGTTCCTGAAGTGGGATAAGGGCCCCCTCCAGTGTGGGTCTTACAGGCCGATTTCGCTTCTCAACGTGGATGCAAATTTGTTGGCTAAGGTACTGTCCAGAAGGGTGGAAGATGTGGTCCCGATGGTTATCCATGAGGACCAAATGGGGTTTGTGAAGGGAGGCAGCTGAATATCAATGTGCGGCGGCTTCTTAATGTTATGATGATGGCGTCAGCGGCTGGGGATACGGAAATAGTAGCATCGATGGAGGCGGAGAAAGCTTTTGACAGGGTGGAGTGGAGCTACCTGTGGGAAGTGCTGAGGAGGTTCGGGTTTGGTGAGGGATTCATCAGCTGGGTGAGGTTGCTGCACAGCTCCCCGGTAGCGAGTGTGGTGACGAATGGGAGGAGGTCGGAGGACCTTCGGCTTTCCCGGGGACGAGGCAGGGGTGCCCCTTGTCTCCCCTGCTCTTTGCGTTAGCGATTGAGCCCTTGGCCATGGCGCTGAGGGATTCGAAGAACTGGAGGGGGATTGTGCGGGGCGATCCGGCGGGGGGGGGGGTATGCCAGAGCTGTTGAAGATACTCGGGGAGTTTGGGGACTTTTTGGGGCTACAAGCTCAACTTGGGGAAAAGTGAGCTGTTTGTGCTGCACCTGGGGGACCAGGAGAGGGAGATAGGAGAGCTCCCGTTGAAGAGGGCGGAGAGAAGCTTTATATATCTTGGGGTCCAGATAGCTAGGAGCTGGGGGGCCCTGCACAGGCTAAACTTTTCGAGGCTGGTGGAACAGATGGAGGAGGAGTTCAGGAGGTGGGACGTGCTGCCACTCCCTTTGGCGGGTAGGGTCCAGTCGGTTAAGATGACGGTGCTCCCGAGGTTTTTGTTTCTTTTCCAGTGCCTCCCCATATTGATTCCAAAGGCTTTTTTCAAGAGGGTGAATAAGAGTATTCTGGGGTTCATGTGGGCGCGGAAGACCCTGAAAGTGAGGAGGGTATTCCTGGAGCGAAGAAGGGAGGCAGGCGGTTTTGCGCTGCCCAGCCTGTGCGGGTATTACTGTGCTGCGAATGTGGCAATGATTCGCAGGTGGGTGATGGAGGGGGAGGGTGCCGCATGGAAGAGGTTGGAGGTGGCGTCCTGTGTGGGTACGAGTTTGGAGGCATTGGTGACGGCCCCGCTTCCACTCCCCCGGCAAGATATTCCACGAGTCCGGTAGTGGTGGCGTCCCTCAAAATCTGGGGGCAGTGGAGACGGCACAGGGGGGAAGTGAAGGCCTCAGTGTGGACCCCGATATGGGGCAATCACTGGTTTGCACCAGGGAGAATGGATGGTGGTTTTTTGAGATGGCATAGGGCAGGCATCAGGCGGATGGGGGACCTTTTCCTCGTCAGGAAGTTTGCGACTTTAGAGGAGTTGAAGGGGAAGTGGGGTCTCCCCCCTGGGAATGCTTTCAGGTATATGCAGATTAGGACGTTTGTTAAGCGGCAGGTGGCGGAGTCCCTGCTGCTGTCGCCTAGGGGGGTGCAGGATAGGGTGCTCTCGGGACGTGGGTCGGTGAGGGGAGGATCTCGGTGATTTATCAGAGGATGCAGGAAGAGGAGGAGGCCTCGGTGGAGGGGCTGAAAGCGAAGTGGGAGCTGGAGCTAGGAGAAGAGATTGACGATGGGACGTGGGCGGATGCCCTGGGGAGGGTGAACTCGTCCTCTTCTTGCGCACGGCTCAGCTTAATTCAGCTGAAGGTGCTGCATAGGGCGCACATGACTGGGGCCAGGACGAACCGGTTCTTTGGGGGTAGGGGGGGGGGGAGAAGGACAGGTGTGGGAGGTGTTCGGGAGGCCCAGCAAACCACACCCACATGTTCTGGGCATGTCCGGCGTTGGAGGGGTTTTGGAAGGGGGTGGCGGGGACATTGTCCAGGGTGGTTGGTTCCAGGGTGGAGCCGGGCTGGGGGCTCGCGATCTTTGGGGTAGCATCGGAGCCGGGAGTGCAGGAGGCGAGAGAGGCCGGTACCCTGGCCTTTGCGTCTCTAGTAGCCCGCCGTAGGATTCTCTTACAGTGGAGGGACGCGAAGCCCCCGAGCCCGGAGGCCTGGGTCAATGACATGGCCGGGTTCATCAGGCTGGAAAAGGTTAAGTTTGCCCTGAGGGGGTCGGTACAAGGGTTCTTCCGGTGGTGGCAGCCTTTTCTCGATTTCCTGGCGGGGGGGTAGAGGGTGGTCAGTCTCAGCAGCAACCGGGGGGGGGGGCGGGGGGGGGGGGGGGGGGGGGGGGGGGGGTTTGTTAAAGGGGTTTGTTTTGCGACAGTGTGTTTGCTATTTTCTTCTTTCTTGTATTGTTATTAGTTATTAATTTATTACTTTGCATTGGGGGGGATTTCTTTTTCTGTTTAGTTTTACACCTTGTTTACTTTAACTGTTGGGAGAAAATTTGTTGTTGAAAAATTTGAATAAAAATTATTTAAAAAAAAGTAAAAATAAGTTCCTTTATACCCACTCCTAAATTAGAGACCACAAAACACTGAGAATACATGATTTATCAGGGAGACGAGAAAACATTTCAACATTACATATTTCATTTAAAATACATGTTGCTTTAGTTACCTCACATGTAATAATACCACAATGTAGTATACTTAACAATTTACAAGATATATCTTAATTTTTAACCAGATTCAGAAATCCTAATAATATGGAATGATGGCGAATATAATAACATAGTTCTGAATTAAGTTTATTTATTTTTTTGGTTCAGACAATGGTCTTTTAACAAAATAGCTCAGACACACAAAAAATACACTGTAAGAAAAAATATACATTACCTATCGGAATCGTCCTTGTGAAATTACTTAATGGTGGATCACGCTCTGGTGGACAAGTACTGCAGAAGTCAAAGCAAGATGGGCATAACAGGCTTCCCGCATAGACCCAGTCATTCTTCATAACATTAATAGCCAGTACTTGCCCTGCTCGACTGCATAAATAGGACTTATCAGAAACCCAAACAATCAGTCCCTCAGTTGTACAGGAAACCTAAGGACCAAAACAGAAAGATTAATTTATCCTCCAAATTACAAAGCATAGTCCGGAAATGAAATCGCTTATTGTCACAAGTGGCTTCAAATGAAGTTACTGTGAAAAGCCCCTAGTCGCCACATTCCGGCGCCTGTTCGGGGAGGCCGGTACGGGGATTGAATCCGTGCTGCTGGCCTTGTTCTGCTTAACAGGTCAGCGGTTTAGCCCACTGTACTAAACCAGCCCCCGCAGCTGAGTCACAATGCTACGGAGGCACAACTGGACAGGTTGTCTGAAAACGTAGGAGACGCGGAGGTGATTCCGTGGCAGGTTTGCATTGTTGGCCAGTGCGGGGAACGAACCCGTAACCTTGGCATTATTAGCACCACGCTCTAACCATCTGAGCTAACCGGCCATTTTTGTTTTTTGCACTTGTTTGCAAAGACAAAAATAAAATCAAACTTTTTGCTTCCCTTTTTTCCTTCTGTTTTTGCAAGTGTACTCATATTTTGCCACAGATGATGCAAAATTATTATGACATAGTTGTTATGACATGGTTAATACAAAATTATTAGGACAGAGTTGAACAGTGTTCCAGGCTTTATTCAGGTCAACCATAGAGATTAGTAAGTGCATGTGCTAAGTGACTCAGAAAATGTTTCAGTTTCAAATCTTAAGGCTTTTAAAAGAATTAGTATGCTTGGTCTCTTGTTCAGAGTTTTCTCTCCTTCCACCTTTGATAATTATCTGAATGGCAAAAAGAAATTTGAATGATATCTGCAACCAAATTGAATGTTTCAGATTTCCAGCTCCTGCAGCTTTTTTTCATTAACAGATTATAATGTACCAAAGTTCCCTGGTTCCAGTGGATTAGAAAATGGCTCATGTAATGCCCCCGTTCAAAAAGGGAGAAAGTAGGACTACAGACCAGGTAGTTTAACATCTGATGTTGAGAACCTGTTGGATTCATTATTAAGGAAGTAGTGATGGGACATTTGGAAAGTCAAAATGCAATCCATCAGTCGTGTTTGAATAATTTGCTGAAACTCTTCGACGATGTAACAAACAAATGGATAATGAGGGACCTGTATATATATATATATATATATAGTGTATATGGACGTCAAGGTGGCATTTGATGAGGTTCCACACAAATGGTTAATACACAAGGTAAAATCTCATGGGGTTGGGGGTAATATATTAGCTTGGACTGAGGTATGGCTAACCAATAGAAAGCAGAGAGTAGGGATAAATGGGTAATTTTCTGGTTGGCAAGCTGCAATTAGAGTTGTGCCACAGGGTTCGGTCCTTGGGCTCTAATTATTTACAATCTATATTAATGACTTGGATGCAGGGATAGATTGCACCATAGTCAAATTTTCAGTCACACTAAAATAGGTGTGAAAGCAAGTTGCAATGAAGAAATAAGAAATTTACAAATAGATTTCGATAGGTTAGGCGAGTGGGCCAAAATTTGGCAGATGGAATTTAATGTGGATAAGTGTGAGGTTATCCATTTTGGTTGGAGGAATAAAAAGGCAACGTATTATCTAAATGGAGAGAACCTTGAAAATCCTTTGGTGCAGAGGTAGCTGGGTGTCTTTGTGCACGAATTGGAGAAGGTTAGTATGCAGGTGCAGCAAGTAATAAGGAAGGCAAATGGAATTTTGGCATTCATTGCTAATGACATAAAATGTGAAAGTAGGGAGGTGCTGTTGCAAATGTGTAGAGAATTAATGAGACCACATCTGGAGTACTGCACACAGTTTTGGTCCCCTTACTAAAGACCATAAGACATAGGAGCAGAATTAGGCCATTTGGCCCATTGAGTCTGTTCCACCATTCAATCATGGCTGATACATATCTCATCCCCATTCTCCTGCCTACTCCCCATAACCCCTGATCCCCTTATTCATCAAGAACCTATCTATCTCTGGCATAAGACACTCAGTAACTTCGCCTTCTGCGGCAATGAGTTCCACAGATTCACCACCCTCTGGCTGAAGAAATTCCTCCTCATCTCTGTTTTAAAGGATAGTCCTTTCAGTCCGAGACCTGAGGAAGAATGTAAATGCATTTAAAAAAGTTCAGAGAAGATTCCAGTGATGAAGGACTTGTCTTAAATGGAGAGATTGAACAGTTTAGGCGTATACTTGATAGAGTTTAGAAGAATGAGAGGCGATCTAATTGAAGTATTTAAGATGCCAAAGGGGATTGACAGGGTAGATGTAGAGTGGATGTTTCCCCTTGCTGGACATTATAGAATGAGAGGCCATAGTTTTAGGCTAAGGGGTGGGGATCTAAAACAGAAATGAGGAATGACACTTGGACTTGTGGCGCAACGGTAGCGCGCCTGACTCCAGAAATGAAGAATTACTTCACCCAAAGGGTTGAGAATCTGTTAAATATTCTACTCCAGAGTGTAGTGGATGCTGGAACACTAAACAAATTTGAGGAGATAGATTGGTTTTTAATTAGTAGAGCAATGAAAGATTATGGCAAGCGAGCAGGAAGGTGGAGATGAGGCCGAGATTAGGTCAGCCATGATCATATTGAGTGGCAGAGCAGGTTCGATGGGCTGAATTGCCTACCCCTGCTCCTAGTTCTTATGTTATATATTATTAACATCTTTTTAGTAAAATAAGGTCATGATCAGATTTTCTAATTTATCAAGTTTTCCAAAGATTCCTATTTATGAATCTCATCATTTCTCTCACAAACATCTTAAAGTGTTACACATACAATGAATGAAATGTAATGAATATTATGTTGTTGTAATGGTAACTAGTTCACTTACAAGATCTCAGAACCTGAAATGTGATAAATTACCAGGTAATTTAATTTTGGTGCTGTCCTTGTACATATATGTCAGTGTACTTCCACAAGTCAGGTCAAAGATTCAAAATATATTAGTGTATTCATCTTTGATTAACAGCCTATTAAAGAAACACAGAGTAAACTTTTCCCACCGGAACTTCCACTCTCAGAAATCAGATACTCAAAGCTCCTGCCCATAAATCACTGCTGAAAGTTAACTACATTGTCACTGGTCCTGCCGACATTGTTCAACTGAAAATTCCAAATATATGGCCTTTAAAATAGCCAGATGAGACAACAAGCATTGAACATTAGCTAGATAAAGCAGGTGCTTTTCTTTTTAAGGAGGTCGAACACAAATAAAGTTTTAAATTTGTTGCTAAATCAGGATTAAAAAACCCATCATTTTATCAGTGCTACATTCAACAAACTTTCAATCATTTAGATAGCTGTAAAGTGTATTCAAGAGCAGAGACCTTTCAATTGTTCTGTAGCTATACATTTTTCAGACAAGTGATAAGCCTACATTTTGCTGTTTATTTCAAACTTAGTGATAGATTTTAGGATTCTTTTATATATGCTGCATCTGTGGTTCAGATTGTAGATGATGGGTTCAGAGATGGTGACATTTGTATTTCCTCTGCTCCTAGAAACTGGTTTTCTTTATTTATGTTGTGAACTCTTAATGGCTGAATCAAAGATCCATCAAAGTCTCTGCATTCATGGTTTTCACACTTAAATGGAAACATTGAAAATAAATTGTGGGTTGGGAACGTAGGATTTAGGAGCAGGAGTAGGCTATTCAGCCCTTCGAGTCTGCCCTGCCATTCAATAAGACCATGACTGACCTGATTGTAGTCTCAACTTCACTTTCCTGTCTGCCCCCATAATTCTCCTCATCGCAGTCTTAAAAGGGAATCCTCTTATGCTAAACCATATCTCATTGTTCTGGGGCAGGATTCTCCATTCCCCGGCACCGATTTTGTAATTGGCGAATGGGCGGAGAATCCCTTTTGATGCTGAAATCAGGGACGGAGCCTGTTTGACGCAGGTTCCGTATGCTCCATATGCCATTGGGATATATCAACGCTTCACCTGAAGGCCCTACCGTGATGCTCTGCCTCCGATGGGCCGGGTCCTGACCACACGGTCTCAGCCGTGCTGGAACCCGGCGTGGCAGTTGCAGACTGTGTCCAGCGTCGCCACAATCGGGTGGGAGACCTGCTGCTGGCCGGGGGGCACTTTCACAAGGGCTGGGGGGGCTGGTGAGGGGTGGCCAGGGGGGCAGTGTCTGGCAGGCCGGGTCCGTGCACGGCCGGCGCCATGCTTTACGGTGCGACCATAGAAGGCCATTCTCCTGCCGTTTATTTTGTGGAGGCCGGGAATTTTACACGGTGTGGTTGCTAGCCCTTCACCGGTCGCAGGATCGGTGAGGAGCAGCGCTGATTTTTTTCCACGTAAAATGCCTCAGATCCTTCGCACTTTACCTCATAAATGGAGAATCTGGCCCCTAGTCTCCTGCATAAGTGGAAAGATCCTCCTGGCATCTACCCTTTCAAGTTCCCTCAGGACCATAGATGTTTCAATAAGATCACCTCTTATTCTTCTAAACTTGGCTGGGTATAGGCCCAACCTGACAATAGTTAGTCAGCAGCTGATGACAAAATATGTTTTGATTGAAATTCTTCTGATGAAACATTTTCAACAGGATCCTTTTGATGAGTTATTGTCTATCTTCCTTTTGTAGATGCCAACTAATCGACTGTGTATTTTCTGCAGCATTCTGTCTTTATTTCAGATTTTTATCACATTTTTAAAACTCTAGCAGAAAATGCTGTTTTAGTCACATGCTCACACCAGGATGTGTGCCAATGATTACTACCCGAGAAGAAAAATGTTTCTCAATTGTTTGAGATTTTAATCTGCAGTTTATAATATTACTTGGGAGTTACACTGAGATAGTACAATTTCTATTAACTATTGTAGAATCTCAATAGCACCCTTATGGAATATCGATTTCATTAAACATAAACTTTACACAATACTCTTACCCTATTACATTTAGTTCCCTCATCTAAATGAGCGGCATGGTAGAACAGTGGTTAGCACTGTTGCTTCACAACACCAGGGACCCAGGTCGATACCCGGCTTGGGTCACTGTCTGTGCGGACTCTGCACGATCTCACCGTGTCTGCATGGGTTTCCTCCAGGTGCACCGGTTTCCTCCCACAAGTCCTGAAAGACGTGCTCAGAGTCATAGATGTTTACAGCATGGAAACAGGCCCTTTGGCCCAGCTTGTCCATGCTGCCCAGTTTCTATCACTAAGCTAGTCCCACTTGCCCACATTTGGCCCATATCCCTCTATACCCACCCTGCCCATGTAACTGTCCAACTGTTTTTTAAAGGAAAAGATTGTCCCCGCCTCTACCACTGCCTCAGGCAGCTCGTTCCAGATGCTCACCACCCTCTGTGTGGAGAAATGTCCCCTCTGGTCTCTTTTGTATCTCTTCCCTCTCACATTAAACTTAGGCCATCTAGTTCTAGACTCTTCTACCTTTGGGAAAAGATGTTGACAACTACCTTATCTATGCCCCTCATTATTTTGTAAACCTCTACAAGATCACCCCTAAGCCTCCCACGCTCCAGGAAAAAAAGTCCCAGCCTATCCAGCCTCTCCTTATAGCTCAGACCATTAAGTCCTGGTAGCATCCTCGTAAATCTCTTCTGCACTCTTTCTAGTCTAACAATATCCTTCCTGTAATAGGTGGCCAGAACTGAACACAGTATTCCATGTGTGGTCTGACTAATGTCTTGTACAACTTCAACAAGACGTCCCAACTCCTGTATTCAATATTCTCACCAATAAAACCTAGCACGCTGAATGCCTTCACCACCCTGTCCAACGGTGACTCCACCTTCAAGGAGCTATGAACCTGTACCCTAGATCTCTTTGTTTCCTTAACACTCCCCAACTCCCTACCATTAACTGAGTAGGTCCTGCCCTGATTTGATCTACCAAAATGCATCACCTCACATTTATCCAAATTAACTCCATCTGCCATTCATCGGCTCACTGACCCAATTGGTCAAGTTCCTGTTGAAATCTTATATAACCTTCTTCCCTATTCACTATGCCACCAATCTTGGTGTCATCTGCAAACTTACTAACCATGCCTCCTACATTCACATCCAAATAATTAATATATATAACAAATAACAGTGGACCCAGCACCGATCCCTGAGGCACACCACTGGTCACAGGCCTTCAGTTTGAAAAACAACCTTCCACAACCACCCTTTGGCTTTGGTCACCAAGCCAATTTTGTATCCAATTGGCTACCTCACCCTGGATTCTGTGAGATTTAAACTTTTGCAACAACCTTTCATGCAGTACCTTGTCAAAGGCCTTGCTAAAGTCCACGTAGACAATGTTCACTGCACTGCCCTCATCTACCTTCTTGGTTACCCCTTCAAAAAACTCAATGAAATTGGTGAGACATGACTTTCCTCTTACAAAGCCATGCTGATTTTCCCTAATTAACCCTCGCCTGTCTAAATGCCTGACGATCCTGTCCCTCAGAATACCTTCTAATAATTTACCCACTACAGAAGTACGGCTAAGTTAGATGAATTGGACATTCTGAATTCTTCCTTAGTGTGCCCGAACAGGTGCCGTAGTGTGGAGACATGGGGATTTTCACAGTAACTTCATTGCAGTGTTAACATAAGCCTACTTGTGATGCTAATAAAGGTTATTATTAAATCATTAATATAGATTGTGAATAGCTGGGGTCTTAGCACCAATCCCTAAGGTACCCCACTAGTCATTGCCTGCCAAGTTGAAAATGACCCGTTAATTCCTACTCTACTGTACATAAGATTGCCTGTAATGAAAGCCTCATTTTTTTTTATTGAGAGTTTAAAAAAAAATCTTTGTTCAAAACAGAAACTGCAACTCACCCTGTAACACCCACTACCCCAGTCTGGAGAGCCTGGACTCTTGTTGCACTGCTGCATAACAAAACGAGATTTCTGAGTTAGGCAGACTGAGTCTGGTCCATATTCTTCAGCACCATAGTTTCGAGAAGGCTCTGGAATACAAACAGATTAACATTTCAACATCGGCAATTCAATATAAATATCAAAATATAGAGAGCACATTGAACAACTGCTGCTCCAAATACTGCACCCCACTGGGAGTCTATCAGTTAATCTAATGAAATGAACCAAGTCATGTTCTTGAGCTGATTTTTAATAAACTACGAATAAAGCCAAACAAGCATCAACATTCCATTGAAAGGTTTTCAATCATGGCACTGACATATGCTCCACAGAGAAACTTACTAATGAAGTAAACACATGAAATACCTGTACATGTCAGAGAGATTAACAATGAATCTGGACTTACAGAATTCAAGGTTGGGTTCCCTTGAATTAACAATGAATAGGGACAACGGAAGGCTCGAGAGATAAAACTTAGAAAAGAATATCTACAAAATGTATATAAAGGGCGAGCTGAAAATATTTTAAATCTATGTTTTCTTGATAACATGGTACAACGTATAATAATTTTACCAGCCTATCAGTACAGTACTAGCTAAATGAAGGCTAGACTAGTTATCACATATATAATGCTTAGACAAAATAAGATATAATTGTAAAGTAAAATATGGGGAAGTGACAGTAGAACGCTGTCCCCAGGGTCAGAGGAAGTCAACAAATGAAATAAGACCAAAGGAACTGTTGTAGGAATTATGTGATGTGTGCTTATGTAACCATAACATTAATCGACTGTGAACTACAAGCTCACTTGGCTAGACAGTGGTTCATGATGCTGAGCAAGGCCAACAGCGTGGGTTCATTCCCATACCGGCTGAGGCTATTCATAAAGGCCCATCTTCTCAAACTTGCCCCTTGCCTGAGGTGTGGTGATCCTCAGGTTAAATCACCACCAGTCAGCTGTCCCCCTCAAAGGGGGGAGCAACCTATGGTCATTTGAGACTATGGCGACTTTACCTTTACAACATGATCCAAATAAGAAAGTTAATGCGTAAAGTGAAAATGGACTTTTCCCACTTAGGTTTTGTCATGTCCATTGAGTATACTCTCCAACTGATTTCTTCATGGCGGGTTGGTCTCTCCTCCCTGGAGTGAGTGGGGTGGGTTACTTGACGATCTTTATATGAGATCACGCTCCACATTTTGTGGATCTGATGTTGGAGTTGGGCCGCTCTCAGAGACCTCGTGGAGGCTGAACACGGTGTTGCTCGCGGATAAGAGTTTTTGTGAGCACGTATCCTCTGCCATTGGGAAGTATGTTGAGTTCAACAGGAAAGGGCAGCAGTGTAGCATCGTGGTTAGCACAGTTGCTTCACAGTTCCAGGGTCCCAGGTTCGATTGCAGGCTTGGGTCACAGTCTGTGCGGAGTCTGAACGTTCTCCCCGTGTCTGCGTGGGGTTCCTCCAGGTGCTCCGGAGGGTGGAGGTGTGGGCTTAGATCAGGTGCTGTTTCCTCGGGCCGGTGCAAACTCGATGGGTCAAATGCAACTGCACTGTAAATTCTATGATCCAGGAATGAGGCGATCTCATCTTCCACGCTCTGGGAAGCCCTGAAGGCAGTTATTGGGGGGAGATAATCTCTTGTAGAACGCATAGGGATAAATCTGGGAAGGTGGGGTTCCAGGGGCTGGTAGACTCTATTCTGGAGTTGGACCGCCAGTACTCAATCGCCCTGACGCTGAAGTTATTGGGGGAAAGAAATAAATTGAAAATGGATTTTGAGTTGTTGTCAACGGGTAAGTCAGTGACACAGCTGTGTCACTTGAGGGGGACTTTCTAGGAGTATGGGCAGAAGGCCAGTCTTCAGTTGGCTCACCAGCTGAAGCAGCAAGCAGCCTCTCAGAAAATAGTGCAGGTGACTCGGGTGGCGGGATATTTTATTCCCCAGAGAAGGTTAATGAGGTGTTTGAGGCATTCTACCATGGGTTATCTGAGTCAGAGCTTCCAGAGAAGGGTGCATCTATGAGCCAATTTTTGGATGGGTTGACCTTCCCAGAGGTGGAGCAGGCGATAAGGCAGAAATTGGAGACGCTGATAAGTCCAGAGGACGTCATAAGTTGTATTAGGTTAAACACTACAGGTAAAGCACCTGGGATGGGTTGCCCATTGATCTTTACAAACAGTTTGCTGGCCAGTTGATCCCACTTCTGCTCGATATGTTTAATGATTTTATGTTCCGGGGAGTGTTGCTGGCCACGCTGATGCAGGTGTCGATTTCTTTGATCATGAAGAAGGACAGGAATCCCATGGAATTTGGGTTGTATCAGCCTATTTTGTTGTTAAACGCTGACGCTATGTTGTTGGCTAAGGTGTTAGCAGTGAGGTTGGAGCCCTGCATTTCAGGGGTGACTTTGGAGGAGCAGACTGGATTTGTTAAGGGCCAGCAGTTGTCGGCCAATATTAGGAGATTGTTAAATGTTGTGTTCTCACCCTCCTTAGAGACCAAGCCAGAGGTGATTATTTCAATGGATGTGGCATTCGATAGGGTTGAATGGGGATACCCAATCTGTTATGCTATTACTAGGCAGAAAATACTGATATGGTGCGGGGGTGGTTCAAGGATCCGGACTCTATATGGGGGCAGATGGAGAGATTTTGTGCAGAGGGTCAAGTCTGAGGGCTCTGAAGAAGGTGCTGCTGGAGCGGGGTCGAGGGGAGAGGGGCTGGTCTGAGCAAATTTCAGGAACTACTACTGGGCGGCAAACATAGCAATGGTCAGGAAGTGGGTAAGGGGTCGGTGTGGGAGCGGCCTCATGTAGGGGCACAAGTTTAGAGGCACTGGTAACGGCACCTCTGCCGTTCTCGCCAACTCGGTACTCCATAAGCCCGGTGGTAGTAGTAGCCTTGAGGGTGTGGGGACAGTGGCGGAAGCACATGGGAGTGGAGGGGTTGTCGGTATGGGCACCTATTTGTGGCAACCACCGATTTGCTCCAAGGGGCTGGATGGGGGGTTTCGAAGGTGGCAGCGAGCGGGGATCAAGCGGTTTGGGGCTCTGTTTATTGACGACAGCTTTCTGTGCTTGGAGGATCTGGAGGTGGAGTTTGAGCTGCCCGGGGGGAATGGGTTCCATTACCTGCAGGCGAGGGACTTTGTGCGGAGGCAGATCTTGAACTTCTTGTACCCACCATCCCAGGGGTTACAAGGTAGTGTCAAAAATGGGAGTGGGAGAGAGGAAGGTCTCGGAAATGTATAAAGAACTCATGGAATGGGAGGGAACTCGATGGAGGAGGTGAAGTGAATGGAGGTAGAATTGGGCAAGGAATTAGAGGCGGTATTGTGGGAGAATGCCCCGAGTAGAGTTAACGCGTTCTCGTCGTGTGCCAGGCCTAGTCTGATACCATTCAAGGTGGTTCACAGGGCACATATGATTGTGGCCTGTATGAGCAGGTTCTTTGAAGGAGTGGAGGATAGGTGTAGGCAGTGTGCAGGAGGGCCTGCAAATCATGTCCACATGTTTGGGCATGTCCGAGGCTTAGGGGATTTTGGCCGGGATTTGCCGGTGTCATGTCCACGGTATTGAAGGCATGGATGGTTCCCAGTCCAGAGGTGACGATTCTTGATGTGTCGGAAGACCCGGGAGTCCAGGGAGCAAGAGAGTCTGATGTGTTGGCCTCTGCCTCCCTGGTAGCCCGGAGACGGATCTTACTGGCATGGAGGGAACCCCCGACGTCGGGGGTATGGGTGGGTTTTTCAGGCTTGAGAAGATCAAGTTCACGCCAAGGGGATCGATGTTAGGGTTCGCCCGGAGGTGGCAGCCATTTATCAACTTCTTTGGGGAAAATTAAGCTGTCAGCAGATATAAAACGGGGAAGTGGGGTAAAAGGAAAGCGGGAGGCATGGGGGGATGGTTGAGGTGGGAAACAGTTAGTGGGGAAGGGGGATTGGGGAACCGTGTATGTGAGCCATGTTGGCTGGGTTGGTTGACGGTTGGGTGGGTGTTATTTGTTCTGTTGTTTGTTCCTCTTGAAAACTGTTGTTATAATTATATATGCCTTAATAAAATATTTTCAATAAATAACTAAATAAATAAAAGAAGAAGTAAAAGTCTAAGGGCTCTGGTTACAGCGCCACTTCCCTTTTTCCCCTGCTAGATTCTGTTTGAGCCTGGTATTTATAGCCACTTTGAGGATGTGGAATCAGTTTAGGCAGCATTTTTTTAAAATTTAGAGTACCCAATTCATTTTTTCCAATTAAGGGGCAATTTGGCATGGTCAATCCACATCCATGGCCGATGCACATCTTTGGGTTGTGGTGGTGAAACCCACACAAACACGGGGAGAATGTGCAAACTCCACACGGACAGTGACCCAGAGCCAGGATCGAACTTGGGACCTTGGCGCCGTGAGGCCGCAGGGCTAACCAACTGCGCCACCATGCTGCCCAATTTAGACAGAATTTAAAACTGGGCTCTATGTCTCTGTTGGCTCTGAATAATAGAAACCATGGGCTGGATTCTCTGTTTTTGGGACTATGTCCCCGCCGTCTTAAAAACTGTAAACTTCCACGCCAGAAAAACTGGCGTGAAAGGGCCAGATATTCCCAGCCCTGTAGAGGGCTAGCAGCTTTTGCTGCAGATATGGGCCCCCCGCACTTCCGGGTCGGATGCCACGCATGCGCACGGCAGTGGCCTACAGTGGCCGTGCTGTGCTCCATGGTGGACTCAGACCGCGGAGCTGGACCTTAACCATAGTGCCCCCGATTGGCCGCGGACCCTCCTCTGACCGCCCGCCCAAACATTGCCTGGCCGTGTATAAGGCCCCCTTGCCCTGCGATCGACCTGCCTCCGATCAGGGTGGCCGCAGACTGAGTCCGCAGCTTCCACGCTAGTATCCCGACTGGCAAGACCATGTTAGATCCACGCCGTCGGGACTTCGGCCGGTCGGGGCGGAGCGGGCCTCCAGCAATGGCCGCAGGTAGGTGACATGCAGCGCAGCGGCTTTTTGGGCCCCGGGGAATCGGCGCTGGTCCCGATTCAGTGCGTTGAAATGGATCCTCCACCCCGGCGCCTGTTGCGATTTCGGTGACGTGGTGCAGAGAATCCAGCCCCCTAGGTTTGTGCCACCTGGCTTAGATTCATCATTTAGGGCATGGGAGAGGGGTATGTTGGAGGTTAGAGACATGTTTCTGGGGGGTTGGATCGCCGGCCAGATGAGTTGTTAGAGAATTTCCAGCTCTCTCTCTCTCTCTCGTGAATGTCCTTAGGTACTTTCAGGTTCACAATTTTTTATACGAGGAGCTGCGTAATTTCCTCTGGTGCATGGTCCTCGTTCATGGCCAAGTCAGGGGAGGGTAAGGTTTCAGATATCTGTGAGCAAATGTTAGTGATGGAGCAGAGTCGTTGGAGGGAGTAAAGAGAAAGTGGGCAGATGAGCTGGGTTTGGTCTTTCAGGAGGGAGTGTGGAGTGAGGCTCTTCACAGGGTAAACTTCACATCCTCATGTTAAGCCTGATCCAGTTCAAGGTGGTGACTAGGGCATGTATGAATGGGTTCTTCTCAGGGGTGGAGTATAGATATGGGCGGTGCTCTCGGTAGCCAGACCGGGGGGGGGTACCCTCCCGACAGGGAATCAGGTACCGGGTTCAACTAGAAACACAGTGCAACAAAGCCATCAAAGCGGAAGAGGTACAACACACGCACGGGAACGGTGTGCAGCCCATTATTTCTTCCTTTCGTTGCCAGAGAAAGTGTGTTCGGCCACAGAACGGGGACAGAGGGCGCGATTCTCCGCTCCCACGCCAGGTGGAAGAAACGCGGGAGGGCCGCTCTGGCACCCCCCGCGATTCTCCCCCCCCCCCCAAAATGGCGTGTTGCGTTTTGCGACACGCTGCTCGGAGAATCGCAGGCCGCCGTTTTTCACGGCGACCTGCGATTCTCCGACCCGGATGGGCCGAGCAGCCTGCCGTTCCCGACCGGTTCACGCCGGCGGCAACCACACCTGGTCTCTGCCGGCGTGAACATGGCGGCAACAGCTGTTTTGTGGCTTGTGGGGGGCGGAGAGGGGAATGAGCACCACAACCATGCTCGGGAGGGGACTGGCCCGCGATCGGTGCCCACCGATCGTCGGGC
This sequence comes from Scyliorhinus canicula, assembly GCF_902713615.1. Classification (NCBI taxonomy): domain Eukaryota; kingdom Metazoa; phylum Chordata; class Chondrichthyes; order Carcharhiniformes; family Scyliorhinidae; genus Scyliorhinus; species Scyliorhinus canicula. Next base: position 233,553,937 of record NC_052147.1, read on the forward strand.
CGGCATCTCAAGGGGACACACTCTTTCCCCTCCGCCGCCCCGCAATATCAAGCCGCCATGTCTTGCGGGGCAGCGGAGGGGAAGACGGCAACCGCGCATGCACGGGTTTGAGCCGTCATCCGTCGTGACGTCAGCCGTGCATGCGCGGGTTGGAGCCGGCCAACCGTCATCCGTCGTGACGCCAGCGACAAGGCCCGGCGGCCGAGATTCACGGTTTGACTCTCCTAGCCCCCTGGCGGGGGGAGAATAGGGGGCCAGGAGCGGCCTCCGACGCCAACGTGAACCTCTCCGGGTTTCACAACGGCGTCGGGCCTGGCGGAGAATTCCGCCCAGAGTGCTGGGAAAAGCCAACACTGAGGACATCTCAACAGAGATACTGTCACTGTTACAAATAATGGGTCAGAACACAGGAGGGAAATAGAGAACCTAGTGGAGTGGTGCGGCGAGAACTATCTATCTTTCGACTTCCGGTGGCGGCATTGCGGAGCTAAGCCGCACGTTCGGCAGCTCCTGCTGAAAACGGACTTTGGGGCTCTTTTTAGGGCCCCCAACGGAACTTTGTCGGCAAATCCCGACATGGGAAGAGGGCAGGAGTCGACCCCTACAGCCCTATGGTGCGGACCAGGAGTAGGGTAAGAAGAAAAACGATGGAAGCACCCCTGGAAAAGCGGGGGAAGAAAAACAAAATGGCGGCAGGCGGAGCCCTCGAGGAGCTGAGGCAGTGGGGGCAGGAGCAGCAGGCGACTCTGCTGCGCTGCTTCCAGGAGCTGAAGGTGGAGCTGCTGGAGTCATTGAAGGTTATCACCAGAGAGCTGATGGAGGCTCAGACAGTCCAGGGGGCCGCGATCCGGGAGCTGCAGCAGCAGGCCTCCAAAAGGGAGGATGAGGCCGTGGCCGTCGCGGGGAAGGTGGAGATGCACGAGGCTCTCCATAAAAGGTGGCAGGAGCGGTTTGAGGAGCTGGCCGGTGGTGGGCAAGGGTTGGGTTATGGCTAATCGGCAGGGGTGGGGGGCAGGGAGCCCTCTGATCCGGCTGATAACCTGGAATGTGAGGGGGCTGAATGGGCCGGTCAAACGGGCCCGGGTGTTTGCGCACCTGAAGGGGCTGAAGGCAGATGTGGCCATGCTCCAAGAGACACACCTGAAAGTGGCGGACCAGGTTCGGCTGAGGAAGGGATGGGGGGCCAAGTATTTCACTCAGGGCTGGATGAGAAGAGTCGGGGGGTAGCCATCCTGGTGGGGAAGAAGGTGATGTTTGAGGCGTTAAATTTGGTGGCTGACAGTGGCGGAAGGTATTTGATGGTGAGTGGTAAGCTGCAGGGGGAGCGGGTGTTGTTGGTGAATGTTTACGCCCCAAATTGGGACGATGCGGGGTTGATGCGGCGTATGTTGGGCCGCATTCCGGACTTGGAGGTGGGGGGCCTGATCATGGGGGGGACTTCAACACGGTACTGGATCCCCCATTGGATCGATCCTCACGGTAGCATGGTGGTTAGCATCAATGCTTCACAGCTCCAGGGTCCCAGGTTCAATTCCCAGCTGGG